>NC_088222.1:58816241-59122741 GCF_036934945.1 Oncorhynchus masou masou
GACACTGCTGCTGTCAAACCGACCAGCGTGGAGCACTGACCCCGTCAAACCATTTCAGAGGATTTTCCTGTACTGACACTGCAGCTGTCAAACCGACCAGCGTGGAGCACTGACCCCGTCAAACCATTTCAGAGGATTTTCAAACCATTTGGAGCACAGAGGATTTTCCTGTACTGACACTGACAGCGTGGAGCACTGACCCGTCAAACCATTTCAGAGGATTTTCCTGTACTGACACTGCTCAAACCGACCAGCGTGGAGCACTGACCCCGTCAAACCATTTCAGAGGATTTTCCTGTACTGACACTGCAGCTGTCAAACCGACCAGCGTGGAGCACTGACCCCGTCAAACCATTTCAGAGGGACTTTTGGAGCACTGTCAAACCATTTCAGAGGACTGACACTGCAGCTGTCAAACCGACCAGCGTGGAGCACTGACCCCGTCAAACCATTTCAGAGGATTTTCCCTGTACTGACACTGCTGAGCAGAGGATTTTCCTGTACTGACACTGCAGCTGTCAAACCGACCAGCGTGGAGCACTGACCCCGTGGAGTCAAACCATTTCAGAGGATTTTCCTGTAAACCGACCAGCGTGGAGCACTGACCCCGTCAAACCATTTCAGAGGATTTTCCTGTACTGACACTGCAGCTGTCAAACCGACCAGCGTGGAGCACTGACCCCGTCAAACCATTTCAGAGGATTTTCCTGTACTGACACTGCAGCTGTCAGCGTGGAACCGACCAGCGTGGAGCACTGACCCCGTCAAACCATTTCAGAGGATTTTCCTGTACTGACACTGCAGCTGTCAAAACCACCACAAACCATTTCAGAGGATTTTCCTGTACTGACACTGCAGCAGTGACCCGTGGAGCACTCAAACCATTTCAGAGGATTTTCCTGTACTGACACTGCAGCTGTCAAACCGACCAGCGTGGAGGTCAAACCATTTCAGAGGATTTTCCACTGACACTGTCAAACCGACCAGCGTGGAGCACTGACCCCGTCAAACCATTTCAGAGGATTTTCCTGTACTGACACTGCAGCTGTCAAACCGACCAGCGTGGAGCACTGACCCCGATTTTCAAACCATTTCAGAGGATTTTCCTGTACTGACACTGCAGCTGTCAAACCGACCAGCGTGGAGCACTGACCCCGTCAAACCATTTCAGAGGATTTTCCTGTACTGACACTGCAGCTGTCAAACCGACCAGCGTGGAGCACTGACCCCGTCAAACCATTTCAGAGGATTTTCCTGTACTGACACTGCAGCTGTCAAACCGACCAGCGTGGAGCACTGACCCCGTCAAACCATTTCAGAGGATTTTCCTGTACTGACACTGTCAAACCGACCAGCGTGGAGCACTGACCCCGTCAAACCATTTCAGAGGATTTTCCTGTACTGACACTGCAGCTGTCAAACCGACCAGCGTGGAGCACTGACCCCGTCAAACCATTTCAGAGGATTTTCCTGTACTGACACTGCAGCTGTCAAACCGACCAGCGTGGAGCACTGACCCCGTCAAACCATTTCAGAGGATTTTCCTGACTGACACTTGTCAAACCGACCAGCGTGGAGCACTGACCCCGTCAAACCATTTCAGAGGATTTTCCTGTACTGACACTGCAGCTGTCAAACCGACCAGCGTGGAGCACTGACCCCGTCAAACCATTTCAGAGGATTTTCCTGTACTGACACTGCAGCAGTCAAACCGACCAGCGTGGAGCACTGAGCGTGGAGCACCCTGCAGCTGTCGTGGAGCAACCCCGTCAAACCATTTCAGAGGATTTTCCTGTACTGGACACTGCAGCTGTCAAACCGACCAGCGTGGAGCACTCAAACCATTTCAGAGGATTTTCCTGTACTGACACAGCTGTGCAGCGTGGAGCACTGTCAAACCTGACACTGCAGCGTGGAGCACTGACCCCGTCAAACCATTTCAGAGGATTTTCCTGTACTGACACTGCAGCAGTCAAACCGACCAGCGTGGAGCACTGACCCCGTCAAACCATTTCAGAGGATTTTCCTGTACTGACACTGCAGCTGTCAAACCGTCAAACCAGCGTGAGCACTGACCAGCCCGTCAAACCATTTCAGAGGATTTTCCTGTACTGACACTGCAGCTGTCAAACCGACCAGCGTGGAGCATTTTCCTGACTGACCCCTGTCAAACCATTTCAGAGGATTTTCTGTACTGACACTGCAGCTGTCAAACCGACCAGCTGGAGCAGACCCGTCAAACCATTTCAGAGGATTTTCAAACCTGACCAGCGTGGAGCACTGACCCCGTCAAACCATTTCAGAGGATTTTCCTGTACTGACACTGCAGCAGTCAAACCGACCAGCGTGGAGCACTGACCCCGTCAAACCATTTCAGAGGATTTTCCTGTACTGACACCATTTCAGAGGATTTTCCAGCTGTCAAACCGACCAGCGTGGAGCACTGTCAAACCATTTCAGAGGATTTTCCACTGACACTGCAGCGTCAAACCATTTCAAACCATTTCAGAGGATTTTCCTGTACTGACACTGCAGCAGTCAAACCGACCAGCGTGGAGCACTGACCCGTGGAGCACTCACAAACCATTTCAGAGGATTTTCCTGTACTGACACTGACACTGCAGCAGTCAAACCGACCAGCGTGGAGCACTGACCCCGTCAAACCATTTCAGAGGATTTTCCTGTCAAGCTGTCAAACCGACCAGCGTGGAGCACTGACCCCGTCAAACCATTTCAGAGGGATTTTCCTGTCAAACCTGACACTGACAGCAGTCAAACCGACCAGCGTGGAGCACTGACCCCGTCAAACCATTTCAGAGGATTTTCCTGTACTGACACTGCAGCAGTCAAACCGACCAGCGTGGAGCACTGACCCCGTCAAACCATTTCAGAGGATTTTCCTGTACTGACACTGCAGCGTCAAACCGACCAGCGTGGAGCACTGACCCCGTCAAACCATTTCAGAGGATTTTCCTGTACTGACACTACAGCAGTCAAACCGACCAGCGTGGAGCACTGACCCCGTCAAACCATTTCAGAGGATTTTCCTGTACTGACACTACAGCAGTCAAACCGACCAGCGTGGAGCACTGACCCCGTCAAACCATTTCAGAGGATTTTCCTGTACTGACACTGCAGCAGTCAAACCGACCAGCGTGGAGCACTGACCCCGTCAAACCATTTCAGAGGATTTTCCTGTACTGACACTGCAGCAGTCAAACCGACCAGCGTGGAGCACTGACCCCGTCAAACCATTTCAGAGGATTTTCCTGTACTGACACTGCAGCTGTCAAACCGACCAGCGTGGAGCACTGACCCCGTCAAACCATTTCAGAGGATTTTCCTGTACTGACACTGCAGCTGTCAAACCGACCAGCGTGGAGCACTGACCCCGTCAAACCATTTCAGAGGATTTTCCTGTACTGACACTGCAGCTGTCAAACCGACCAGCGTGGAGCACTGACCCCGTCAAACCATTTCAGAGGATTTTCCTGTACTGACACTGCAGCTGTCAAACCGACCAGCGTGGAGCACTGACCCCGTCAAACCATTTCAGAGGATTTTCCTGTACTGACACTGCTGCTGTCAAACCGACCAGCGTGGAGCACTGACCCCGTCAAACCATTTCAGAGGATTTTCCTCGTGCATTTCTTCCTTTCAGTTTTCTGCGTCACTTTCATCTCTGTGGACAAAGCTGGTTAAAATGACATCATTCCAACCACCTTACCAGAACTGCCCATTGAGATGATAACTGTTATCCACCTTCCTATCTATGACCCGGTAAGATTTGGAATATCTTGCTCTCGACTTCTCCTGTACTGTACTCAGCAACCTTTTCCAATCTGCTCCTGTCTTAACTGCATTAACTGCAGATCAGTGGAGATTAAAAAAATTACCACTCTGCTTTGGAAGTAGTGAATCTGTCTCTCCTTCCCTCTCTGTCTCTCCTTCCCTCTCTGTCTCTCTCACTCTCTCTCTCTCTCTCTCTCTCTCTCTCTCTCTCCTTCCCTCTCTGTCTCTCTCACTCTCTCTCTCTCTCTCTCTCTCTCTCTCTCTCTGTCTTTCTATGTCTCTCTCTCTCTCTCTCTGTCTTTCTATGTCTCTCTCTCTCTCTCTCCTTCCCTCTCTGTCTCTCTCTCTCTCTCTCTCTCTCTCTCTCTCCTTCCCTCTCTGTCTCTCTCTCTCACTCTCTCTCTCTCTCTCTCTCTCTCTCTCTCTCTCTCTCTCTCTGTCTCTCTCACTCTCTCTCACTCTCTCTCTCTCTCTCTCTCTCTCTCTCTCTCTCTCTCTCTCTCTCTCCCTGTGTCTAACTTTCTCCATAAGACAGATGTGTACCAAACAGCGGGGTCTCCCAGTCAGGATGAAGGACTCAGTTTAAAAGGTTAGGTCTCTCGGGAGTGTTGTGCTCTCTCTCTCTATTCGGACCCTCTCCATCACTCTCCATCTCCCTGTAGTTTACTGCAGTAGACCAGCGCTCATTGAAAGTCATTCATTTCATATAACCACTGCCTCCTAGTGGCAGTGAATGACCGTGTGCAACGAGGAGCGGGAGAAGGAAATGGGGGAGGGGGGGCTGTACTCTGTGCTGTTCTGTGGTGCAGTCAGGCAGCTACTGCGATGACGCTGATTGCGGTTAGCTGCTGCTCTACACACAGCCCCGGGCTACAGATTCATCAGTTGGTAATCAGTGGCAGGAAGGCAGAAAAAAAGGTGTGTAGAAAGGCAGGCAGGCGGATAGAAAGGTGGGCGGACAAGGAGGAAGGCAGGCCTTAGCGCTCGTCTCTGGTTGGTGGGGCTGGTATAAGGGGACTGAGGCATGTGATTGCAAATAGAACAATATAGGATTTTGTATCATTACATAGAAACAAATTATTGCTGCTGCAGTGGGCTGTTATGTGTCTGCCGTAGGCCTCACTTTAAGGAGAGAGGGAGAGTCTGTGTGTGGGGAGGTCTTGTGTGTGTGTGTGTGTGTGTGTGTGTGTGTGTGTGTGTGTGTGTGTGTGTGTGTGTGTGTGTGTGTGTGTGTGTGTGTGTGTGTGTGTGTGTGTGTGTGTGTGTTTGTGCGTGCGTGCATGTCATTTTCTGTTCGTTTGTGTGTGTACATGTGTGTGTTTCTGTGCCTCGTCTATACTCTATAAGCCTTAATGGTTGCACTTAGATTCTTTGTTGACAGGGCCTATTATGGGCTTTGCTTTCATCTCCACTGTGTAATTGCATTGATATCACTGACATGAGAAGTGAAGTTGCACCTGGTTCTCTGACTGAAACACTGTAATCACAGCCATATACAGTGGGACAAAAAAGTATTTAGTCAGCCACCAATTGTGCAAGTTCTCCCACTTAAAAAGATGAGAGAGGCCTGTAATTTTCATCATTGGTACACTTCAACTATGACAGACAAAATGAGAAGAAAAAAATCCAGAAAATCACATTGTAGGATTTTTAATGGATTTATTTGCAAATTATGGTGGAAAATAAGTATTTGGTCAATAACAAAAGTTTATCTCAATACTTTGTTATATACCCTTTGTTGGCAATGACAGAGATCAAACGTTTTCTGTAAGTCTTCACAAGGTTTTCACACACTGTTGCTGGTATTTTGACCCATTCCTTCATGCAGATCTCCTCTAGAGCAGTAATGTTTGGGGGCTGTTGCTGGGCAACACAGACTTTCAACTCCCTCCAAAGATTTTCTATGTGGTTGAGACTGGCTCGGCCACTCCAGGACTTTGAAATGCTTCTTACGAAGCCACTCCTTCGTTGCCCGGGCGGTGTGTTTGGGATCATTGTCATGCTGAAAGACCCAGCCACCTTTCATCTTCAATGCCCTTGCTGATGGAAGGAGGTTTTCACTCAAAATCTCACGATACATGGCCCCATTCATTCTTTCCTTTACACGGATCAGTCGTCCTGGTCCCTTTGCAGAAAAACAGCCACAAAGCATGATGTTTCCACCCCCATGCTTCACAGTAGGTATGGTGTTCTTTGGATGCAACTCAGCATTCTTTGTCCTCCAAACAAGACGAGTTGAGTTTTTACCAAAAAGTTATATTTTGGTTTCATCTGACCATATGACATTCTCCCAATCTTCTTCTGGATCATCCAAATGCTCTCTAGCAAATTTCAGACGGGCCTGGACATGTACTGGCTTAAGCAGGGGGACACGTCTGGCACTGCAGGATTTGAGTCCCTGGCGGCGTAGTGTGTTACTGATGGTAGGCTTTGTTACTTTGGTTCCAGCTCTCTGCATGTCATTCACTAGGTCCCCCTGTGTGGTTCTGGGATTTTTGCTAACCGTTCTTGTGATCATTTTGAAGTTACAGGTCTGTGAGAGCCAGAAATCTTGCTTGTTTGTAGGTGACCAAATATTTATTTTCCACCATAATTTGCAAATAAATTCATAAAACATCCTACAATGTGATTTTCTGGAAAAAAAATTCTCATTTTGTCTGTCATAGTTTAAGTGTACCTATGATGAAAATTACAGGCCTCTCTCATCTTTTTAAGTGGGAGAACTTGCACAATTGGTGGCTGACTAAATACTTTTTTGCCCCACTGTAGATATATGGGCCACTAGCCAACTAGTCATTAGCTCTGTCTATATCCAATAGGACCCTAGCCAGGAAATGTCAGTTTGCTCATAGTCTATAGGACTTTTACAAAGCACAAACCTAGTATATTGTCAGAATTGTCCTCTTGGGGTTGTTATCATCTGGGTCATGTTCATTAGGCACCAAATGGGAGAAAACGGACTGAAACTGAAACTATGGACCCGACCCATCATTTTATTTTCCGTTGCAAGAGAATTTAAAATGTTTTAGGTTCTATTAAATTCTTCCTGAATTTAATTCCGCTGCTGTATCGATTGCTCCATACATTCATTGCAGAGTAGAATCGCTAGTGGGCGTAGCTTTTTGCTGGATCGATGTGGACGGGTGGTCAGGCTACTAATGAACACAACCCAAGGGTGGATTTAAAAAACTCACTCTTGTGAACTCTATAAAATCGACAGGATTTTTAAAATGTATCTTTTGATCTTGTGGTGTTATTTATGTCAATGTGGTCTGTGCATTTCAGAAAAAAGTTTTGCAATGGAAATCAAAAGTTGCCATTTCTTATTGGACAAATGCAGGTAGTCCCAGCCCTGTTTCCACCAGTTTTATTCCTTTTGATGCCTAATGAACACAGCACAGGTCTTCCACTCCTCTGTCACCTAACACAGTTGTGTGGTAAGTCAGTTAAGAACAAATTCTTATTGTCAATGACGGCCTAGGAACAGTGGGTTAACTGCCTTGTTCAGGGACAGAACGACATATTTATACCTTGTCAGCTCGGGGATACGATCTTGCAACCTTTCGGTTACTAGTCCAACGCTCTAACCACTAGGCTACCTGCCACCCCACATGTATATACACACTCGCATTCAAACGCACACACATGGACATACACACACGTAAATAGTGCCACACGTGCACTCAAACCTATACAGTTGGTGGCTTGGGGCTTGGAATGAAGGGAAAGTTTTTTTGGGGGACGGGGGGAGATCTCAGATGGTTTAGGGGAAGCTCTTGGGGAACTGTGGGAGGATCTTGGATGGTTGGTGGCCTGGCTGTTGGGAGCTTGGGCCGGTGGCCAATAGATTGCAGGTTCGGGTCCCCGTCTTGACTTGGTGGGAGATCTGTCGGCGTGATCCTTGGGCGGGGCGCTTGGCCCTGGTTGCTCCTGTGAGTCGCTCTGGATGGGAGTCTGTTAGATGGCTGTATGTAATGTAAATGTTGAGCGGCTTCACTGCAGGTAGATTGTATGTTTTAATATTCAATAATATATAGCTTTCTTATTTTTTAAAAACTGAGGCAGTGGTGTGTGTGTGTGTGTGTGTGTGTGTGTGTGTGTGTGTGTGTGTGTGTGTGTGTGTGTGTGTGTGTGTGTGTGTGTGTGTGTGTGTGTGTGTGTGTGTGTGTGTGTGTGTGTGTGTGTGTGTGTGTGTGTGTGTGTGTGTGTGTGTGTGTGTGTGTGTGTGTGTGTGTGTGTGTGTGTGTGTGTGACCGACCATCGTCCTTGTCCTCCTGGCACAGACACAGAGAGACACCACTCTAATAGGGTGCACAGGAAAAGAGAGTGAGAAAGGGGGGTTGGGTTGCCAGACGTGGATACTCACAGGTTAATCTACTAATTGGGAGCAGAGGGAGAAAGGTTGCCAGATTGTGATGGCCACCAGGAAGGGCCGTTTAAGGGGGACATCTGTTCCTGTTGGAGAGGAGACAAGAAGCACCGTGTGGGGCTCCCCTGACTTCCTCTCATCCCTCTATATATACAAGGCCCCGTCTGGCCCCAGCAGTCCAGGGTCCCCCTCTAGAGCACCAATGGTTCCTACCACTCCATCAATCGCTGATCAAAGAGACTATGCCATCTACTCAATTATGGGGGTTTTGTTACTGGACTTGTTAGTATTAAGAATCTGCGTAGTAGCAGGGTTAGAACTCTGAACTCAACACAGAGAAATAGGTCTAATTGGGCTCAGGGCTTCTTGGGGGAGCACATGCTTGCTGTTTTTGTAAAGCCAGGGTTTTTAGATTGTGGCGTCAGCTTGATGATATCAGTAATAATCAGCAACATGGTTCATTCGTTCCATTTGAAACCTTCTATGCCTCAACATTTCGGCACTGTAAATTAGTGTAAGATCAGATGTGATGATGCAATGCATCTGACTGTTATACATTCAGTATATCAATGTTTTAATTGTTTCTATGTAAATAAAGTATTGGAATGACATGCTGTGATCTGATTGGCTGTTGGCCCCTCAGGTTATGCCATACTGCAAGCCATCATGGAGAAGGCGGGCCAGAACAGCTGGCAGGTGAGCGCCATCTGTGTGGAGAAATTCAACGACGCGGCCTACCGGCGCCTCCTGGAAGACCTGGACCGACGGCAGGAGAAGAAATTTGTCATTGATCTGGAGGCCGAGAGGCTCACCAACATGCTGGAGCAGGTGAGATCAGTCAGTCAGTCAGTCAAGGCAGGCAGTGTGGTGGCTAATTTCTGCATTACCAAATGAGGAGAGTTACAAACTTCACACACCAGTCAGAGTTATACTTAAACTACATCTTTAATAATAAGAGCTTTGCATTAGCAATGACTTTCAATGATGCGCCATTTCTAATGAGCCATTGAAAGTGACAACACAAAAGTAGATTATAGCCAAGATACACACACCACGCACAACATATATGATGAACAACAGATAGATAGAATGGTCACAAGGTTAAGATTTGTATGAAAGATATCTATAAAACATAGCAGACAGTTACTGCTGTGTCAACAGTTTTCATTGTATAGACCAGTGTCTGGCCCTCCTACTCCAAACTGGAACCATCTCTCCCTGGTAATGTATAGAACAGAACCATTAGCTCATGTTCTCTGGAATGCTCTTTAGGCTTTATTACCCAAAGACATTGTAAATCTCCTCTGTCAGTGTTATCTCATATAGGCCCATCCTCAGTAAAACACACACACACAATAGTTAACAGAATACTCTATTATGTCGAATAAAACAACCATTATAATGCAATACAAGCATTATAACATAATCTTGCAATTTGCCAGACAACAGGCAGTTAGGCAGTCAGACAGGATTTTGAGAGGCTCACCAACAGGCTGGAGTAGGTGAATTAATCAATTCATCAATCAATCAATTGTGACCAACCGGTCTCAAGTAGCAACATTTTAAATTGTGGTTTTTACATTGGACAAAAGTAGAGACTCAGAGCTAGAAAATTGTATATATCATACACTACAGTCGAGTAGAATGGGAAAGTAATTCTGCTTTGAAAGTTGATAAAGTTGTAACCCCACTTTTGAGAAAATGGCTCTTAAATGTTTTCGGTCCAGCTACTGGAGAGCTTTTTGACTACACCCTTTCAGCATGGTTCAAACCCACTTAACCTCTAGCGTAGAGCAATCCCGTATCCGGGAGCGTGATCATAGCCTCAAGCTCAATAGCATAACGCAACGTTAACTATTCATGAAAATCGCAAATGAAATGAAATGAAATAAATATATTGGCTCACAAGCTTAGCCTTTTGTTAACAACACTGTCATCTCAGATTTTCAAAATATGCTTTTCAACCATAGCTACACAAGCATTTGTGTAAGAGTATTGATAGCTAGCATAGCATTAAGCCTAGCATTCAGCAGGCAACATTTTCACAAAAACAAGAAAAGCATTCAAATAAAATAATTTACCTTTTCCAAAAAGGACCCCAAGCGGACACCTGGTAAATGTAGTCTCTTATGGTCAATCTTCCAATGATATGCCTACAAATATGTCACAATGCTGCAGACACCTTGGGGAAACGACAGAAAGTGTAGGCTCATTCCTGGCGCATTCACAGCCATATAAGGAGACATTGGAACACAGCGCATTCAAAATCTGGGGCATTTCCTGTATGAAATTTCATCTTGGTTTCGCCTGTAGCATTAGTTCTGGGGCACTCACAGATAACATCTTTGCAGTTTTGGAAACGTCAGAGTGTTTTCTTTCCAAAGCTGTCAATTATATGCATAGTCAAGCATCTTTTCGTGACAAAATATCTTGTTAAAAACGGGAACGTTTTTTTATACAAAAATTAAAAGAGCGCCCCCTATATCGAAGAAGTTAAGCCTTATACCCACCCATCTCTTTAAGGATTCACATGTGCTAAACAGGATTAATATGGTAGTGTAGTAAACAACCAAAGATTTCAAGACTTTAGGATGGTTTATACTACGTCTGTAGACAGTTGTCACAGTGACATCATGAACATTCTATTGTTGTCCGACATCAAACTTGTCATTATTGTTATAAAAAAGTATAAACACAAAAACGACAGGCTGCATGACATCAGCAGCTTGGTGGTCCAAAATAGCTTAACTGGAATATTTTAACACCAATAAACCCACCCATTTAAAAATTTATGAATTATATGTCAATCTAGCAAACCATGCAACTAAAAGCAATTTTACAAGTCCTCAACTGGCAGCTTCATTAAATAGTACCCGCAAAACACCAGTCTCAACGTCAACAGTGCAGAGGCGAATCTGGGATGCTGGCCTTCTAGGCAGAGTTGCAAAGGAAAACCATATCTCAGACTGGCCAATAAAAAATAAAATATTAAGATGGGCAAAAGAACACAGACACTGGACAGAGGAACTCTGCCTTGAAGGCCAGCATCACGGATTCGCCTCTTCACTGTTGATGTTGAGACTGGTATTCAGCAGGTTCTATTTAATGAAGCTGCCAGTTGAGGACTTGTGAGGCGTCTGTTTCTCAAAGTAGACACTCTAATGTACTTGTCCTCTTGCTCAGTTGTGCACCGGGGCCTCCCACTCCACTTCCTAATCTGGTTAGAGCCAGTTTGCGCTGTTCTGTGAAGGGAGTAGTACACAGCGTTGTACTAGATCTTCAGTTTCTTGGCAATTTCTCACATGGAATAGCCTTCATTTCTCAGAACAAGAATAGACTGATGAGTTTCAGAAGAAAGTCCTTTGTTTCTGGCTATTTTGAGCATGTAATCGAACCCACAAATGCTGATGCTCCAGATAATCAACTAGTCTAAAGAAGGACAGTTTTAATCTTCTTTAATCAGGACGACAGTTTTCAGCTGTGCTAACATCATTGCAAAAGGGTTTTCTAATCAATCAAATCAAATTTATTTATATAGCCCTTCGTACATCAGCTGATATCTCAAAGTGCTGTTCAGAAACCCAGCCTAAAATCCCAAACAGCAAGCAATGCAGGTGTAGAAGCACGGTGGTTAGGAAAAACTCCCTAGAAAGGCCAAAACCTAGGAAGAAACCTAGAGAGGAACCAGGCTATGTGGGGTGGCCAGTCCTCTTCCGGCTGTGCCGGGTGGAGATTATAACAGAACATGGCCAAGATGTTCAAATGTTCATAAATGACCAGCATGGTCGAATAATAATAAGGCAGAACAGTTGAAACTGGAGCAGCAGCACGGACAGGTGGACTGGGGACAGCAATGAGTCATCATGTCAGGTAGTCCTGGGGCATGGTCCTAGGGCTCAGGTCCTCCGAGAGAGAGAAGGAGAGAATTAGAGAACGCACACTTAGATTCACACAGGACACCGAATTGGACAGGAGAAGTACTCCAGATATAACAAACTGACCCCAGCCCCCCGACACATAAACTACTGCAGCATAAATACTGGAGGCTGAGACAGGAGGGGTTAGGAGACACTGTGGCCCCATCCGATGACACCCCCAGACAGGGCCAAACAGGAAGGATATAACCCCACCCACTTTGCCAAAGCACAGCCCCCACACCACTAGAGGGATATCTTCAACCACCAACTTACCATCCTGAGACAAAGCTGAGTATAGCCCGCAAAGATCTCCGCCATGGCACAACCCAAGGGGGGGCGCCAACCCAGACAGGAAGATCACATCAGTGACTCAACCCACTCAAGTGACGCACCCCTCCTAGGGACGGTATGAAAGAGCCCCAGTAAGCCAGTGACTCAGCCCCTGTAATGGGGTTAGAGGCAGAGAATTCCAGTGGAAAGAGGGGAACCGGCCAGGCAGAGACAGCAAGGGCGGTTCGTTGCTCCAGAGCCTTTCTGTTTACCTTCCCACTCCTGGGTCAGAATACACTCATATGACCCACTGAAGAGATGAGTCTTCAGTAATGACTTAAAGGTTGAGACCGAGTTTGCGTCTCTCACATGGGTAGGCAGACCATTCCATAAAAATGGAGCTCTATAGGAGAAAGCCCTGCCTCCAACTGTTTGCTTAGAAATTCTAGGGACAATTAGGAGGCCTGCGTCTTGTGACCGTAGCGTACGTGTAGGTATGTACGGCAGGACCAAATCGGAGAGATAGGTAGGAGCAAGCCCATGTAATGCTTTGTAGGTTAGCAGTAAAACCTTGAAATCAGCCCTTGCCTTGACAGGAAGCCAGTGTTGGGAGGCTAGCACTGGAGTAATATGATACCGTTTTTTTGGTTCTCGTCAGGATTCTAGCAGCCGTATTTAGCACTAACTGAAGTTTATTTAGTGCTTTATCCGGGTAGCCGGAAAGTAGAGCATTGCAGTAGTCTAACCTAGAAGTGACAAAAGCATGGATTAATTTTTCTGCATCATTTTTGGACAGAAAGTTTCTGATTTTTGCAATGTTACGTAGATGGAAAAAAGCTGTCCTTGAAATGGTCTTGATATGTTCTTCAAAAGAGAGATCAGGGTCCAGAGTAACACCAATGATCAATTAGCCTTCTAAAATGATTAACTTGGATTAACTAACACAACAGGCCAATGGAACACAGGAGTGATGGTTGCTGACAATGGGCCTCTGTACACCTATGTAGATATTCCATTAAAAATCAGCCGTTTCCAGCTACAATAGTCATTTACAACATTAACAATGTCTACACTGTATTTCTGATCAATTTGATGTTATTTTAATGGACAAAAAAAATGTGCTTTTCTTTCAAAAACAAGGACATTTCTAAGTGATCCCAAACTTTTGAATGGTAGTGTATATTTTTTAAATTAACAAAATACTTTTTCACATAGGTAGTGCAGTGGAGCTTTAATAGTCTTGTAGTCGTGGATCAATATAACTGCAGTGCGGGCAATTTTTTTTTCTTTCCAGCAGTGCCCCCCCCCCCATGTCGATAAAAGAATCGCAGCACCCATACCCACAAACTACTTCCTGCAGCTATGCGCCACTCTGTTGCCTGTACTGTATGTAGTCAGAGTTGAATTAACCGAATAACCCCCTTCTCTGTTTCATAGTGTACTACTCCGCCGCCCCCAGGCAACCAGTGTCTCTATCTCACATTTCAATTATTCAGTAAATTTCCACTCCGGCATGTCACTGTGTTAACAACTCAGTGTGTGTGTTTGATCCCTGGAAACACAACCAACAGTACCCGTCATATCTCTGTAGGCCTCAGTACACACAACATCTAAATTAGCAGCTCAAATCTTCTTTTTTACCTCTGCATGGGTCCCTTTTTAAAGGGTAATTAAAAAATATGTGTTTCTTATTTTTAACTTCCCTCAGGTGTTATTGTTTCCTCCAAACCGTTTTTCATTTTGTTACCTGGTTATTTAGAGATGTCCAGAAAAATGTAGCTCGCATTTTAAGAGAATGGAGCTATGCTAGTGGAAACAGATTGTATTTGTAAGCACATTAGGCTAAAACTTTAAAGACACAACAAAGCATTCATAAAGTCTTAATAATCAGGTCGTAGATACCTCACAAATCATCTATAAGCAGAGTCATACTACGAGGCGATGTAAGCGGCAGCTGTCTTGAGTTCAAAGTCTGTTTAACTATTTGAAATCTGCTTGTGTTCGATGATGACAATGATTCAATGAACATTCTCTCTCGATCTCTCTCTCCATGCCGGGAACATTGTCATGTCTTGCCTCGCCTCAAAGTGTCTGTCTGTCTTTTTCCTTGTGTGGCACTCATCCGGATGCCTACTCATTTGTTTAGACAGTAGGCACATCTGATTTCTCCCCATGAAAGACAATGTTCATGCGGAGACAAGCCGCACACACTGGGGTGTCATTCAACTGACAGCCAATTAAGCTTGCTAATGCTAATTCAGTCAGGTTCACTTAAAATCTGTTGAACGTTTGTCCCTTTCCAGTCGGGTTGACTTAACGTTTCTCCTCCCCTTCTCTCGCAGATTGTCAGCGTCGGAAAACATGTCAAAGGCTACCATTACATCATGGCTAACTTGGTGAGGGGGAAATATCCTGGCATGTCTCCTTCTTCTCTCTGTCTCTCTTTCTCCCCCCCCCGCCCATCTCTTCTCATCTATGTAATTAGTATGCAGCCCATTTCCACAGTGACAGTGTATTAATGATGTCCAGAGTAGGACAGCTCAGTGTGTGTGTGTGTGTGTGTGTGTGTGTGTGTGTGCGACACAGCATTGGAGGCATCAGAGCACTGGGCTGAGAGAGATTACTGTTGGCACAATCCTTCTTACCAGACTCTCTGCTATAGAAGCAGGGCGTCGACAGAATTCAGACTCAGCCGGTGATCTTAGAAAAGGCTAGGGGAGAATTCGGAGAAGTGTTTGGTTTCCTTTTATGTTGTGGTATCCCATACTGTACAGGGTCCTGTCTCTGTTTCTCTCCCTTTCTCGCTCTCTTTGCCTGTCTCCCACTCTGTCTTTCTCTTCCCCTTCTTCTTCTCTCTCTCTCCCCATATCTTGCTTTATTTCTATCCCTTTTTTTTGCCTCCATCACTCTCCTTACCTCTATCTATAAATGTCATTCTCTTCCTCTCTCTCTTCTTCTCTGCCCTCTGCCTCCATCACTCTCCTTACCTCTATCTATAAATGTCATTCTCTTCCTCTCTCTCTTCTTCTCTGCCCTCTGCCTCCATTACTCTCCTTACCTCTATCTATAAATGTCATTCTCTTCCTCTCTCTCTTCTTCTCTGCCCTCTGCCTCCATCACTCTCCTTACCTCTATCTATAAATGTCATTCTCTCCCTCTCTCTCTTCTTCTCTGCCCTCTGCCTCCATCACTCTCCTTACCTCTATCTATAAATGTCATTCTCTTCCTCTCTCTCTTCTTCTCTGCCCTCTGCCTCCATCACTCTCCTTACCTCTATCTATAAATGTCATTCTCTCCTCTCTCTCTTCTTCTCTGCCCTCTGCCTCCATCACTCTCCTTACCTCTATCTATAAATGTCATTCTCTTCCTCTCTCTCTTCTTCTCTGCCCTCTGCCTCCATCACTCTCCTTACCTCTATCTATAAATGTCATTCTCTTCCTCTCTCTCTCTCTCTTCTTCTCTGCCCTCTGCCTCCATCACTCTCCTTACCTCTATCTATAAATGTCATTCTCTTCCTCTCTCTCTTCTTCTCTGCCCTCTGCCTCCATCACTCTCCTTACCTCTATCTATAAATGTCATTCTCTCCCTCCCTCTCTTCTTCTCTGCCCTCTGCCTCCATCACTCTCCTTACCTCTATCTATAAATGTCATTCTCTTCCTCTCTCTCTTCTTCTCTGCCCTCTGCCTCCATCACTCTCCTTACCTCTATCTATAAATGTCATTCTCTTCCTCTCTCTCTTCTTCTCTGCCCTCTGCCTCCATTACTCTCCTTACCTCAATCTATAAATGTCATTTTCTTCCTCTCTTCTTCTCTGCCCTCTGCCTCCATTACTCTCCTTACCTCTATCTATAAATGTCATTCTCTTCCTCTCTCTCTTCTCTGCCCTCTGCCTCCATCACTCTCCTTACCTCTATCTATAAATGTCATTCTCTCCCTCCCTCTCTTCTTCTCTGCCCTCTGCCTCCATCACTCTCCTTACCTCTATCTATAAATGTCATTCTCTTCCTCTCTCTCTTCTTCTCTGCCCTCTGCCTCCATTACTCTCCTTACCTCTATCTATAATTGTCATTCTCTCCCTCTCTCTCTTCTTCTCTGCCCTCTGTCTCCATCACTCTCCTTACCTCTATCTATAAATGTCATTCTCTCCCTCTCTCTCTTCTTCTCTGCCCTCTGCCTCCATCTGTACCAACCGCTCCATCTCGCCTCCCTTCCCCCAACTCCCAGGGGTTTAAGGACATCAACCTCGAGCGCTTCATGCACGGAGGGGCCAACGTGTCGGGCTTTCAGCTGGTGGACTTCAGCAACCCCATGGTCATCAAGCTGATGCAGCGCTGGAACAAGCTGGACCAGAGGGAGTACCCAGGCTCCGACAGCCCCCCGAAGGTAACACCCTACCTGGGGGTTAATAAGTCCTCTTTCATCTTCACTAATGTCCTGCCTTCTCCCCCATCCCCTGCAGAGGGACAGCTCCCTCCCATGGTACACTATGCCTGGGGGTTCTCTGGTGTATCTCTCCTCTACGGTTTGGAGGATAGCACCCAGGGAGGATTTGACAGAGCTGAGTCAATCAGGTTCAGACAGGAGACCTTTTCCAATGCCATCCGTCTGGGCTCACTTTATGTGGCTTTAGGATTCTACAACACCAACTGCAGAGGTGCTAGGTCAGAGGTGCTAGGTCAGAGGTGCTAGGTCAGAGGTGCTAGGTCAGAGGTGCTAGGTCAGAGGTGCTAGGTCAGAGGTGCTAGGTCAGAGGTGCTAGGTCAGAGGTGCTAGGTCAGAGGTGCTAGGTCAGAGGTGCTAGGTCAGAGGTGCTAGGTCAGAGGTGCTAGGTCAGAGGTGCTAGGTCAGAGGTGCTAGGTCAGAGGTGCTAGGTCAGAGGTGCTAGGGCAGAGGTGCTAGGTCAGAGGTGCTAGGTCAGAGGTGCTAGGGAATGGAGATGTTCACACACACTTAAAATACCTTGCCATACCTGCTAACTTTTGTGCATTCGTATCTGCACTGTCAAGGGCCAGGTGCAAGTCAAATTGTATTTGTCACATGCGCTGCATATAACAGGTGTAGAAATGCTTACTTACAAGCCCTTAACCAACAATGCAGTTTTAAGAAAAACAAGTGTTAAGTAAAAAATAGACAATAGAAAATAAAAATAACAAATAATTAAAGAGCAGCAATAAAAATAAATATCGAATAAAATGTTATTGGTCACATTCAAATGGTTAGCAGATTTTATTATTTTTCTTAAAACTGCATTGTTGGTTAAGGGCTTGTAAGTAAGCATTTCAACATGCAGTGCAGCAATATCACCATGCAGCAAAATTCTGGTGCTTCTAGTTCCAACAGTGCAGCAATATCAACAAGTAATCTTACAATTCCACAACAGCTACCTTATACACACAAATCTAAGGGATGGAATAAGAATATATAGAATATGTAAACATCATTATTAAAGTGGCATTAATAAAGTGACTAGTGATCCATTTGTTAGTGATGATTTATAGTCTGTATGTAGGGAGCAGCCTCTCTGCCTTATTGATAGCTGTTTAACAGTCTAATGGCCTTGAGATAGAAGCTGTTTTTCAGTCTCTCGGTCCCAGCTTTGATGCACCTGTACTGATCTCGCCTTCTGGATGATAGCGGGATGAACAGGCAGTGGCTCGGGTAGTTGTTGTCTTTGATGATCTTGTTGGCCTTCCTGTGAAATCAGGTGCTGTAGGTGTGCTGGAGGGCAGGTAGTTTGCCCCCGGTGATGCGTTGTGCAGACCACACCACCCTCTGTAAAAGTTTGTCAGGGTTTTGGGTGACAAGACAAATTTCTTCAGCCTCCTGAGATGAAGAGGCGCTATTTCACCACACTGCGTGGGTGGACCATTTCAGTTTGTCCGTGATGTGCACTCCAATGAACTTAAAACCTTCCATCTTCTTCACTACTGTCCCGTCGATGTGGATAAGGGGGGTGCTCCCTCTGCTGTTTCCTGAAATCCACGATCACCTCCTTTTGTTGACTTTGAGTGAGAAGTTGTTTTTCTGACACCACACTACGGGTGCCCTCACCTCCTCCCTGTAGGTGGTCTCGTCATTGTTGGTGATCAAGCCCACTACTGTTGTGTCGTCTGCAAACTTGATAATCAAGTTGGAGGCGTGCATGACCACGCAGTCATGGGTGAACAGGGAGTACAGGAGGGGGCTGAGCACGCACCTTTGTGGGGCCCCAGTGTTGAGGATCAGCGAAGTGGAGATGTTGTTTCCTACCTTCACCACCTGGGGGCGGCCCGTCAGGAATTCCAGCACCCAATTGCACACGGCGAGGTTGAGACCCAGGGACTCAGGCTTAATGATGAGCTTGGAGGGTACTATGGTGTCAAATGCTGAGCTGTAGTCAATGAACAGCATTCTTTTGGTCCTAAACTTGGTGCTCTGGTGCTCACTTGCTGTGCGGTAGCAGAGAGAACAGTCTATGACTAGGGTGGCTGCTGTCTTTAGATAGAGATTTCATCATCTGTGGATCTTTTTGGGTGTTATGTAAATTGGAGTGGGTCTAGGCTTTCTGGGATTATGGTGTTGTGAGCCATGACCAGCCTTTCAAAGCACTTCATGGCTACAGACGTGTTTGCTACGGGTCAGTAGTTATTTAGGCAGGTTACCTTAGTGTTCTTGGGCTCAGGGACTATGGTGGTCTGCTTGAAACATGTTGGTATTACAGACACTTGCCAATTGGTCAGCGCATGCTCGGTGTACACGTCTTGTTAATCTGTCTGATCCTGCGGCCTTGTGAATGTTGACCTGTTTAAAGGACTTACTCACATTGGCTACTGAGAGCGTGATCACGCAGTAGTCCGGAACAGCTGATGCTCTCATGCATGCTTCAGTGTAGCTTGCCTCAAAGCGAGCATAGAAGTAATTTAGCTCGTCTGGTAGGCTTGTCACTGGGAAGGTCGCGGCTGTGCTTCCCTTTGTAGTCTGTAATAGTTTGCAAGCCCTGCTACATCTGACGAGCGTCAGAGCTGGTGTTGTACGATTCAATCTTAGTTCTGTATTGACGCTTTGCCTGTTTAATGGTTTGTCGGAGGGCATAGCGGGATTTCTTATAAGCTTTCGGGTTAGAGTCCCGCACCTTGAAAGCGGAAACTCTAGCCTTTAGCTTAGTGCGGATGTTGCTTGTAATCCATGGCTTCTGTTTGGGTTATGTACTTTCAGTCACTATGAGGACGACGTAATCGATGCACTTATTTATTTTATTTATTTTTATTTAATCTTTATTTAACTAGGCAAGTCAGTTAAGAATAAATTCTTATTTACAATGACGGCCTACACCGGCCAAACCCGGACGACGCTGAGCCAATTGTGCGCCTCCCTATGGGACTCCCAATCACGGCCGGTTGTGATACAGCTTGGATTCGAACCAGGGTGTCAGTAGTGATGCCTCTACCACTGAGATGCAGTGCCTTAGAAGCCAGTGACCGATGTGTTCTACTCCTCAATGCCATCGGAAGAATCACGGAACATATTCCAGTCTGTGCTAGCAAAACAGTCCTGTAGTGTAGTATCTGCATCATCTTCTTTATTGACCGAGTCACTGGTGCTTCCTGCTTTAGTTTTTGCTTGTAAGCCGGAATCAGGCGGATAGAATTATGGCCAGATTTGCCAAATAGATGGCGGGGGAGGGCTTTGTACATGTCTCTGTGTGTGGGGTAAAGGTGGTCTGGAGTTATTTTTCCCCTGGTTGCACATTTAACATGCTGGTAGAAATGAGGTAAGATGGATTTCAGTTTTCCTGCATTAAAATCCCCTGCCACTAGGAGCGCCGCCTCTGGATGAGCGTTTTCCTGTTTGCTTATGGCCTATACAGCTCATTGAGTGCGGTCTTAGCACCAGCATCAGTTTGTGGTGGTAAATAGACAGCTACAAAAAATATAGATGAAAACTCTCTTGGTAAACAGTGTGGTCTACAGCTTATCATGAGATACTCTACCTCAGGCGAGCAAAACCTCAAGACTTTCTTACGATTAGATTTCTTGCACCAGCTGTTGTTTACAAATAGACACAGAATGCCACCCCTTGACTTACTAGAGGCAGCTGTTCTATCCTGCCGATGCAGCGTAAACCCGCCAGCTGTATGTTATTCATGTCGTCGTTCAGCCGCGACTCTGTGAAACATAAGATATTTAAGTTTTTAATGTCCCGTTGGTAGGATATCGTAGCTCGTTGGCTAATAGGACTTATGGTAGAGACAGATTACTACACGTTGTCTGATCTTTACAAGGCACCCCGACCTACATCCCCGATATCTCTTTCTCATGCGAATCACAGGGATTTGGGCCTTGTCGGTTGTCTGAAGTAAATCCTTTGCATCCGAATCGTTAAAGAAGAAATCTTTATCCAGTACAAGGTGAGTAATCGCTGTCCTGATACCTAGAAGCTCTTTTCGGCAGAAACATTTAAGTACAAAATAAGTTACAAATAATGCAAAATAACACACAATTGTTTAGGAGACCGTAAAATGGCAGCCATCTCCTCCAGTGCCAAACAATGGGATTGTATCTCAATCCTCTCTCTGTCTCACACCTGTGGACTTTCTCAGTGATGGAATAGTAGAGCCCAATGCCTGAGGGAGCTCCACTCTTGCTAGGGGGTCATGGACATGGGCACTGGTGCTTTAGCTAACTTTAGCTGGCCTGCTGCACTTGACTGCACTTGACTGCACTCTATCAGGCTTGGCTTGGCTCAGCTATGGTGGGCTTGGGTGGACTACAGTGGGTTAAAGGGACAGTTCACTTTTTTGAAATTCTAGCTCATTTTTGACATACTGAGGGTGTCGTCATTTCATCCAAACCATTTCTTAAGCTTGTTTGCTGGTTACTTAACAACATCCAGAGTGTAGCGATCTCAGGGGAAACGGACCCAAAAAGCCTTGGGAAATAGCTCTGCCTAACTCAGAGAGGAGCCCGGTTGCTTTCCCTATGCTTTTAAATGTACTGGATCAATTCATTTTCACCAGCATGGCTTCAAGCTCCAAAAATGCTAGCCATGAGATTCTGGTTGCTGCTAAATATCCAGCAAAGGTACTTAAAAACGGTTTGGATAAAACAACAACAAAGAAGTTGAAAATAAACTAAAAGTTAAATAAATAACTCTCCCTTTAAGGGTCTCGGTGACCAGCAGTCACCCTCCACCCGCTGCATGGGATAGAGGGGAGAAGGGTGCAGGGAGTGATGGAGGGAGGGAGAGTGGTAGGAGGTAGAAGAGAGAGGGTGAGAGACTGGGAGAAGAGAGAGAAAAACCATTGGACCATTTCAGTTTGTCCGTGATGTGTACGCCAAGGAACTTAACTTTCCACCTTCTCTACTACTGTCCCGTCGATGTGGACAGGGGGGTGCTCCCTCTGTTGTTTCCTGAAGTCCACAATCATCACCTTTGTTTTGTTGATGTTGAGTGTGAGGTTATTTTCCTGACACCACACTCTGAGGGCCCTCACCTCCTCCCTGTAGGCCGTCTCGTCGTTGTTGGCATTCAAGCTTACCACTGTAGTGTCGTCTGCAAACTTGATGATTGAGTTGGAGGTGTGTGTGTAAGAGTGTGTTTTTGATCCCTTATCACCATTTCAATGTTCTCCCGACCAAATAGCCTCTCAGTCTCTGCTGTACACTAGCCTCATTCATCATTGCTGTATTGAGTGGAGCACCACTATGTCCTGGTCACAGTCTAGATGCAGGTCAACCAAACAGCCACAACACCCTCATAACTCTTTGGCAGCATTGTCCCTCTTATCTCTTCAAGTGCCCAGGCTCTTATTGATGGCGTGCCTGTGCCAGTTGGTGCTAACCTTCGTGCCCAGGGTGCTGGCATCAGCCGGGGTTATCAAACTGTTTACCCCCCCCTTGCCCCACATTGATATAGGAATCATGTCTGCCCCAACAGGGGCTTGATGTATCCACAGACATATACACACAGAAGACGCACACACCCTATGCCCCCCACCCTCCACACACACACACACACACACACACACACACACACACACACACACACACACACACACACACTGCGCCCCCCACAGAGATCTGTAATGAGCGAGGGATGGATGAGGGAGAGCTGGGTTAATGAGTAGGATTCCCCTAGGCCAGAGGCAAAGTTACAGTGCCTTCAAAAAGTATTCACACCCTTTGACTTTTTCCACATTTTGTTGTGTTACAGACGAAATTGAAAGTAGATGAAATAAAACATTTGTGTCACTGGCCTACACACAATACCCCATAATGTCAAAGTGGAATTATGTTTTTGGAAGTTGCAAATTAATAAAAATGAAAAGCCGAAATGGCTTGAGTCAATAAGTATTCAACCCCTTTGTTATGGCAAGCCGAAATAAGTTCAAATCGAACACAACACATCACTGAGTACCACTCTTCATATTTTCAAGCATGGTGGTGGCTGCATCATGTTATGGGTATGCTTGTCATCGGAAAGGACTGGGGATTTGTTTTTTTAAATAAACGGAATAGCGATAAACACAGGCAAAATCCTTCAGGAACACATGGATTAGTCTGCTTTCCACCAAACACTAGGAGATGAATTCACCTTTCGGCAGGACAATAACCTACAACACAAATCTACACTGGTGTTGCTTACCAAGAAGACAGCGAGTGCTCCAGAGTCAATGATCAACAACCAATTTGACAGAGCTTTTATTAATTTAGAAAAGAATGATAGGCAAATGTTGCACAATCCCGGAGTGGAAAGCTCTTAGAGACTTACCCAGTAAGACACACAGTTAAAATATTTTTTGTTTAGATTGACCATTTTTTCTCTCTCAATTAAATCAATTTTTAATTCCACTTTGAAACACAACAGAATGTGGAAAAATAACTTGTGCTTTATAGCATAGGTTATTGCGATCTGTTTGGCTTCACAAGCCGATGTTGCAATGTGACAAACATCTTCCTTGCCGCAAATCATGTGTGTTATTCCCAGTGCACACACGCAGAAACCTTTCCCTCTTTTCATCCCCCTACCACACACACACCTGATGATTCTCTCAGTACACGTCGGCCCTGACGTACGACGGCGTGATGGTGATGGCAGAGGCCTTCAGGAACCTGCGTAGGCAGAAGGTTGACATCTCTCGCCGGGGCAACGCTGGGGACTGTCTGGCTAACCCCGCCGCCCCCTGGAGTCAGGGCATTGACATGGAGCGCACCCTCAAACAGGTATCTAGCACTGCACCTCAAAGCCATGTCGGTTCATGAATTACCTCATTTCTGCTAACTCTATGATGTCCACAAAGGACAAACTGTCAACACTACAAACGGTTTCCTATGAAATGTTCTCATATTTAAAATAGAATTAAGGTATACCTGCATTCTATGTGACTGTGATGATAGTGTTTTGTCCTGTGTACAGGTCTGGCTGCAGGGATTAACAGGTAATGTCCAGTTTGACCACTATGGACGCAGGGTCAACTACACCATGGACGTGTTTGAGCTGAAGAACAACGGACCCAGACGAGTAAGATGACTACTGGTCCACCCACCTAACCCCGTCATTTGAAAACATAATAACTATATGTTTAAATGTCTATTTACCTTATGTTTCATTTTATTCTCAATTTACATCACTGCCCATGCTTTCTAGCTATCACCATAATAACTACACCATAATACCACTATACCATAATAATTTGAATAACAAATAACTTTGTTTCATTTCATTTTCAATTTCCATGGTTTAAAATGCCAGAAGAGAGTGAACATCTGTTTATCTGTTTATCATCTTATTATTGTCTGTGTGTCTGTAGAACCTGGGTATTGTGTATTAGTGATGAACAGTGATACTCAGGTTTTGAGAATGTGTGTATTTTGCCGTGTCCTGTATATTATTTTCAGTGCTGTGTGTGTGTGTACGTGCAGGACTCCAGCCAACTACGGTACGTGAATAGAGAGAGGTGGAGCAGTAGAGAGTGATGGAGGAGGGAGAGGGGGATGAATTGGAGGGGTGGTTGGGCCTACCCACAGGCTGGCTCTGCATGCTTAGGGTCAAATACACCATGCCATCCCTTTCTCTCTCCCCTCCCTTCATCCTGCTCAATGGCAGACACCACCAGGATTAAATAAAACCCTGTCTAGGTTTATTATATACCATGTATAAAACAGTATATAACCATTTCTTTGGCAGACATTTTCACTTCCTTCGCTTGACTCACCTATGATATGACTCAGACTCATATACTGTATAATAAAAAACGAAACATTGTGCATTTTTATACATGGCACAACCAAGCATACAATTTGTGTGACTCTTCTCCTTTGCTTGTATACACAGAATATCTCAGATAGTCTCATAGATCTTAACACCACATAATTAATAAAAAAATACTGGAAACGACACATACTCTACGGTGAGTAATCATGACAAACGCATTCAAACAACGAAGAAATCATACCACGCACACACACACACGCTCACACGCACACACACACCCTGGCCGTTTCACTCACTGTCCTCTCATTGTCTCCAGATGGGTTACTGGACGGATTCAGACAAGCTGGTTCTGATCCAGAATGAAGCCCTCAATCCCAACGAAATCATGGAGAACAGAACTGTCGTGGTCACCACTATCATGGTAAGACGCACTACAACCCTACTAACACACAAGCGCATGTGTACACACCGCACACAGAGACACACGTGTTCGCCGACACACAAGAGAGACACAGACACACTCTAGCACTCTCAAGTCTTAAGCTGTGTTTGAATATCCATACTAACATACGGTATACTACATACTTAATGAGTATATACTATATACTATTAGTTCATTTTAGTACACTGTAAAGGAACGGTATGCTTTCGGTTGAGCGTACTAGAGGTCTAGCGCTGTCAAGTCTCAGTGACCTCCCCAGAAGAGCTTTACTTTCCTTCAGTCACACACACACCTTATCCAAAACATCAACACTGGCACTGCAGATGCTTTCGGTTGAGCGTACTAGAGGTCTAGCGCTGTCAAGTCTCAGTGACCTCCCAGAAGAGCTTGACTTTCCTTCAGTCACACACACACCTTATCCAAAACATCAACACTGGCACTGCAGATGCTTTTGAGATGTCTCAGTGTTCTCCCTAGAAGAGCTTGACTTTCCTTCAGATGGCACTGCAGATTGTGAAAAATGTCACTAAGTGTCACACACACACCTTATCCAAAACATCAACACTGGCACTGCAGATGCCGGTTGAGCGTACTAGAGGTCATGAGTCTCAGTGTTCTCCCAGAAGAGTCTTTCCTTCAGTTTGTCCAAAACAAAATGCATGAGCTGCATTCTGTATCTCAGTGTTCTCCCAGAAGAGCTTTACTTCAGTCACACACACACCTTATCCAAAACATCAACACTGGCACTACTTTTGAGATGTTGTTCCACTAGGTGTGATGCATTTTAACAGCTGTCGTCTAGTCCCCTTTCCATGTGCATTCTGTATCCTTGCCAGACAAAGTCAGATTCTATTACTCAACACACACACACACACACACACACACACACACACACACACACACACACACACACACACACACACACACACACACACACACGTCTATTCTACTACTCACACGTCTTACTAGTCGGCCTACAGGACCCAACTGATACCTGTTTGCTTGGTTTCTGTTAGTTAAATTTGGACTAATACTGTAACCACAATTCAAAATGGCCACCGGTTGCATGGAATGTTAACTAAGGGGACCAAATGAGAAGGATTTTCATACTACCGAACCGAGCTGAGCCGAGCCAAAGCAAGCTGTGCTGAGCTGGCCTGGTTACGCATCCATCATAGTTGCTGGAACTGAGCTGAAAAGGACAATGTTTAAAGATCATTTCCACAGTTTGGCACAGTTTGGTTTGGGTCGGCATGATATTGTGAAAACGGTTGAAGATGTGCTGTGTTTCTGAGAGTGAAGGTGGCTGACTAGATAAGAGGAGATGGAGAGAACAGGGTAAGAAAAGACAGAGTGAGTAGAGGAGGGATGGAAATGGGATTGGAGAGTCATACCTCAGCAGAATCCTCCTCTTTTCAGCCCCTGGTGAGGAAACCCATTTTAAGAAACTGAGAAACTGGACACAAGCAGAGCCCAAATGAAAGCCCATATTGGGAAACTGCCGGACGGTATTGGACGTAACCAGAGCCAGAGTGAACCCCCTAAAGAAACAGACTGATGCAACAGAGAGCTGCGTCATGACTTCTAATGCACACCTTATTAGTTAACTGACCCAAGGGATGGATCTATCCAGAGCCAAAATGAACCCCCTCAAGAAGACACAAAATGGACACAGTCTGACCAAATTATGTGTTTTTTTAGAAGGAGAGAGATAGAAGCCACAATGGACCCTTCGTCCTGTCTAAGGCCACGAGAATGCTTGTTCTTCTTATCAAACATCACATCAACATGGTTGTACTTAACTGTGTGTGTGTGTGTGTGTGTGTGTGCGTGTGTGCGTGTGTGCGTGTGTGCGTGTGTGCGTGCGTGCGTGCGTGCGTGCAAGCAACTCTAGGATACAAATGTTCTTATTGCATGAATTTCCATGCCTGGCATATTCCAGGTGATTATGGTTGATACAGTATTTTATATTGAAATGGATGTTTAGATGATTTTAACGAACTGACTTGAAAAATGCTCTGAGGCTGCTCTGAATCTGTGAGTTTCCATTCAGCTTTTGTATATACGAGCTTTATACCTTCTAAAGCACTGCCTAATTTCAGCTCATACAAACCACATCACCACGCTTCCATAGAGCATGATAATATCAGTGTTTAACTATGCTGGCTGTCTGGGATAGCATCTGTAATGTGTGTTTGCGCTTGATAATGCACTTGATAATGCACTTGATAATGTTTGTTTACTGTAATACACACCAATTAAGCTTTTACTTCCGTAATACATTCTTTGCCAACTATGAGAAGCCGAAACTGTAACTCAAACCTGGTTTGGTAATGCATTGAACCTCAACTGTACAGAAGTTTGTTATTGTCAGATACAAAGTTTATCGATAAAGTTTTGGGAGAGGATGGATGAGATATCAGGAGTGGGTCAGTTGTTATACTTCCTAATATGTATGCCGTCTAGGAGCTCCCCCTTGATTGGCCTAAAGTGCAGTGTCATTCACACTAAACTTTGAAAATAGCCAGGTAGCGTCTGTTCAGCTGTTTGTCATGTAAATATGCAATTATTTCTGATGACAAGCCTTCATTTGGACTGGTATAGTAATCCTTCATCCACAGTGGTAGCCTTGAATATGGCTCATCTTGAGACTGATAGTAAATTTCTTTGTCCGTCGCTCGCCCGATTCATAGGCTATATTCTTCAAAGCGTTTCACACAAAAAGGCCATTAAAATTGGTGTAAAGTCAGATAATTAAATACTTTATCACAATGGCACTCTGACTGAATGTATTTTGGCTTGGAGCTGCACACCTTTTTAGGCCTACAGAACTGAATGTCTCCTTATGGTAGCGAGGTAAACGTCATGTTTTAACCTTCTCAGAGCGTACATGTGACAAAATGGTGCCAAACCCCTACAAGGGACCAAAGGAAAACATTTCCTAATGTCTTTAGGACGTCCCCTGTTTGCTGATTGGTATGTCAGAATCAGAAAGGTATTTGAGAACTAGAAATGAGGGTATGTCAGAAATCAAATATCCATTTCACCCTCATATCAAGGACAAGGTAACAGAATGGTGTCTTATCCCAACCACAGCAGCTGGGGGGACTTACCGATAGCACTTGAACCTCAGCTGAGAAAGCACCTTGGACGTTTTCATATAGCTTTTTCTTCATAATTCTTGAAATTTGCTCAATTTATTAAATGTCATGCAGGAAAGTGAAAAATAAAGGTTTGAATTGTGCAAGTGGTGGTTGGTGATGACTGGGACACAGAGGAGCTGTTTTGAGAGAGAGAGAGAGAGAGAGAGAGAGAGAGAGTGCGTGTGTGTGTGTGCGTGCGTGCATGTCATTTTCTGTTTGTTGTGTGTGTGTACATGTGTGTGTTTCTGTGCCTTGTCTATACTCTATAAGCCTTAATGGTTGCACTTAGATTCTTTGTTGACAGGGCCTATTATGGGCTTTGCTTTCATCTCCACTGTGTAATTGCATTGATATCACTGACATGAGAAGGGAAGTTGCATCTTTCCATCTTCACCTACTTCTTGCCCCCTCTAAAATAATGTGTGTGTGTGTGTGTGTGTGTGTGTGTGTGTGTGTGTGTGTGTGTGTGTGTGTGTGTGTGTGTGTGTGTGTGTGTGTGTGTGTGTGTGTGTGTGTGTGTGTGTGTTGAATTTGTGTGTGTGTGTGTGTGTTGAATTTGTGTGTGTGTGTGTGTGTTGAATTTTAGCAGGGAGTCACCATTGAGACCAGTGTCTCTTTTTCAAGGGAGCCATGCACATACAATTTCAAAAAAATCGAATACAATAGAAACGACTAAAATTCAGCACAGGCAAACATAAATATACATAAATACACAATAAACTAAAGACAAACACATTCTTCATTATAACATTCCTCTGTCCACTCTCTAAATTGGCCCAGGGACACTAAGGCCCTGTGTGTACTGTTTTTGGAGAAAAAGAAGTCCCCAAAGGCTAGTAAAACAAGAACAATTCCAGAGATTCGGGAATATTTCGCCAGCCCCCACATGGAAAACAAGTTACACTGAACAAAAATTGAGTTATAGTTCATAAGGAAATCAGTCAATTGAAATACATTCATAAGGTCCTAATCTATGAATTTCACATGACTGGGAATACAGATATGCATCTGTTGGTCACAGTTACCTTACAACAAAAAAGGTAGGGGCGTGGATCAGAAAACCAGTCAGTATCTGGTGTGACCACCATTTGTCTCATGCAGCGCGACATATCTCCTTCGCATAGAGCTGATCAGGCTGTTGACTGTGGCCTGTGGAATGTTGTCCCACTCCTCTTCAAGGGTTGTGTGAAGTTGCTGGATATTGCCTGGAACTTGAACACCATCTTCGTACACGTGGATCCAGAGCATTCTAAACATGCTCAATGGGTGACATGTCCGGTGAGTATGCAGGCCATAGAATAACTGGGACATTTTCAGCTTCCAGGAATTGTGTACAGATACTAGCGCCTTGGGGCCGTGCATTATCATGCTAAAACATGAGGCGGTGGATGAATGGCACGACAATGGGCCTCAGAATCTTGTCACGGTATCGCTTTGCATTCAAATTGCCATCGATAAAATGCAATTTTGTTCATTGTCTGTAGCTTATGCCTGCCCATACCATAATCCCACCGCCACCATGGGGCACTTTGTTCTCAGCGTTGACATCAGCAAGCCGCTCGCCCTCATGACGCACATCTGCCATGTCCCCGGTACAGTTGAAACCGGGATTTGTCCTTGAAGAGCACACCTCTCCATCAAAGGTGAGCATTTGCCCACTGAAGTCGGATACGATGGCGAACTGCAGTCAGGTCAAGACCCTGGTGAGTACGACGAGCATGCAGATGAGCTTCCCTGAGATGTTTTCTGACAGTTTGTGCAGAAATTCTTGTGCAAACCCACAGTTTCATCACCTGTCCGGTTGGCTGATCTCAGACCATCCCGCAGGTGAAGAAGCCAGATGTGGAGGTTCTGGGCTGACGTGATCACACCATGTCTGCATTTGTGAGGCCGGTTGGACATCCTGCCAAATTCTCTAAAATAATGTTGAGGTGGCTTATGGTAGAGAAATGAACATTACATTCTCTGGCAACAGCTCTGGTGGACATTCCTGCAATCAGCATGCCAATTGCACACTCCCACAAAACTTGAGACATCTGTGTACTGTAACAAAACTGCACATTTTAGAGCAGCCTTTTATTGTCCCTAGCACAAGGTGTATCTGTGTAATGATCATGCTATTTAATCAGCTTCTTGATATTCCACAACTGTCAGGTAGATGAATTATCTTGGCAAAGGAAAAATGTTCACAAAAAGGGCTGAAAAAAAATTGTGCACCGAATTTGAGAGAAATAAGCTTTTGGTGCATAATATTTTTGAGGGATCTTTTATTTCAGCTCATGAAACATGGGACCAACACTTTACATGTTTCGTTTATATTTTTCCAGTGTATTTTAAGCTTAGTGGTTAGGGTTAGGGTTAGAATTAAGGTTATGGGTTAGAGAGAAAGAGACATGGAGTGCTTTGTTTGGTGTTTATAACCCTAGTGTGATTGGATGTTTACGGTCAATATATAGCCAAGTATATAGTCTAGAGTTATGATGCTTCTTGTTGTACGTACTCATCATCTATCAGACAGACTGTATCTGTCAACTCACAAGCATTTATTGTCTTCAATATATAAGTGTGTGTGCAGATGTATCATGCTAATACAGGGCACAAGGGCACGTGCCCCCTCAGATTTGTCCTCCTTTAAAACATTTCAGTTGTTTAATTCAAATCAAATGTATTTATATAGCCCTTTGTACATCAGCTAATATCTCAAAGTGCTGTACAGAAACCCAGCCTAAAACCCCAAACAGCAAGCAATGCAGGTGTAGAAGCACGGTGGCTAGGAAAAACTCCCTAGAAAGGCCAAAATCTAGGAAGAAACCTAGAGAGGAAACAGGCTATGTGGGGTGGCCAGTCCTCTTCTGGCTGTGGAGATTATAACAGGTGGGTGGAGATTATAACAGAACAAGGCCAAGGTGTTCAAATGTTCATAAATGACAAGCATGGTCCAATAATAATAAGGCAGAACAGTTGAAACTGGAGCAGCAGCACGGCCAGGTGGACTGGGGACAGCAAGGAGTCATCATGTCAGGTAGTCCTGAGGCATGGTCCTAGGGCTCAGGTCCTCCGAGAGAGAGAAAGAAAGAGAGAGAGAGAGAGAGAGAATTAGAGAGAGCACACTTAAATTCACACAGGACAGGAGAAGTACTCCAGATATAACAAACTGACCCTAGTCCCCGACACACAAACTACTGCAGCATAAATACTGGAGGCTGAGACAGGAGGGGTCAGGAGACACTGTGGCCCCATCCGAGGACACCCCCGGACAGGGCCAAACAGGAAGGATATAACCCAACCCACTTTGCCAAAGCACAGCCCCCACACCACTAGAGGGATATCTTCAACCACCAACTTACCATCCTGAGACCAGGCCGAGTATAGCCCACAAAGATCTCCACCACGGCACAACCCAAGGGGGGGGGGACGCCAACCCAGACAGGATGATCACATCAGTGACCCAACCCACTTAAGTGACGCACCCCTCCGAGGGACGGTATGAAAGAGCCCCAGTAAAGCCAGTGACTCAGTAATTAATTAATTACTCAACTTCATATTTAAGCCAGAGTTTGACATAATTATTTATAAAAAAAGATTTATCAGCGATATTTGCAGAGGGCTGGACTGGACCAGGCAAAGAGTACAACCCCCTCCATTCTCCCTTGTAAGTGGTTCCTTCCAAGGTGCAGCGTGGAGCAAAGAGGAGGAGATGTATAGTGATGGGCAGGACTCCGAGGAGGTATGTTTGTACATCTATTTGATCAAGCTATGTAGCCTATGGATACTTTCTTATTGAAAGATTGAAAAGTGCTTTGTTGTTTTTCTAACACTAGCCACCGAGCAAGTTTGATGTTGGCTTTCTGTGGCAATTTTAGCATGTGAATCTTGGTGGGGCAAACTCCCCACTTGTTTTAGATGCATGCCAGCAAAGCCACTACACAACACAACACTAAACAATACATTAATTGCACTATAACGTTGACAAACTGTGCCCACAAACTGTTAGATAAAGCTGTCCCAACAGCAGTCCCAACACCTTACCACTGATGGCTATCAGCAGAGCCTTGTCAGGCAGCGAAACAGTTAATTCAGCCTCTTTTACTGCCTTGTAAAAAAAACATAGATGATATGGCTGACTTGCTTAAACAAAAGTGGTTTCTACTGACAATTGAGGTGTACAAACTATGGCATAAGGGGACGGCGAGCGGATAAGAGGCATTCATGAACGAGCTAGGATGGACCACTTTTGAAATGTACAGTGACAGAATTCAGAACATGGGCCGTTCTTACAGTATTCTCCCTGTACACCAAGTCAGAACCGTGGGATAAATAAAGAGGGCATATAAGCAGACAATGAAAGCTCTTAAAATATTTGATGATAACATTTATCTAAAATAGGCTATGGGCTACATGTGCACCACCAAGTCAGAACAGTAGGCTAAGTTATGAGGGGAAAAGGGACCACATTATTAGGGTGAATCACATAGGCAACTAACATTTTACTACAAAACATACACTTAGTATTGCTTTCTTAGCTACAGTATACATACATATCTCCCTGGTATGTTGCAGCAGCATACAATACATTTTTGGACTCGCCTTGTGCTCATTTGAACAGGAACTCACTGAAGTCAGAGATTTCCCAATTCCAAGATTCCAGTTTTGAATGCGGCAGTCATGCTGGATTGACAGCATGGCCAATATTGAATGTTTATCCTTTTACGCTTGGAAATGAGACCCTTAAATCCAGACTTGGGACCCACTCGACTGAATAGCAGGCTAGTGATTGCATTGCAATGCTTGCAGTTAGCCACTGATTCCTCCCAAACAACTCATTGCTGAATTTGCGATTTCCAACTTGTGTAATGTTTATGTCCAATGGCCGATGAGCACCAATACGTTTTATCTATTATTTCTCTTCATATGTGAATGTGACAAATAAAATTTTACCGGCTCAAATCGTTCAAAATTTGAAATTGTGTTTTTTATATTAGTTAAATGTAGATACTTCGAGCTACGGAATGATATATCATGCACTACAGTTGAGGAGCAATAGGAAAGTAATTCCGCATTGAAAGTTGATAAACTTGTAAATTCACTTTTGAGAAAATGGCCTTTGAATGTTTTGGTACTATTACTGGAGAGCCCTTCTTTGTCTACACCCATTCACCAAGAACCCAAGCTAACTTGCAAGCTGCTTCCAGGAACAAATGACAGAACAGCTCACTGAACATTACTCGCCCTAGCAGAGCTGGTTAGGCTGTTATGTTATCCAGAGCGCTGGTGACTGCAACTGTGCTGTCAGATTGTTGGTTTGTATATTCAGAGCATTTCGCTCTCTGAGTGTTCAGAGTGCACTCTGGACACTCTGGCCGATGAGTAGGGTTGATATGAACGTTCTGACCTCACAACAGCAGTCAAGTTAACTGGCTAACATTGGCTAACTTGCTACTTCCAGACACAAATGAGAAAACAACCCTCTCTGATCATTTTACTCACCCTAGCAGAGCTGGTTAGGCTGTTTTCATGTTATCCAGAGAGTTGGTGAGAACAAATTCTTATTTACAATTACGGCCTGGGAACAGTGGGTGAAATGCCTTGTTCATGGGCAGAACGACAGATTTTTACCTTGTCAGCTCGGGATTCAACCTAACAACCTTTCAGTTACTGGCCCAACGCTCTAACCACTACGCTTCCTGCCACACTCATTTAAAAAAAGCAGTGTTAGATTGGATTACCAAGACATACTGACCAGCTGGCAGACCAATCCAAACTCATCTCTCGGCATGTCCAGCCCACTCATTATCTCAGCCAACCATGGTTAGCGGGAATGTCTTTTTCTGTGGCTAAACCAACTAGACCTGTAATTTAACCATTTTATTCGTATTTTCAGATGGCATACAAGTTTGTTATGGAAGTTCACATGTTCGAGAAGGCATTTCTGCCAAAAACAATTTTTAATGTTCAAATGGCTCTCCTGGGAAGTAGTGTCCCACGACATACACCAAGTTTCCTGAAACAGGTCACATATGACAAGAATTGAAAAGAATTTGCCTGTAGATTGTCGACTTGATTCACGATGACGGCTAGCTAAGATTTTGAAAGTATCAGTCCAATCAAAGCTACTGTAGATATATAACGTGATTTGAAATAATTTTATTTGTGGCCAATGACCTTGAGCCTTCTTGGATGGGCACTTATTTTATTTGTTTAACCTTTTATTTAACTAGGCAAGTCAGTTAAGAACAAATTCTTATTTACAATGACGGCCTACACCGGGCCAATTGTGCGCTGCCCTAGCACAATAATAATGTTTCAAGCTAAATGGCAAATTATAGCATAAAATAAAAACATATATAGTGTGTCTTTCTAATCAATAGGCCAAGTGAAAATATACATAGGTGATATTTGGGTGTCTGTGAACCGAAGACACAGAGACCCCAAAAAATCAAGGCAACATTATATATCGAAATTAAGACATCATTTAGCCCCTTTGGAACCACAGTGTCTAAGAAGTACTGCTAAACTGCCTCTCTTTATTTGAGTTTACGTACAATATCGTCTCGTTTTGGTGAAATTTGAATCGTTCTATTGCTACAAAGCGCAGGGAGGAAGGTGAGCCGTGATTGGCTTCAATGCAGTGGCAACAGCATAGTCCGTGTTTTTATTTTGAAGAGCAGCCTCTGCAATGCGAAGTTTCAATGCTCGTTTAGTTTGACCAATATAAGCAGCTACACAGATGTATTTGAGCATGTACACTACATGGCCAAAAGTATGAGGACACCTAATGGTCGACCATATAATACCAAAATTATGGGCATTAATATGATGTTGGTAGGCTTTCCACTAGCTGTTTGAATATTCCTGCGGGGACTTGCTTCCATTCAGCCACAAGAGCATTAGGAGGTTGGGCACTGATGTTGGGCAATTAGGCCTGGCTCGCAGTCGGCGTTCCAATTCATCCCAAAGGTGTTTGATGGGGTTGAGGTCAGGGCTCTGTGCAGGCCAGTCGAGTTCTCCCACACCGATCTCAATAAACCATTTCTGTATGGATCTCGCTTGTGCATGGGGGCAGTGTCATGCTGAAACAGGAAGGGCCTTCCCCACAAAGTTGGAAGCACAGAATTGTGTAGAATGTCATTGTATTTTGTATCGTTAAGGTTTCCATTCACTGGAACTAAGGGGCTCAGCCCCAGACCATTATTCCTCCTCCACCAAAATGTACAGTTGGCAGTATGCATTGGGGCAAGTAGCGTTCTCCTGGCATCCGTCAAACAGAGATGGTGAAGCATGAGTCCAATGGCAGCGAGCTTTACACCACCCCAGCCGACTGGTGATCTTAGGCTTGTGTGTGGATGCTAGGCCATGAAAACCCATTTCATGAAGCTCCCAAGAACAGTTCTTGTGCTGACTTTGCTTCCAGAGGCAGTTTGGAACTCGGTAGTGAGTGTTGTGACTTTGTGTGGCCTTCCACTTCGCGGCTGAGCCATTGTTGCTCTCAGAAGTTTCCACTTCACAATGACAGCACTTGCAGTTGACCAGGGCAGAAATTTGACCAACTGACTTGTTGGAAAGGTGGCATCCTATGACGGTGTTCCGTTGAAAGTCACTGAGCTCTTCAGCATGGCCCATTCTACTACCAATGTTTGTCTATGGAGATTGCATGGCTATGTGTTTGATTTTATACACCTGTCAGCAACTGAAATAGCCAAATCCACTCGTACTTTTGGCCATGTAGTGTATATGACATTTGTGGTGCTATAATTAATGAAGCTTTTGATTTTGTATTCTTTACCTGTTCTCGGGTGGTAAAACACTTTCGAATTGGTCGTACAAAACTCGACTTCTTTTTGAAAGTTGTTTGTTTTCTGACATCAGAAATACCAGATGCATTGTAGTGTCTAAACACTCCATTGGTTGCCTGTTAGCCAATAATAAATTATTCAAAAGTAATTGTCGAACAAATTTGAAAGTATCAACTTTCAATGCTAAGGGGCCCATCCTATTAGAAGGGGAGAAAGAAAGTCCTTTACACAGGACTGACCCTTGGGCATCCGTTAGAGGACCTGGTGATATGTTGATCACCAAAAGTTCTTGTTGTGGTTCCAACTCAACCTCCTCAGGTGGGCTGGGGGTGGATTTCGTCCTCGTTCCAACTCAACCTGGGGGTGGATTTCGTCCCCGTCGAGCCCACCTCGTCTTCCTTTGGGTTCGCGCTGGTTGACTTAAAGAGCGGAGTTGATTCAGGAGGTATAAAAGTGACACTGCTCTGAACCTTCATGCTTGCTGGCATAGAACAGGGGAGTGATTTACAACAGTCAGAAGGACACTCTCATAATTACATTTGAACAAGCAAAGAGCTATGCATTAAAATAGACATACTGACAGAATTAAGCATAATGATTATGGCTCTAGATTGCAGGAAAAAGCTGTTTCAGGTGTTGAAATTCAACCCCCTTCCATCTTCACCTACTTCTTGCCCCCTCTAAAATAATGTGTGTGTGTGTGTGTGTGTGTGTGTGTGTGTGTGTGTGTGTGTGTGACGCCATGTCTACTTGTGTTCATTATCCACTGATGTGGTGTGGGAGATTATTGGCCAGCTTGTCACCCATGATCAACTTGGACATGAAGAGTCTTGAAAATACTCTCTTTTTAGTGTTCTTTCACCTTTCTTTAAGTATTTGTCTACCTTTTTCCCTGTTACATAGAACTTTGTCTACATATTTTACTGTAACCATTTTTATTTGCCCTGAAAAAAAGCTTCTGTGAAAAGAAAACCATTTAATGTAAATGTATCTCGCCAAAGTCTTGGAAAATGCCTCAGCTTTTGGTTTAGTATTGCTTCAAATGCAGTGTGATGTCGAGCAGAACCCCAGAATATATTGCCTGTTCTCAATATACATTTGGCCACGTTCCACGAAGACGTAATTTTTTAAGAAACTATGAACTGTCAACCGAGGGAGTTTTTTTATCTAGATTATTTTTCCCGGCATCAGCAAATCAGGAACGGGCAGCTTTAGCAGTTCCTGATGGAACCTTATTTTTACATAGAGTACAGGAGGCAAGAGAATGTATGCCGTTGGTCTCTCTCACACACACACACACACACACACACACACACACACACACACACACACACACACACACACACACACACACACACACTCTGTCTGTCTATATCTCTGACCCTCTGTGTTCTCACTTTCTTTCTCTCCATTTTTTTTTCTTTCTTTCGTTCTCTGTCTCTCATACCATACTTTACCACTCATGCACACACACACACACACACACACACACACACACACACACACACACATGCATTCATGCTACACACACATCCCAAGTGCTGCTACCAGACTCTTATTATACGGCTCAGTTTACAGTTTTTCCTCAATTGCTAAAACACCATTTCTGAAACCTTGCTCCATTTCCTGAAAACATTTAAACACAAAACCTCATCTTCAAGAACTATTTACATAACCTCTGACTCCTCTAGCAAAATGAAGCATTCGCCTAAAAACAGTTTTACCTGTGTTCAAAATCAAACACTGCTCTCAAATCATAAACAAAGTGATCAAAAGGATATACACTCTCAAGCAGTCAGAAAACAATACACCGAAAAATAGAAAACACATTGTTCAAAACATGCTCTGTGAATCTAAAAAAATATTCATATTTTTCCGTCATTGTCTTTTGATGAATGAAAACATGTTCTATCATAGTAGCTCAAAATTGATCAGAAATTACTACTCTGCTTTGCTCTTCCCAATTTTGTTTCTTGTTCTTCCTCCTCCTTGTACCCCTGTGTTTACAGTACTGTATACTGCATCTCACAAACTTGTCCTTTGTCTCTGTGATACTGTAATTCTTGTTCTTTGTTGATATGAACCTGCAACCAGTCAAAATCTATTGAGCAGTCAGTACTGTTAATAAATGGAAAGCACAATGTTTAGGGCCATACAATTAGTCCATTATACAGTATACAGTCTATAATGCACTGTACTACAGTATACAATACTAAAGGGGACAAAAATCAAAGGAGTAAACATGTGATCAATGTGCTTCCTCTTGTGTTTGGGCTGGGTCAGGCCAGAGCACTTCGTTGACATCACAAGCATTATTGTCCCTCCTGAGGCAACGGGGGAAGAAGCCTCTTGTGTGTCGTGTCCAGCCCTGACATGATTCCTCACCTATATCACCACAGGCTAAATCCATGGCTTGCAGCAGATTTACTCTGGTGTAGGGTTGTCTATCATACACTTTCCATCTCCAAGAGGAGAAAAACTCCTCAATCGGATTCAGGAAAGGCGAGTATGGAGGGAGGTACAAGTTCATAAACTGCCCATCGATGTTAAACCATTCCCTTACCCGAGCAGCTCGGTGGAAACTGACATTGTCCCACACTATCACATAGGTGGGAATGGGTTTCTCATTTATCTCTTGACCCTGCTCTTGAACCTGCTACTCAAATAAAATATATCTTAGATTGGCAATAAATCTTAGAAGGTGCTGGGTGTTATATGGACCGAGTGTAACATGGTGATGTCGAACACCATGGTGGCTGATAGCAGCACAGACTGTGATATTGCCACCTCGTTGACCAGGGACTTCAACAATGGCCCGCTGTCCAATCATGTTTCGGCCTCTCCTTCTCCTCTTTGTTAGATTGAAGCCTGCTTCATCGACAAAGATGAACTCATGGGGTCTGTCCAAGGATTCCAAGTCAAATATTGTCTGTGTAGAAATACAATATACTGTATGTAGGATTATGTAAGTCATATAGAGACAGTGCTATACTGTAGAGTACAATTAGGCATCTGATTCACATATATTGTATGTACTGAAGAGTAATGTCATTCACATAGTATGTGTAAGTACTGTAGACAATCTGGATTACAGTAAATGTTTCTGAATGTGCACTTACTTGCAAATACTGAGCTCGCAGTTCTTTCACCCTTGGTGAGTTGCACTCAAAAGGTACACGGTCAATTGTGGAAATGCTCACACTGTCGATTCACTGTCGATTCCCTGTCGATTCACATTGTCGATTCCCTGTCGATTCACACTGTCGATTCCCTGTCGATTCACACTGTCGATTCACATTGTCGATTCCCTGTCGATTCACACTGTCGATTCACTGTCGATTCCCTGTCGATTCACATTGTCGATTCCCTGTCGATTCACACTGTCGATTCCCTGTCGATTCACACTGTCGATTCCCTTGAAGTGTGTGTTGTCTTGTATCACTCGTTCCTGGATTTCTCTGAGTCGTATTGCATTATCTTGAAGGACCATGCCAACTATAACGGCCTCTTGCTCCTGAGTGAATATAGCTGTCCTTCCACCTGCATGTGGCAGCCTTGCAATTCAACAAAAAGTAGTTGTGCAGTTACAAAACATATTCATGCAGTACAATACTTAGTGATTAACTTTACAAATGTCTATTGAAACAGCCTCATATAGTGTAGTACAGTAAATATGCAATTACAACAATACAGTAGTATACTGCACCTGTTCTCTTCTCTGAATGTCCTGACTATGGTGGACACAGAACATCGGCTCAAATTGGGTTGCACTCTGAGTCCTGCTCCCCTCATTGTCAGTCCATGGACAAGAACATGGTCTGTAACTGTTGCTCGAATTCCATCAGATATTTCCACTCTTTTTCTTCCTCTTCGTCCTCCTCTTCCTCTTCCTTGCCCTCCTCCTCCTCTTCCTCCTCGTCGCCCACCTCACATACGCACTCGTCCTCGTCCTCTCACATTGTTTCGTCTATCCATTCTCAGACCTTCTCCTTCCCAACTTCAACAACCTGTTTGCTCTCTGAACTGGCTTATATTGGTTGTGTCGCATCATTTGAAACAGGTTAAATCAATTTTGATTGGTTGTGTTGAATCAATGACATATGTTCTCTATTTGTATTTGATTGTTGCCACTTGTGTTTACCAGTATGGATGACATGTGCATTAGAGTGCAGAATGTGTTTTGAGTTTTGCTGAAACGTCTAAGTGAGATCTGCAAATTGTGTTTTACCATTGAAATGGTTTACCATGTGAAATGGTTTTTTACTGTGTTTTACAACAGACTGTGTTTTACCATGTGAAATGGTTTAAGGTATTGACAACAGACTGTGTTTTACCATGTGAAATGGTTTAAGATTGACAACAGACTGTGTTTTACCATGTGAAATGGTTTAAGGTATTGACAACAGACTGTGTTTTACCATGTGAAATGGTTTAAGGTATTGACAACAGACTGTGTTTTACCATGTGAAATGGTTTAAGGTATTGACAACAGACTGTGTTTTACCATGTGAAATGGTTTAAGGTATTGACAACAGACTGTGTTTTAGGTATTGACAACATGTGTTTTACCATGTGAAAGGTTTAAGGTATTGACAACAGACTGTGTTTTACCATGTGAAATGGTTTAAGGTATTGACAACAGACTGTGTTTTACCATGTGAAATGGTTTAAGGTATTGACAACAGACTGTGTTTTACCATGTGAAATGGTTTAAGGTATTGACAACAGACTGTGTTTTACCATGTGAAATGGTTTAAGGTATTGACAACAGACTGTGTTTTACCATGTGAAATGGTTTAAGGTATTGACAACAGACTGTGTTTTACCATGTGAAATGGTTTAAGGTATTGACAACAGACTGTGTTTTACCATGTGAAATGGTTGAAGGTATTGACAACAGACTGTGTTTTACCATGTGAAATGGTTGAAGGTATTGGCAACAGACTGTGTTTTACCATGTGAAATGGTTTAAGGTATTGACAACAGACTGTGTTTTACCATGTGAAATGGTTTTAAGGTATTGACAACAACATGTGAAATGGTTTAATAAGGTATTGACAACAGACTGTTTTACCATGGAAATGGTTTTAAGGTATTGACAACAGACTGTGTTTTACCATGTGAAATGGTTTAAGGTATTGACAACAGACTGTGTTTTACCATGTGAAATGGTTCATTGCCAATGGGTTTTAGTGTTTTAGCAACTGAGTGAAATTTGTTCAGCCAATGGGTTTTGTGTGTTTTAGCAACTGAAATTTGTTCAGCTGTGTTTTAATGGGTTTTGTTTTACCATGTGAAATGTGTTTTATTGACAACAACTGAGAATGGTTTGTTCAGCCAATGGGTTTTGAGGACTTTGTTCAGCCAATGGGTTTTTGTTTTAGCAACTGAGAACTTTGTTCAGCCAATGGGTTTTAGTGTTTTAGCAACTGAGGACTTTGTTCAGCCAATGGGTTTTCGTGTTTTAGCAACTGAGAACTTTGTTCAGCCAATGGGTTTTAGTGTTTTAGCAACTGAGAACTTTGTTCAGCCAATGGGTTTTAGTGTTTTAGCAACTGAGAACTTTGTTCAGCCAATGGGTTTTAGTGTTTTAGCAACTGAGGACTTTGTTCAGCCAATGGGTTTTAGTGTTTTAGCAACTGAGAACTTTGTTCAGCCAATGGGTTTTAGTGTTTTAGCAACTGAGAACTTTGTTCAGCCAATGGGTTTTAGTGTTTTAGCAACTGAGAACTTTGTTCAGCTAATGGGTTTTCGTGTTTTAGCAACTGAGAAAAACTGTAACACTGCACCCCATCCCCCCTTCCCCAATACACGTGTAAATATTAGACTATACATTGTGCCTCCTGTATTACACTTGTGCTAAATGTTTATTCTATTCTACTGCGCCATTTACTTGATCTTGTATTATTTGTTGTTGTTGTTGCCTTGTTGAGAACGATTTGGTTGGACGTTATATCCCGTACATACAAGTGTCAAGTTTTGTATTAATTAACACACAGTAACATTGTAAATAATAGCCAGTGTAGTCTTCCATATCTATGTGTGTGTGTGTGCACACGTGTCTGCTATATGTCTGTTTTTGAGTGAAAGAACAAAGATAATCCAGCAGGCAAAAGTGGTTGAAATTATGTCATCATCAGGTCATAATGAGTGACGTTATAATGACATAAATTCAACCCAGTTGCACAACAACAACAAAAATTATAATATCAATATGATGTCAATTCACCCAATTTCTTTAACCTGGTTGAATTGAGGTCATTATAACGTCACTCATTATGACCTGATTTGAACCAGTTATGCTTGCTGGGTAAGTGGCGGACCTGTTTGCCAGTTTGACCCTGTGGTCCCTGTGTCACTTTGTAGGAGGGTCCCTATGTCATGTTGAAGAAGAACTGGGAGCTGTACGAGGGCAACGACCAGTATGAAGGCTACTGCGTGGACCTGGCCTCGGAGATAGCCAAACACATCGGCATCAAGTATAAGATCGCTATCGTTCCTGACGGAAAGTACGGCGCCCGGGACCCGGAGACCAAGATTTGGAATGGAATGGTCGGGGAGCTGGTGTACGGGGTAAGAGGGACAGGGGACAGGGGAAAGGGGTGTGGGTGGGTGGGTGGGTGGGCATGCACACCTTAATTTTGTTGAGCCTCTTTTTTTTTGTTGGGTTTCACTTACACTTGACATCCATTTGTACATCAAAGGTTTTGACACACCTACTCTTTCCAGGGTTTTTCTTAATTTTTGATATTTTCTACATTGCAGAATAATAGAGAAGACATCAAAACTTTGAAATAACACATATGGAATCATGTAGTAACCAAAACATGTTAAACAAATAAAATATATGTTATATTTGAGATTCTTGAAAGTAGCCTCCCATTGCCCTGATGACAACTTTGCACACACTTGGCATTCTCTCAACCAGCTTCACCTGGAATGCTTTTCCAACAGCCTTGAATGAGCTCCCACATATTCTGAGCACTTGTTGGCTGCTTTTCATTCACTCTGCGGTCTAACTCATCTCAAACTATCTCAATTGGGCTGAGGTTGGTGATTGTGGAGGCCAGGTCATCTGATGGAGCACTCCATCACTCTCCTTCTTGGTAAAATAGCCTTTACACAGCCTGGAGGTGTGGGTCATTGTCCTGCTGAAAAACAAATGACGTATCGCTGCAGAATGCTGTGGTAGCCATGCTGGTCAAGTGTGCCTTGAATTCTAAATAAATCAGTGTCACCATCATAACTTCTCCATGCTTCACGGTGGGAACCACACATGCTGAGATCATCCGTTCACCTACTCTGCATCCTACCGATCCTCGACTTCGGCGATGTCATCTACAAAATAGCTTCCAACACTCTACTCAGCAAACTGGATGCAGTTTATCACAGTGCCATCCGTTTTGTTACTAAAGCACCTTATACCACCCACTACTGCGACCTGTATGCTTTAGTCGGCTGGCCCTCGCTACATATTCGTCGCCAGACCCACTGGCTCCAGGTCATCTACAAGTCCATGCTAGGTAAAGCTCCGCCTTATCTCAGTTCACTGGTCACGATGGCAACACCCACCCATAGCACGCGCTCCAGCAGGTGTATCTCACTGATCATCCCTAAAGCCAACACCTCATTTGGCTGCCTTTCGTTCCAGTTCTCTGCTGCCTGTGATTGGAATGAATTGCAAGACTTTTATCACCCTCACCAACTTCAAACATCTGCTATCTGAGCAGCTAACCGATCGCTGCAGCTGTACATAGTCTATCGGTAAATAGCCCACCCAATTTTACCTACCTCTTCCCCATACTGTTTATATTTATTTACTTTTCTGCTCTTTTGCACACCAATATCTCTACCTGTACATGACCATCTGATCATTTATCACTCCAGTGTTAATCTGCAAAATTGTAATTATTCGCCTACCTCCTCATGCCTTTTGCACACAATGTATATAGACTCCCTTTTTTTCTACTGTGTTATTGACTTGTTAATTGTTTACTCCATGTGTAACTCTGTGTTGTTGTCTGTTCACACTGCTATGCTTTATCTTGGCCAGGTCGCAGTTGCAAATGAGAACTTGTTCTCAACTAGCCTACCTAGTTAAATAAAGGTTAAATAAAAAAAAAAAAATATTTAAAAAAATCTCACAAAGATACGGCAGTTGGAACTGAAAATCTCAAATTTGGACTCATCAGACCAAAGGACAGATTTCCACCGGTCCAATGTCCATTGCTCGTGTTTCTTGGCCTAAGTATCTCATTCTTATTGGTGTCCTTTAGTAGTGGTTTCTTTGCAGAAATTCGACCACGAAGGCCTGATTCACACAGTCTCCTCTGAACAGTTGATGTTGAGATGTCTGCTACTTCAACTCTGTGAAACATTTATTTGGGCTGAACTTTCTGAGGCTGGTAACAATAATGAACTTATCCTCTGCAGCAGAGGTAACTCTGGGGCTTCATTTCCTGTGGCGGTCCTCATGAGAGCCAGTTAACTCTAATGAACATATCCTCCGCAGCAGAGGTAACTCTGGGGCTTCATTTCCTGTGGAGGTCCTCATGAGAGACAGTTAAATCTAATGAACATATCCTCTGCAGTAGAGGTAACTCTGGGGCTTCATTTCCTGTGGCGGTCCTCATGAGAGCCAGTTAAATCTAATGAACTTATCCTCTGCAGTAGAGGTAACTCTGGGGCTTCATTTCCTGTGGCGGTCCTCATGAGAGCCAGTTAAATCTAATGAACTTATCCTCTGCAGCAGAGGTAACTCTGGGGCTTCATTTCCTGTGGCGGTCCTCATGAGAGCCAGTTAAATCTAATGAACTTATCCTCTGCAGTAGAGGTAACTCTGGGGCTTCATTTCCTGTGGCAGTCCTCATGAGAGACAGTTTCAGTTTCATCATTGCGCTTCAATGTTTTTGCGACCGCACTTGAAGAAACTTGCAAAGTTTGAAGTGACCTTCATGTCTTAAAGTAATGATGGACTGTCATTTCTCTTTGCTTACTTGAGCTGTTCTTGCCAAATAAAACTTTACCAAATAGGGCTTCTTATCTTCTGTCCCCTTCTGTATGCCACCCCTACCTTGTCACAACACAACTGATTGGCTCAAACGCATTAAGAAGGAAAGAAATTCCACAAATTAACTTTTAACAAGGCACACCTGTTTAATTCAAATGTATTCCAGGTGACTGCCTCATGAAGCTGGCTGAGAGAATGACAAGAGTGCGCAAAACTGTCATCAAGGCAAAGAGTGTCTACTTTGAAGAATCTCAAATATAAAATACTTTGATTTGTTTAAAAAAAATGGGTTACAACATGATTCCATGTGTTATTTCATAGTTTTGATGTCTTCACTATTATTCTACAATGTAGAAAATAGTACAAATAAAGAAAAACCCCTGAATAAGTAGGTGTGTTCAAACTTTTGACTGGTACTGTAGATCTTGACCAAATTAAAACTTGGCATGGGGGATGCCTATTAGGGTGGAATAATTCTGGTAAACTTTTCCAAAAATCACAAAACCGGGTTGAATTCCCTTTTGATTCCTGAAAATCTTGCAACCGGGACTTCTGAAATTATGGTGCTCATATAGACAAGTTCCTGGTGCTAGAGGCTAGAGCTGGGACCAGTGTAGTGTGTCAAGTGCGATAGATAGGGGTCAAAGAGTGTTTTGTGTGTGACGTTTTAATTGTAAGAGATGAGAGGGTTAAATTGTGTCTGCTAAAAGGGGTTAAGGGGTCTTACTGGTGCTTAGCTACCTTCTGTGTTTCTGAGAGATAACAGGGTTAATGTACAGGTGTAGGGTGTGTGTGTGTGTCAAAATCAAATGTTTATTGGTCGCGTACACAGTTTAGAAGATTTTATAGCAGGTGCAGCGAAATGCGTGTCCAAAAATGTCAAACAACTACACAAATAATAGTAAAAGACTAGAACCAAGAAATCACAAATGTCAGAACGAATCCAGTTAACAACCACAATAACACTGTATCAGTAACCCATTTCAATATGTGTAGATACACCAAAAAGGTCAACTAAGAATGACGTGTACATCAGTAGATATATTACAATGAGCTATGTGAAGAACACAGTAAATGTGTGAAAACAGTATACAAGAAACGGTCCCATGTTTAGTGTGTTCTGAATGTACAAAACATTTCCATGACAGACTGACCAGGTGAATCCAGGTGGAAGCTATGATCCCTTATTGATGTCACCTGTTAAATCCACTTCAATCAGTGGAGATGAAGGGGAGGAGACGGTTAAAGAAGGATTTTTAAATCTTGAGATAATTAATACCGGGATTGTGTATGTGTGCCATTCCGCGGGTGATTGGGCAGGACAAAAGATTAAAGTGCCTTTGAACGAAGTCTGGTAGTAGGTGCCAGGCGCACCGGTTTGAGTGTGTTAAGAACCGCAACGCTCAACAGTCAGTTTCCTGTGTTTCTTAAAAATGGTCCACCACACAAAGAACTTCCAGCCAACTTGACACAACTGCGGGAAACATTGAAGTCAACATGGGCCATCATCATGTTTGCAAGTTTATATAGACAGTATGTGCGTGTGTTGTAAATGTGCTGTAAATATCCTGGATGGGCTGACCACGAGAGCCATTCAGTTGAGGGCGGTGCAGTTGCCGCACCAGGCGGCGATGTAGCCCGAGAGAATGCTCTCAATGGTGCATCTGTAGATTTTCATGAGGGTCTTAGTGGCTGTGCTGAATTTATTCAGCCGGCCTGAAGTTGTAGAGGCGCTGTTGCGCCTTCTTCACAACGGTGTCGGTGTGGTGGGACCATTTCAGGTCCTCAGTGATGTGCACGCCAAGGAACTTGAAGCTTTTGACCGTCTCCACTCCGGCCCCATCAATGTAGATAGGGGTCCCTCCTCTGTCTCCTGTAGTTTACGATCAGCTCCTTTTTTTCCATTGAGGGAGAGGTTATTTTCCTGGTACCACTGGCAGGTCTCTAACCTCCCTGTAAGATGTCTCTTCATTGTTGGTAATCAGGCCCACCACTGTCATGTCCTCAGCAAACTTGATGATTGAGTAGGAGTCATGAGTAGCCACGCAGTCATGGGTTAACAGGGAGTACTGGAGGGGGCTGAGTACACACCCCCGTGTTAAAGATCAGTGTGGCGGAGGTGTTGTTGCTTAGCCTCACTACCTGGGGTCAACCCGTCAGGAAGTCTAGGGCACAATTGCACAGGGAGGGGTTCAGATCCAGGGCCCTGAGCATAGTGACATACTTGGAGGGCACTATGGTGTTGAATGCTGAGCTGTAGTCGATGAACAGCATTCTCACATGCGTATTCCTCTTGTCCAGGTGAGATAAGGCAGTGTGCAGTGTATTCATTTGCAAATTGTAATGGGTTCCTAGGTGATATGGTCCTTGACTAGCCTCTCAAAGCACTTCATGGTGACAGAGGTGAGTGCTGTGTATGTTTGTGTGTGTGCGCGCACACATAAAGGCTTAAGGAGCTTGCAGAGGTCTTATGCAGAGGGAAGCTATGAGCCCAGAGCTTAGCCCGTCAGCACTTTACTGTCTCTAAGACCTTGCCTGGTGACCATTCACCTTCGGACAGTCTCTTTCAAAGCCCGTGTCACCGCAAAAGGTCTCCCCTTATGTCAGCCCTGTCATGTATTTTAATGCATCCTCAATGCAAGCCGACCTATTATTTTAGTACATTTATGCTGAAGAGGAAGGAAATTGTATCTGTGTTTTTTACTTTCTCCCTCGTTCCCTCCATGCAATGTGTCGGCTTGTTGTAATATATAAAACTTGAATTAATTTTTTGTTGATGAATCCCAAATTCCCGACAGCCGATGCTGGCAGGCAGGCAAGGTCAGAAGTGTTGCTAAATCGCTAACAATAATCTGGTTTGTGGATTATTTGCTCTCGCGGGATGTTCCATTTCTTTTGTTGCATTTTTCTCCAACAGAGTTATTTCATCCCCTTCTCCCTTCTCTGCAGCCTTTTGAATTAAGCCACTAGGATTAGAGCGACTCTCTATCTTTTCCTATTCCAAACTTGATCATTGTAAGATGTCTTTCATCAGAAAAAGTGGCGAAATTAAATGAAAAATAGCTGGATGGAGGGAGAAGACGCGTGATTGTTGTTGTTGTTCGGCTTGTGATTGACATGCTTAGTGATTGTGACAGATAGAAGGATAGCCAAATGGTAGACTAGGAAAACAGTTCTCAATATAGGGGTGCTGATTTCGGGTACATTTTGCCTTTTAGATCACAATGAATAAGACAGAAGGAACCTGATCCTAGATCAGCACTCCAGCTCTGAGACTCTTAATACACAAGCCCTTGTCTTCTTTGGCTCTGACGAACTGTAGCTGACCAACTCTCTTGTTATCTTTCTCAGAGCGCTTTTCTTGAACCTAACCAAGATGGGTCACTCAACTGATACTGCTCATCTCTCTCATCCATGGCTCGGTTCTAGGCCCTCTCCTCTCTATAAACCAAGTCACTTGGCGCCATCATATCCTCTCATGATCTCTTCTATCATTGCTGTGTGGATGACACTCTCATTCACCCCTCCTGACACCCAGGTGGCGACACACATCTCTGCATGCCTGGCAGATATTTCAGTTTGAATGTTGGCCCACCCCTTCAAGCTCAAACTCGACGAGACAGAGCTGCTCTTTATCCCAAAACCTCTCCATCATGGTCGGAAACTCCACAGTGTTCCCCTCCCAGGGTGCAAAGAACCTTGGCGTGACCCTGGACAACGTGACCCTGTTGTTCTTTGCAAACATCAAAGCAGTGACTCACTCCTGCAGGTTCATGCTCTACAACATCTGTGGAGTACAACTTTTTCTCACACAGGAAGTGACCTCAGGTCCAACTCGTCATATCCTGTCTGAACTACTGCAACTCTCTGTTGGATGGGCTCCCCGCTTGTGCCATCAAACCTCTGCAGCTTATCCAGAATGTTGCAGACTCTGGTGTTCAACCTTCCCACTCACAGCACTTTAAACATATAACGTTTTCTATGTACATATTTGACACACGATGACATACATAATGACATTGTAAATGTTCCGTTACAGTGCAATCAGAAAGTATTCAGCCCCCTTGACCTTTTCCAGATTTTGTTTACGCTACAGCCTTATTCTAAAATGGATGAAAGTCATTTTTCCCTCATCAATCAACACACAACACCCCATTAATGACAAAGCAAAAACAGGTTTTTAGACATTTTTGCAAATGTATTACAAATTTAAAAAAGAGATATATTATATCTACATAAGTATTCAGATCCTTTACTCAGTACTTTGATGAAGCATCTTTGGCAGCGATTACAGCCTCCAGTCTTCCTGGGTATGATGCTACAACCTCAGCACACCTGTATTTGGGAAGTTTCTCCCATTCTTCTTTGCAGATCCTCTCAGACTCTGTCATGTTGGATGGGGAGCGTCGCTGCACAGCTATTTTCAGGTCTCTCCAGGTTTAGGCCAGGCTCTGGGTGGACAAGGACATTAAATAAAGGTTAACTAAAAATAAAAAATAAATCAATGGTCTGAGAGTCTTTAGGTGCCTTTTGGCTCCAAGCGGGCTGTCATGAGCCTTTTAATGAGAAGTGGCTTCCATCTGGCCACTCTATCATAAAGGCCTGATTGGTGGAGTGCTGCAGAGATGGTTGTCCTTCTGGAAGGTTCTCCCATCTCCACGGAGGAACTCTGGAGCTCTGTCAGAGTGACCATCGGGATCTTGGTCACCTCCATGACCAAGGCTCTTCTCCCCTGATTGCTCAGTTTGGCCGGGCAGCCAGCTCTAGAAAGAGTCTTGGTGGTTCCAAACTTCTTCCATTTAAGAAATATGGAGGCCAATATGTTCTTGGGGTCCTTCAATGCTGCAGAATTTTTTTGGTACCCTTCCCCAGATCTGTGCCTCGACCACAATTCTGTCTCGGAGCTCTACGGACAATTCCTTCGACCTCATGGTTTGATTTTTGCTCTGTCATGCACTGTCAACTGTTGAACCTTATATAGACACGTGTGTACATTTCCAAATCATGTCCAAGCAATTGAATTTACCACAAGTAGACTCCAATGAAGTTGTAGAAACATCTCAAGGATGATCAATGGAAACAGGATGCACCTGAGCTCAATTAAGTGTCTGAATACTTGGGTAATTAAGGTATTTATGTTGTTGTTTTTTTATACATTTGCAAAGATTTCTAAAAAACAGTTTTTGCTTTGTCATTATGGGGTATATTGTGTAAATTGATGAGGAACATGTTTTCATTTCATTCATTTTAGAATAAGGCTGTAACAACAAAATATGGGAAAAGTCAAGGGGTCTGAATACTTTCCAAATGCACTGTATACTGTCATTATTATTCAACTTGTCCTTACCTGAGATTTGAACCTCTTCAACCACATTCCGATCTTCCTGCTATGCCACCATGCCTGTATCATTGATCATTTATTCTGACTATTCTCTCATCATTGATTTGATTTACTTACTTAAGCAATTTGATGTTTTTCTGCATAATTGTCTAGTGTTTGTTGGGCATATTACTCTGTTTAAATAACACCATTTTAAGTGGTCTGAATATTTTCTTATGTTGAAGCTAAGGTTGGGCCAACAAAAAATGTTACATAAAACTTAATAAAACTTTGATTGAAAAGTTGAGTAAACAAAATATAAAGGAACCAGTTACTTAATAATATTTAGTTGAAACAACTTTGTTTTACAGTTTTAACCACTTCTACTCCTGATTTTCTAGCTCTCCGTCGGTCTCCATCGTTCAGAGTTAGCTAGCTTTATGATCTCTAGTTGGCTACCAGCGCTGCATGTAGTTTTAAACTAGAAACCTTTGGGCCCCCGATCGGTCTACGTGACTAAACCCGAGCTGTTTCTGCTTATCTGACTTCCAGTGTTTGTTACCCTGATAGTCTCCCATTGCTTCCATTTCTCGTCCGAATTCCCCATCGAATAGTAGTGTGTCGAGTAGTGAGCTTGCGAGCCGCCATCCATTCGAAACGATATCCTCGAGTGTACCAACCAAGGGAGAGAGAAAGCGGCGCAAGCCAAACAAGGCAACAACATGTCCCGGCCTGATTCCCATCAGCTCTGTGCTACATGCCTAGGCATGGACCATGCATAGGCAGCTCTCGTTGACCCCGCTAGGTGCATTGTGCTAAATTGGGACCCGGCGTCATTAAACGTAGAGCAAAGTATTGGCCAGGCCTCACTCTTGTTCGAGGATGACTGTTGATAACAAAATTCCACAGGAGGGAGAAGCTCTACCAGTCTTCCCCTCCACTCCAGCTCCCAGCAAATTCATAGGTTGCCCATCCTTTCAGATGGATCCAGAAGTGAGAACGATGGCATGTCTCTTGCCGCATCAGGCAGCTCCCCTTTGTCCAGGAGATGGATTACACCCCTGAGGAAGCTTTATTCTCCTCTGCTCAGCTTGTGCAGGCCAGCAAACCTGAGGAAGTTTGGCAGGAGACTATGGCTGACCCTTCTTCGAGGCAATCAGACGTGCTGCCACCAAACTGGATGTTGAGTGTTCCTCCTTTGCCTTGCAAGAAGATTAGGAATCACCTCTCAGGATAATTCCACATCCGTCCCACAACATGTACCAGCCTTCCAAGACTGTGTGGCGCTTTGGAGGCTTCCTGGGTGGGGCCACTTACCCCCACATGATATGCATGGCATGGAGTCATCGGGATGGTTCAGCCCACCCCCTGTGGAGCCTTCCCTGGCTGAGCTCATCAACCCTTCAAGCTCCTTTTCCTCTGCCCCTAAACTCGCTCATTCCAATGACAGCTTCACTGCAACCGTGTATGAGAGGATCTACCGAGCTGCAGCTCAGGCGGTGCAGGCTAAGGAGCACCGTGGCACCGTCGACCGGCAGAAGTTATTGGAATTGGGAAATCTTGCTGAGTATACCACCCGGACCCCCAAGTGCATCGCTGAGGCTTCCAGAAAATACAAATTGGATCAGAGAACTTGGGCGGCCAAGTAAAATAACCCACGGCCCAAATTCGGGGCACGAGTTGGGGAACCTCGTCGTAACCCGTAGTTGATTCTACTGTTGTCTACCATTTTGGGCAGCAGTTGCATTAGCAGCTTAGATGACTCTCCAGTCCAAAGGCTAACCCTTTCCCCCTTCTCTTCCCCCACCATTAACAGAAAGCGGAAATCGCTGTGGCCCCATTGACAATCACGCTGGTCCGGGAGGAGGTGATCGACTTCTCCAAGCCCTTCATGTCACTGGGCATCTCCATCATGATCAAGAAGCCCCAGAAGTCCAAACCTGGGGTGTTCTCCTTCCTGGACCCGCTGGCCTACGAGATCTGGATGTGCATTGTGTTTGCCTACATCGGCGTGAGCGTGGTGCTCTTCCTGGTCAGCCGCTTCAGCCCGTACGAGTGGCACACCGAGGAGCCCGAGGAGGGCACCGACGGTCCGCCCAGCGACCAGCCCCCCAACGAGTTCGGCATCTTCAACTCCCTCTGGTTCTCCCTGGGCGCCTTCATGCAGCAGGGCTGTGACATCTCCCCCAGGTGAGAGATAGATGCATTACTACTGAGACTGCATGATATACTACTACTACAGTACATGCATACTACTACAATACCCACTTACTACTACAGCAATATATTCTGATACATTATACCGAAACATCCCCCAGCTGGGAGATAAATATTACTACTACTACTACTACATGAAATACATCCTATTACATTACACCCAAACATTCCTTAGGTGAGAGAGTAACACACACATATACATTACACACATAATAGTACATTACACATCCCCTCAATGTCCTTTTCTTTATTGGGTTAAGTGTTAAAGGCTTGTTGACATTAACAGCTGCCTCGGGATGCTAGGAAATGATACAGGTTTCATTCGCTGGCTAACTATTAGTCTCTTCACTGTCTGTTGCAGAACAAACATAGTTACTCCACTCTGTACAATTGCAATTTGCACCCTAGTTTTCTTCATGGATTTTCACACCAAAATCACCGCTTTGTCACACAAGTGAAAATAACTAAATGTCATTGGCCTGTAGATTTGTAATAAGTATGTCTCGGCTTTTCGTTTGTAGTCACTGTCACTGCTATGCTTTACTGTGTGTGTGTGTGTGGGGGGGGGGGGGGGGCATTGTGATCTGTCTGTTTCAGCATTTATCATCTGCTTTAGAGGGAAACTGCTGTCCCATTGTCTTTGATGTGTCTGGTGTGTATTCGTGCTGTGTTTCATCCACTGTATTTCTGCGTTCAACAGGCACGAGAAGTCAAAGGGTATATCATTCATTACTTACTATTAGCTACCTAGAAAACTATTCCGTAACCATTCAGTGCTGGGTGTCATTGCTTCCTGGTCAAGCTTCCTGTCTGTGACACACTTTTGGCCCACTCAGCATCTGCTTGCTGTCCTGTAGTCGTGATAAGGATCTTTATGGTTTCTGTAGATCTTTTTATAGTAATTTCATGACAGACCTGGGTCAAATAGCCTACAAAATACCCTGTGTCAAATACTTAAATGCATTTGAAGTGTGCTTGGTCTAGTTTGAAGTTTGCACTTTTAGGACTATTTGCTCTGTGATACCAGGAAAACTAAAACAAGCACAGCTCAAAGTTTTTGAAAGTACTTGAGGTATGTATTTGACATGTGTCAAATAGGTCCTAAGTTTTATGCTTTATATTATATTATATTTATATTATATATTTTTTTAGCTTTATGATCCCTGGAGTTATTTTGAAGGTAGACTCAGCGATATGAAGTTAGCATTACATGATCAGTTGTGGGGACTTCCGTAAAACACAAAAGACAGCCGAAAGCAAAAGGTTGATCTCCCTCTCTGGCATTATCATTGGTTCATACTGCTGCTCGTGGTCACATCATATAGCTGAGTTTTAGTTTCAGCTCTTCTAGTCTTTAATGGTTCCTATATATCTCCTAGTACCGCTAAGGTTCCTATATACTGTAGATCATAGTCTTTCAGATTAAGAATGGAATAAGACTGAGAGGAGGGACCAAAACCAGCATGTATTTTTCAGCCCTCCTACACAGGACCAGAGCAGAGGCATACACAAGATGGAGAACACTAAGGTACATTAGGAGAGAGCACCGTCAAAATTATAGTGCCCATTACGTAGCATCCTATAGCACCTCTACCTTGAGGGAGCTATAGTGGGCCTATGATTTTGACTTAAGTCCACTTCATTTTAAGTAGTCCACTTGAGAAGGGATCCTCATCCACCAAGTACTGTATATAATTCCATAAACTTTCCCAAAATCCTCAGGTTTTCCAGTAATCCCAGTTCGGGATTCTCGCAATCAAGAGGGAATACGCAAGAAAAGTATCATCCAACTGGGAATTTCTGGAAAACCTGGGAATTCTGGGATGTTTTTCTGGAATTTTATGACCTGCTACTGTTTAGTAATTTAGTCAGCATTTATTATTTAGTATTGAAACATTTAGAATTGATACATTTTGTCTACATTGTCCTTTTGTCTCTCCACAGTGTGGCCTGCCTACTGTGCCTGTCTGTCCCACATCTGTCACAGTAATACAGTTCAAGTAATCCCACGGGCCCTGTCCCAATCTGTCACCAAAAGAGCCCTTGTTCACTCTGGAGGGGTTGACTAAAGTTTACCTTGACAAGGGGACATGTAAATCCCCTCCACCGAGGGATTGGGTGACTTTGGGAGTGTGGAGGAAATGAGGGAATGACAAGGGCACTGTTTTAGTGATGGGTTTGAGGCTATGCCACACCACTCATCTATAGTGATGATAAGGAAAGGAAGCTGGCGTACGTGCCAGGCATATACAGGAATCCATCTCACACTGAGAACATACACAGTCCAATCAGAGATGATGACCCAGTGGTGAGATGATTGACAGGTCTAAAGGTTATTCGCTACTGAAGTTCCGTCTTTTACCTTAATGAATGTTAATTTGCTTCTCTCCTCTCACACACATACAGACACACACACAGACACACACACACACACACACACACACACACACACACACACACACACACACACACACACACACACACACACACACACACACACACACACACACACACACACGTCTCCCCAAGGCACCCCATAATAATTAATGCAGTAATTCATATCCCTGTGTGCTCGTCTCCGATGGTAATGCCGGGTCTTCGTGGCAACGGAGAGGGGAGTGTTTGTGGGTGAAGTGGTGACATGGGATCTCCCTAATTGAGAACCAATCCCAGTTTAGAGTCACTAAAGATGCAGGCTGCCTATTCCCTATATATTACCTTTGACCTGAGTCCAATGCCATTTGCGACGCACCACGCTGTTATAGACGCACCACGCTGTTATAGACGCACCACGCTGTTATAGACGCACCACGCTGTTATAGACGCACCACGCTATTATAGACGCACCACGCTGTTATAGACGCACCACGCTGTTATAGACGCACCACGCTGTTATAGACGCACCACGCTGTTATAGACGCACCACGCTGTTATAGACGCACCACGCTGTTATAGACGCACCACGCTGTTATAGACCCACCACGCTGTTATAGACGCACCACGCTGTTATAGACGCACCACGCTGTTATAGACGCACCACGCTGTTATAGACGCACCACGCTGTTATAGACGCACCACGCTGTTATAGACGCACCACGCTGTTATAGACGCACCACGCTGTTATAGACGCACCACGCTGTTATAGGCGCTGCGCTGTTATAGGCGCTGCGCTGTTATAGACGCACCACGCTGTTATAGACGCACCACGCTGTTATAGACGCACCACGCTGTTATAGACGCACCACGCTGTTATAGACGCACCACGCTGTTATAGACGCACCACGCTGTTATAGACGCACCACGCTGTTATAGACGCACCACGCTGTTATAGACGCACCACGCTGTTATAGACGCAGGAGACAGACAGATGCTTCGTTATTTACACTATTAAGATGTGCACAATAACATAATAAAATTCAGAAATCTTTGTGGATGCTGAAGGCAGTATGTCAACGATTTTGTTAGACCAGCAAGGTTAGTACTTTCTGTAAATGTTTATAACTTATGGCTACTTTCTATGTTTAAACCTTTTTTCAGACAGAACAAATTATATTGACAATAACAACCTGGGTACACCTTGACTCGTGTTGGTTAACACGCTATCCGATCATCCCCAGAAATATCCACGGACAGTTTGATCTGGGTGTGATTGGTCTACACTGTACTCACCGGTTGGCCTGATTGGATGGGGTGCGATTGGTTCGGTCTGTTCTTGAAGGCCGCCTTCCTCTAGTCTCGTCTAATTTAACAGGTGCGATTGGTTTGGCATGTTTGGTCAGTGCTGATTGCTTCAGTCTGCCCTACCATGCATATGAAAATCATATTTGCCAGACTGCATCACTTGAGTGAGCGTATGAGAGAAGTGAGGCTGAATTTTTGCAGTGTCAAATTGATTTCAGGAAATAAATTCTTAATCAGGGCTGCAATGGAGAGGACAGGGAGGGAGAAGGACGGAAGAGAGGGGGATAGCATGACTAACTAAAGCACTAGGGGCTAGCCTGGGGGTGTATCATGCTGGGAGCAGACAACACATCTTCATTTATTTAGGCTCCTCTCAAGGTCAACCTCACTGTGGCTCTCCTCTCACCGTCTCTGTCTCTGTATCAATCTCTATATCTCCGTCTTCTCTCTCTGTCCCCTCTCTCCCAACTTCTGCAGTTAGAGACACATTAATATACTCTACATATAGTTGAAGTCAGAAGTTTACATACACTTAGGTTAGAGTCATTAAAACTTGTTTTTCAACCACTCCACACATTTCTTGTTTAACAAACTATAGTGTTGGCAAGTCAGTTAGGACATCTACTTTGTTCATGACACAAGTAATTTTTCCAACAATTGTTTACAGGACAGATTATTTCACTTATAATTCACTGTATCACAATATTCCAAATGGACAATGACCCCAAGCATACTTCCAAAGTTGTGTCAAAATAGCTTAAGGAAAACAAAGTCAATGTATCGGACTGGCCATCACAAAGCCCTGACCTCAATCCTATAGAACATTTGTGGGCAGAACTGTAAAAGCGTGTGCGAGCAAGGAGGCCTACAAACCTGACTCAGTTACACCAGCTCTGTCAGGAGGAATGGGCCAAAATTCACCCAACTTATTGTTGGAATTTATTTTATTTATTTATTTTACCTTTATTTAACCAGGCAAGTCAGTTAAGAACAAATTCTTATTTTCAATGATGGCCTGGGAACAGTGGGTTAACTGCCTGTTCAGGGGCAGAACGACAGATTTGTACCTTGTCAGCTCGGGGGTTTGAACTCGCCACCTTCCGGTTACTAGTCCAACACTTGTGGAAGGCTACCTGAAACGTTTGACCCAAGTTAAACTATTTAAAGGCAATGCTACCAAATACTAATTGAGTGTATGTAAACTTCTGACCCACTGGGAATGTGATGAAGAAAATAAAAGCTGAAATAAATCATTCTCTCTAATATTATTCTGACATTTCACAGTCTCAAAATAAAGTGGTGCTCCTAAATTACCTAAGACAGGGAATTTTTACTAGGATTAAATGTCAGGAATTGTGAAACTAAGTTGAAATGTATTTGGCTAAGGTGAATGTAAACTTCCCACTTCAACTGTAGCTCTGCTATTATATTATGTACATCATATTGTACATCACATACTTTAATCTTAATTACCACAAACACACAACTCATGCAGACATCAAATAATGAAATGTATGTGTATGGTGAGACACTCGCACGCACATCCATGTAACAAGGATGTTAAACTGGTGCTGCCACTTGACCCTTTCTATCCTCCTTCCCCCTGTTGGCTCTGGCCCATCACCACGTCTGTCACCATGGATGAAAGTCACTGCAGTCACCTCAGATCAACGCAGACTGGGGAAAGTCCCCTAGCTCTCTGTCCTCAGGCACAGCTGCTGGCCTCTCGCTTCCAACGGGAGCAAACCTTACGAGAGGGAGGAGGAGAGAATGGAGCAGGAGATAAGGAGAGAAAGAAACAGGGAGACAGAAAGAAAAAGGATGAGATAAAACAAAATAAAGGGAGGATAAGAGACAGAGAGAGAGAAAAGTTGAGACCGAAAGCAAGAGTGCTTCCCCTGAAGTCCGTCTACCTTTTCAAGTCTTTCACACTGAAGCTGTGGATGAGAGAGAGAGAGAGAGAGAGAGAGAGAGAGAGAGAGAGAGAGAGAGAGAGAGAGAGAGAGAGAGAGAGAGAGAGAGAGAGAGAGAGAGAGAGAGAGAGAGAGAGAGAGAGAGAGAGAGAGAGAGAGAGAGAGAGAGAGAGAGAGAGAGAGAGAGAGAGAGAGAGAGAGAGAGAGAGTGTACAGTTAAACATGCTTTGCTGCTGCGGCTCTCGGGTTGGTGAGATCTTTGCTGTGTGTTGGGCAGGGTGTGTGTGTGTGTGCATGCACGTGTGAGATTGTGACTGAGACATTGGGACAAGTTGGTGGCAGGTGCCTGGGATAAGACTAGAAGGGGACACGGTGTGCCCTGTCCTAAGCGACAAAGAGAACAGCGGTAAGTGAGACACTATAGCATTGACTGAGGTGGAATCTGCCCTTTTTGACCCTTTTCACATTACTGAGCAGAGCTGGCCTGGGGGAACATCCACCATAGTCGCTGCATGCTGGAATGAAAGGTTCAGGTCGGCACGGTAGTGCCGGTTTGGTTCAGGTCTGCATGTGTGAAATAGCGTGAAAAGGCAATTAGTGTGATAAAACAACAGGAACTGAAGGGTTTTCATAGAGCCTCTCTCTGTGTGTTTGGTTCACGCCAAGGGGGGAGAGAGAATGTTGTTTGTTCACTCCAATGCACCATTTTGTTTGAGATTCTCCTCACGACCTTCCCCTGCTCACTCGAGAGTCGGTGAGTTATCTGTCTCCCGTGAGCCAACAAACAGGACGAGAACAGAGCTGAACAGAGGGAGCTCTGTGTGATGTCGTCAGCTCTTTTCATCCCACCAATAAACAGAGAGATAGAAAGAAAGAAAGAAAGAAAGAAAGAGAAAGAAAGAAAGAGAGAAAGAAAGAGGGACCACAGTGCACCACCTGGTTGACACACAAACGCATTGGGTTTTAATGAGCCACTCTGCCTTAAGGTGGATTTGAAAATGGGTTGGATGATAGTGTGCAGTCAGTGTCCTCTCAGAGCCTGTTATAAGTTCTTCTTTTTTTTAGATCTATAATTTTTGTGGGTTTTTATTTATTGAGAAAGGACAGTTAAGGGGAGGCAATAAAGATAGCGAGTCAGAAGGGCAGTGGACTGGATTTGAACCCATGCCAACTTTGGAATACATGTGGCAGGGTCAGCAGCTCTAACTGGTTTACCACACAGGTCACCTATAACGTTGTCTGTACTACTTGATGTAGTTTGTGGATTTGTGTTGATTCATAATTATTTTTTTGTTATTGATGAACTCTGCGCTCTATCACACCCCCCTACTCTTCTCACTCTTCTCTTTTCTCGCCATGCTCACCCTTCTCCTATTCCTTCACTCCTTCTCATTCTCACCTCCTGCTATGGCACCCTTATTCCTCTCCATCCTATCCTCCCTCCTTCTACCCGTCCTCTCCCTTCTCCCCTCCTCTCCCTCCTTTCCTCTCCTTCCTCCTCTTCCTCCCTCTCTTCCCCAGGTCTCTATCTGGGCGTATCGTGGGTGGTGTGTGGTGGTTCTTCACCCTCATCATCATCTCCTCCTACACGGCCAACCTGGCAGCTTTCCTCACAGTAGAGAGGATGGTGTCGCCCATTGAGAGTGCTGAAGACCTGGCAAAACAGACAGACATAGCCTACGGCACCCTAGACTCCGGCTCCACTAAAGAGTTTTTCAGGGTGAGTATAGTGCTGGACTGGATACAAGCTGTGTCTGAATTCTCATATTATGGCCTTGTCCTATTTCATAGACTATTTGTGTATGTAGGAATAAAATGTTTTAGCTAGTAGCTGCGTCGTTCCACGAAAAGTGCCTTTGATATTTTAAGAAATAATTGTGCACCAATATTGCATTTTAAAAGCCTGTTATATTTAATTAAGTGACTTTAATATAGACCACATGGAGAATTCAATTCATCTGATTTTTAATTTGAATAAAGGATATCTGAAGTGCCAAAATTCTGCATTTTGACATGTCCCTCCGTCAACCCTGTGTCACTTCTAGAAAGATTTCAACCACTTAATCCCTAAATGTATCTAAGTTTCACCATCATTAAAAAGTACTAGTTATTTTGTTGCTTTGGCAGTAATTTCTGCAGATTAGTGATTCATTTACGTCCCTCATTTTAAGGTCTACCCTGTTACGTGAATTTAACTATTTTATTAATATGGTGAAACTCTTCCTTTTAAAATAGTTCTTTCAAAAGCTGGTTCTTTTTGGCAATTTTCCGGTGGAAAACTGAGAGGGTCGAGCATTTCTTTTAATAACAAATAACTCATTTACAACTGTGACCTGGCCAAGATAAAGCCAAGCAGTGCGACAAAAACGTTACACATGGCATAAACAAGCATACAGTCAATAACACAATATATATATTTTTAAAGTCTATATGCAGTGTGTGCAAATGGCGTGAGGAGGTAAGGTAATAAATAGGCCATAGTAGCGAAGTAAAAACAATTTAGCAAATTGACACTGGAGTGATACATGTGCAGATGATAATGTGCAGGTAGAAATACTAGCGTGCAAAAGAGCAGAAAAGTAAATAAAAACAATATGGGGATGAGGTAGGTAGATTGGGTGGGCTATTTACAGATGGGATACAGCTGCAGCGATCGGTTAGCTGCTCAGATAGCTGATGTTTAAAGTTAGTGTTTAAATATAAGTCTCCAGCTTCATCGATTTTTGCAATTTGTTCCAGTCATTGGCAGCAGAGAACTGGAGGGAAAGGCGGCCAAAGAGGTGTTGGCTTTGGGGATGACCAGTGAGATACACCTGCTGGAGCACGTGCTACGTGTGAGTGTTGTTATCGTGACCAGTGAGCTGAGATAAGGCGGAGCTTTATCGAGCAAAGACTTATAGATGACCTGGAGCCAGTGGGTCTGGCGACGAATATGTAGCGAGGGCCAGCCGACTAGAGCAAACAGGTCGCAGTGGTGGATGGTATATGGGGCTATGGTGACAAAACGGATGGCACTGTGATAAACTGCATACAGTTTGCTGAGTAGAGTGTTGGAGTTTATTTTGTAAATGACATGGCCGAAGTCAAGGATTGGTAGGATAGTCAATTTTACTTGGGTATGTTTGGTGGCGTGAGTGAAGGATGCTTTGTTGCAAAATAGAAAGCTGATTATAGGTTTAATTTTGGATTGGAGATGTTTAATACGCAAAACACGTCAATCCTCTTAGAGAAAGAGAAATGTTTTATAAATGTCACCTCTCCACGGTTCCTAAACAATTTCAATGCAATTTTATGACTCAAAGAAGTGTCTTCAACAAGAAGGTACTTTTTTGAACTCTCCTGTGCCATGGAGGAATTAGAGCCAGCACACTTAATTTGGAATGCAACCCTGCATTCCCAACGTCACACAATTACTGGTATTGTTTGTACTGGTATTGTTTACGCAATTTAAAAAACGGTACATTATAAATCGCATTCTGGGTCAGGTGGGCATGATTTGAGTGCTTGTTCTATTGCCAACGTGACTAGCTAAGTTATTAAATACAATCGTTCAGTGTTAGGCTTTCACAAGGCAATTCAAAGAAACAGATGGTAATTTTGGTGTGCATAGAAGGGTAGCATGAGTGCATTCAGATGCATGTGCCCTGCAAATGTTCTTCTCTACTAACAAACATAGGCTCAATCTGTTCAGAACAACCCAGGTTACGGCGCCATGTCATCTTGTAACTGTACAGCAAACACTGATCATAAACATTGACACTGTATACGACGTGAGTTTTATGATATGGGAATGTGAAGTGTACATTTGGATTCACGGGTGTTTGGCTTGACATGGCATCATACCCTGGGTTGTTCTGCACAGAATGAGCCAGTGTTTGTTTATAGCGAAGAATGCACACGCACCTGAATGCACTCATGCCTCCTTTCGATGCGCACCAAAATGACGATCCGCTTCTTTGAATTGCCTTGTGAAAGCCTAACACTGTAAGATTGTATGACATCAAAGCTGTACTGATTATAATCCTCAACATCTCATCTTTCAAAATACATTGAGTCATCTTCATGTACAGCATTTCCCTCACACAGACAACAACAAATGTGCAATTTTCCGGGAAGGACGGGGTAATCTTCTTGTCACGCGCGCGGTGCTCAAGTTCAGAACAATTGTCAGTCAAAACCAATACAGCGCTGTGAAATGCAGAGCCAGAGCTCTGACGTCATGTACAGCATGTTACTGCACAGCCACTTCTTAGTTCCCAAACCGGAAATGTTCAACCCGTGGGTACGAATGTTAAGGGCTACCGTCTTGAGATGGGAAAACGTGTTTTTGTTATGAAGTTGAACATGTGCTCTTTATGACAGAAAGTTTCTTTTGACCAAGTTACACTTCTGAAAAGGCTCCGAATCGGTGGAACGACCCAGTTACTAGAAAGAAAAATATAGTATGAGAATCCAGGGTAAGTAGTACTGGACTGATCAGCTCTGACACACACAAACACACGCATGACACCATACTGGTCAGATCATTCAACTCGTTCACTTACAGTAACTGTTTTCAGTCGACTCTCTCCTCCACCAGTGACTCTGTACGTTAACCCCTCCATGTCCTCGTCTCTACTTGGCTGTGCTCTTTCTATGCTCTCTCCACCCTCCTCCACCCCTCCCCTGATCTGCCCCAAACCAACCACAGAGGTCAAAGATCGCAGTCTACGAGAAGATGTGGGGCTACATGAAGTCGGCCGAACCGACTGTGTTTACCAAGAACACCCAGGAGGGGGTTGTACGTGTGCGGAAGAGCAAAGGGAAGTACGCTTTCCTATTGGAGTCAACCATGAACGAGTACACGGAACAGCGGAAGCCCTGCGACACCATGAAGGTCGGCGGAAACCTGGACTCCAAAGGATACGGAGTGGCCACCCCCAAGGGTTCACTGTTAAGGTGGGTGGAGTGGTATAACAATATGTCCAAGCTGTGCGTGTTGTTATGTTATTCCACCTTCCCTGACGTGCTGCCTGAACATGTATAGTAACGCTCATATAACGCTCATCTAACACTTCTTTTTTTGTTCAGTTTGAGTTATGGTGAGTTTGGTTTGGGACAATTTTTTCATGTTCATGAAGGTATAGGTGTAGTGGCTTTTACATTTGTGTTTGGTGTGGTGTGGCATGCGGTCATGGCAACAGTTGGTGTTGTTGCAGCTCTACTTCCTTGTTGCCAGGTAATGTGTTGTTGCCGCTCTACTTCCTTGTTGCCAGGTAATGTGTGTGCAGCTTTATGTTGGTGTGCCAGTAGGAGTCAAAACAGCATGTTGATACGCCTTAATATTATTCTAAAGTATTACTATGACCAATGTTGCAGAATTCTGTTAACTTTCCCCAAATTCCTGGATTTCCTGCTTATTCCCCTCGGAATCTGTGAATATCACGAACTGGAATTTCTGGAAAACCTGGGAATTTGGGGAAAATTACTGGAATGTTGCAACCAAAACTGCATTACATAGCAATTGAGTGCTATTTGGGATACATAGTAAGTTTCATATGAGATGGTGGGATATCAGTGATGTGAATGCTCAGTCCTGTCTGACTTGGCTGGACTCTAGAGCTGATTTATACACAGTGGAATTTACAGGCCTGCCGAAAAATACAATATCATTCCCACTCACCACGGGGAGTTAGTTTCATTTCGCCAAAACTAGAAACTCTCATCTATCAAAAGAATGGGAGCAAGCTCATACTGAAAGGAATTGAAAAAATGTAATAGAGCCTAGATTGAGTGTGTGTGTGTCTGTGTGTGCGCACAGTACCAATGGTTGTCAAGATTGATATAAGGTCATAAACACGGTTCTGATAAATATAACAGCTGCATAATGGAGTGAGATACTCAACGCTATTAGGATAAACCAGATCTAAATCCACTGGATTATAGCAGTGTGTTTCAGCCATCATAACATCAACAGGAGAATGTGCTTTGTACAAGCAAGAGACATTTATTCATCTAGCAACAATTATGTGACAAGTGAACTAACACCCCACAAAAACAGGAAAATAATGGCTGGAAAGTGGGGAATACTGAGGTGGGCTGGGCACTTTGCTTGGAACACACACACACACACTATTGCCACTAAACTCATCTGAATCCAACTCCAATCCTGTAAATTCCACTGACGAGCTTCTCTAGAAGGCAACGACATGGGTTTGCAATGTAAACAACGACTGGTACTGATTTACCGACTGTTTTCAGCAAGAGGAGTCACTGACAGATCACAGTAGTTCCAGATGGCGGCCATTTTATTTTGTTAAATTATCGGTCGCGTTCCCCCGGCTCGGACGTTGCATGCATCAACCAATGATTGCGTGTCACGTCATCAACAGACAGATTGCTCTAACATACGATGTGGTTCGCTGATACTTTAAAATATCTATCCATCAATGTTCCCCCAAATTCTTTGGGCCACTGAGCAACTGTTAGGTCTTGTGAGCGAAACTTCCGAACACTGAGACCCTTACAGTTTTAGACAGTAGCCTATTGGCTATTTGAGCATAATGTAGGCCTACCAACAAAACCAATGGAGCGAATCCCATAATATTTTCACATGGAAATAGGTTTTGATTTTTTTGATGTTGCCTACAGTAGCCTCTATGTGGTGTTCAATGCAGGCCTATTGCATGAGACTTAAAAACGTTTTTACATTATGAAGTGCATGACATTAATTCATGATTTTTTACTTGGTCTGTAAGACTGTGGGCCAAATAGGTGACTGCACGTTGCATTGTCTTGTGTTGTATAATAATACAAAATAAAATCTATTATCATTGTCATACAGAGAATTAGACAATGTAGGCTACCCCTCTGCCAATAGGCTTATTTACATATTCAAGCCTGTCTCAAAATACATCACTGCCCCTTTAATTAAGACATACGTTTTTTACCTGACAAGCTTTTCAAACACAGATTGAAATGTAGCCTACACATTTAATGCCCTCGTTGAAAGCAGTAACTCCCCATTGCTGACCCATACGTATCTGTAAATTAGCTAATAACTCGCTAACTAGCAAAGAATATGAACAAATGTGCACAGGCGTGGCCCTGTGCTCTGATCTGAACTGATCTGAAAAGCACATTCACTCTGTCTACAACACAATCACAGACTCGTTCTTACAAAGTTAGATTTGTTTTGTTTTGTTGCATTGAAAAGAGGCTGATATAATGTTGATTCGATCACAGAAAAAACGTTGATCTATATCGTTGATCTATATCGTGCAAACTAATGGGGCGAACTCAGTGAAGTTCCGTCTCTTGTGTCTCTGCGCTGCTTCCTGGAGGAAGTGCGTGGTCAGTTTAGAGGGAACGTTGCTATCCAGGCGTTGTAAGATCGGGCATCAGCAATGCCTGGGCAGAGGAACCCGCCCACTATCTTCTGTCAGTCACTTCTGTGGTTGTCACCATGGAAACTCACAAATCAGCATGTAGAGCGGCTATGTCAGACTAAGCAGCTATTTCACAAGGCATTAACCCTAAAGTGACCATAAAGGTTAAACAAGGTGACGTTTAATTAAATTTTTCTTTTTTCTCATCAGCTTTTACTGAAATATTTATTTGAATAATGTTGCTGTCAGTTAAGCTACATTTCTGTCTCTCATTGTCTATATGTACCTGATATTCCTGAAGAATACAGGTGATATGCACTGAATGCACGTGGACAAATCTCTCTTGATGCAAGTTTTACTCCTGAATCAAAATATATATCAAAATGATGTTACTACACAATATTTTCCCTATGGGCACTACATAGGGAATAGGGTACTATTTTGGACACACAATATGTGCAATGGAGTTTAACCATCAATCAGGTAATGTACAGAAAAACAAAGGCCACAGGGATACGACCAAGGAAACAAATAGAGATTTAAGTTTAATTTACTTCAATTTAGTTTCCTTGGATCAAACTTTGAAGTGAACCAATTCCCAACGAGAGGTTTGTCCGTTCTGTAAATGAGGGTCCTATCTGTGAGGCAAATACTAACTTCCACTTAAGTCAATATGTGTCTCAAAGTGTCTTCAGTGGAAGTTATTGTTCACCTGTTTGTGTATAGAGGGAGGGAGTGAGGGTTTATTGTTACAGATAGAGCATTAACACACCCCTATGTCCCCCTTTATAATCCCCCCTTTCCCCCTCCTATCCCCAATTGGATGCTATCGACTCACCTTCACTCACCCAAATATGTTTTATCATTTTCAAGAAGCGCAGTTAACCTGGCAGTGTTAAAACTGAATGAACAAGGCCTGTTGGACAAATTGAAAAACAAGTGGTGGTACGACAAGGGAGAGTGTGGCAGCGGCGGAGGTGGCGAGAAGGTTAGCCATCCTTGTGTCAGCCCCATGCCGATTGGGTAAAACTGTTCTCGTGGTAACAGGTGCATCTGCCGGGGCGACACCCATCGTGTGACCAACAGTGGCGTTGTGACGTGCCACAGTGGCACATACTATAGTTCTGGACGAGTTGAGAGCGATTACTGTCAAACCACAAATATTCGCTTTTGGTAGATGTTAATATTGTTCACCTATTTGTAGCCTAAAGCTTAAGTGAATCATTTTTGAAGATACCTTGAAGTCAGTCACATTGTGTAGTCCCACTAAACACTACAATGTGAAGTTGTCCTTCACTTGAAAGAGATGTTCATCTCAACATGACTAACATAGTTAAAAAACGGATAAATATATATATTTTTAATTCTGTTTTTTTTATTTATTTGTTATTGTTGTTGACTTTGGTACAAAATTCAGCCAATAGTTGTAGCTTCACAGTAAAAGCCTCTGATTGGTTGTTGTGAGATAGGCCTCGGCAGTATGTGCCCGTTCCAGAAAGCGATGCAGTGGGGGCCCCATGTATATTTCTGTAGTGCTCAGCCCCTCAGGCACCCATGAACCAACCCCTTAGCCCCCTCTCCACTACCACGAGCACAGAGACATGTAAACCAATGGGGCCCCTGTCTCCGTCACTTTCAGCTGTTAAGTGCTCTGTATGGGCTCTTTACATTTTTGACTGAATAACATAAAATAACATGTCCTATGATGTTATTTATGTTATTTCCCCCCATGACCCCCTCCCCGACCCCTCGACCTCACACGTGCGGTTTCGAAGAACTCCAGTAAACCTAGCCGTGTTGAAACTGAGTGAATCAGGCGTCTTAGACAAGCTGAAAAACAAATGGTGGTACGATAAGGGCGAGTGTGGACCCACGGCCTCAGGAAGTAAGGTCAGTCTCCTGCAAGTCCTGGGACCACACCTCCTCACTGACTGTTCTGTCACACTGATGAACCCCACCGCAAACAGACAGATAGGCAGACAAGCATGGAGGCAGGCAGGTAGAAAGGCAGACAGGCAGATAGAGGCAGGCAGGTAGCCAGGCAGACGGATAGGGAGGCAGGAGAGCAGGCAGGCTGGCTGACATACACACATACACACACAAAGATAGGACAGAGAGAGACTTAAGGCGTAGCCTGAGGGATACAATATATCCCACCAGAAGGCAAGCTCACAATTCAGTGGTAGCAGCAGCACAGCAATGTATGAAATGGTGAGACCTGCAGGATCACATTGATATGGTTGTCACCTGTATCTGTGCCACACTTAGTAGTGTATACTTAGTAGTGCACTTAGCAGTGCATGTATTAAAGTTGTGCAGTTGTAATGTCACGGTAGATTATTAGTATCATAGAAGTAGAATGAGTGGAACAGGCATGGAACCTCTTACCTTGACTGGTAAACTCTATTATATTTCTATGAATAGTATGCCAGTCATTCTAGCCCACTCTAGATTGGTTCTCGTACGTTTATCCATTGGGCAATACTCAATCATGTAAAGAGAACTCCTGCCTCAACAAAGCAGCACCTTAGGGTCAAAAGTACTTGTCAAGTATATTTCCTTGTCATGTATAATTAAAAAGTAGATCTCAAGTTTTGAAGACTTGTTTGAAAGTCCTCTCCCACAATCCAATCAGCAGTAGATAAGATGCAAGGCAGCATTTTGTAAAATCTCAAACCTAAACAGATTCCTTTTGACAAGGAAGCCTCCCCTTTAGGAGCAGGCGTCTAACCTGAAAAGTGGGATATAAGAAACGTGAAAGAACTGCACCCTTTGTCTTAAATCACAGCGTCTAATTGCATAATGACTATAAGCAAAGATAACAGAGGGCTAGGGAGCTACTTGAGAGTGGAGACCAAGGACATTTTTAACTGAGTCATTTAGGCAGCTAGTGAATTTAGAATAATTGTTTTCCTCCTTAATTGCTGTAAAAATGTCATAGTCACACTTTATCAAGACATCATTAGATTGGTTGGCATGGGAACATCATGGTGAGATCAGCTGTAGCAGTAGCCACAGAGCTGAAAGCAAGAGCAGGTCTGAACTGGAAAGTGTGTATATATATGTGTGTGTGTGAGTTTGGCAAAGTGTGTTTGTTTTAGATTAGTCAACTATGTATTTGTGCACGTGTGTTGTGATGTGTAATATAATTGCCTGGTGCAGTGAATTTGGAAAGTATTCAGACCACTTGATATTTTTCACATTTTGTTAGCCTTATTCTAAAATTGATGAAATCATTATTTTCCTTCAACAACCTACACACAATACCCCAGAAACAGTTTAGATTTTTTTGAAATACTGAAATATCAGATTTCTGTAAATATGCAGACCCTACACTCAGTACTTTGTTGAATCACTTTTGGCAGCGATTACAGCCTTGAGTCTTCTTGTGTATGGCGCTTCAAGCTTGGCACACCTGTATTTGGGGAGTTTCTCCCATTCTTCTTTGCAGATCCTCTCACGCTCTATCAGGTTGGATGTGGAGCATTGCTGCGCAGCTAATTTCAGGTCTCTCCAGAGATTAAAGTCTGGGCTCTGGCTGGGCCACTCAAGGACATTCAGAGACTTGTCCTGAAACCACTCCTGCATTGTCTTGGCTGTGTGCTCAGGGTCGTTGTCCTGATGGAAGGTGAACCTTCGCCCCAGTCTGAGGTCCTGAGCACTCTGGAGCAGGTTTTCATCAAGGACCTCTACTTTGCTCCGTTCATCTTTGCCTCGATCCTGACTAGTCTCCCAGTTCCTGCCACTGAAAAATATCCCCACAGCATGATGCTGCCACCTCCATGCTTCACTGTAGGGATGGTGCCAGGTTTCCTCCAGACGTGTTGCTTGGCATTCAGGCCAAAGAGTTAAATCTTGGTTTCATCAGACCAGTTGAATCTTGTTTCTTATGGCCTGAGAGTACTTTAGGGGCCTTTTGGCGGGCTGTCGTGCCTTTTACTGAGAAGTGCCTTTTACTGAGAAGTGGCTTCCGTCTTGCCACTCTTCCATAAAGTCCTAATTGGTGGAGTGCTGCAGAAATGCTTGTATTTCTGGAAGGTTATCCCATCTCCACAGAGGAACTCTAGAGCTCGGGCAGGGCTCAATTTCGAGTCTCATAGCAAAGGGTCTGAATAGTTATGTAAATAAGGTATATCTGGTTTTGTTTTTTTATAAATTTGCAAACATTTATAGAAACCTGTATTCACATTCTCATTATGGGGTATTGTGTGTAGATTGCTGAGGAAATTGTTTTATTTAATCAATTTTAGAATAAGGCTATAACGTAACAAAATGTGGAAAAAGTCAAGGGGTCTGAATACTTTCCGAAGGCACTGTATATATGAGTTTGTGAGTATGTTTGCATGTGTGTGTGTTCTCAACCCCCCACCACAGCTACGTCTCTGATTGCCTGTCTGCACTGTGTCTCTCCTCCAACCGCCCCAGGACAAGTCGTCTCAGGCCCTGTCGTTGAGCAACGTGGCGGGGGTCTTCTATATCCTCGTGGGGGGCCTGGGCCTGGCCATGCTGGTGGCCCTCATTGAGTTCTGCTACAAGTCCCGGAACGAGGCCAAGCGAATGAAGGTGGAGGCACCGACGTCTGAACACCACCACCTCCCCCACCACCTCCCCCACCACTTAACCCCGAGCAGCCCCCACCCCAGCTGCTCCAACCCCAGAACAAGCCCTCAACCCAGTCACAGTCCAGGCTACAGTCCTGGCTATAGTCCCGGCCACAGCCCCAGCCCTTCCCCAAGCACCCAAAACTTAGCCACGTGTAGTGAGGTTTTCGACGGTTACGGAGGCAATGAGGATGTTAAGATATAATGCTGGTACAGGAATAGCCCCTTCCATCCCCCACCCACCCCTCTAGGCCCCCCTTCTATGGTACTGTAAGTTGAACCTCCCTTATTGGCCACTAGCTAGCTTGCCTTGCTGCTGATTGACTGTGTGGCAATGCTTCCTCTAATTCTTCTGCTTTGTGATTAGCTTGTTTGTGGTCATGTGACGTCCTTGTCTGTCTCCTGGCTTCCCAGTGGGGGCTTTAATATGGCCGCAGCCGCTATTGTCTGTTTGGCTGCAGACAATGGGCTCTATTTTAACAAACCTAACACAATGGTAAATCTTAGCGCTGGCGGTAGCATTATAGGTTCAGGGTTGTGCCAGAAATATTTTTGCTATTTTCACAAATTAATAATGGACACAGTAGCTGGTGGTGGCAAAAGCCTGGATTTTGATGAATAAACTAGTTGTAGGTCTTTCAAGGCGTGGCCCCTCACTTACCAATTAGAACAGGCTCCATATGTGGTTGCTTCAAGTTGTGTATTTATGGTCTTTTGTGTGTTGCATTGTCATCAACTCCAATTCAAATGTTAGTCCCTTTTAGCCTAGTTCGTTAAATATGTTTGCGGCCTTTGATATGGCATTATAGGACAAATTAATACAATAGTTTAGAGGAGCTTGTCTTTGGTTTTCGGACGAGGGGCACTCGTGGGTAACCTTCTTGAACAAGCAAAATGCAGATATGTAAATTGTGAACAATGAAAAAGCATTAGGGTTAAAGAAAAACGATGCTGCTTCACCAGCCTTGACCAAGAGGAAGGTAGGTTATGCTTGGTTTTTAATCAAAATGGGGGGAGCCAATCGTTTCTTATATTTCTAATACGAGATTCACCGGCACAAAAGGCACATCTTTTCTTCCATGGGCACTGTGAGCCATGGGCACTGTGAGCCATGGGCACTGTGAGCCATGGGCACTATGAGTCATGGGCACTATGAGTCATGGGCACTATGAGTCATGGGCACTGTGAGCCATGGGCACTGTGAGCCATGGGCACTGTGAGCCATGGGCACTATGAGTCATGGGCACTATGAGTCATGGGCACTGTGAGCCATGGGCACTGTGAGCCATGGGCACTGTGAGTCATGGGCACTGTGAGTCATGGGCACTGTGAGCCATGGGCACTGTGAGCCATGGGCACTGTGAGCCATGGGCACTGTGAGCCATGGGCACTGTGAGCCATGGGCACTGTGAGCCATGGGCACTGTGAGTCATGGGCACTGTGAGTCATGGCTGGATAGGCTGCGCTTCCACTCTGAAAATCCATGCCATTATCAACTGATTTACCATTAAGAACTGCTTTTTATAGGTCTTAAAACTACCCATTAGAGCTGCATGAAATTGTCACTTTTGCACTTGTTTTTAACCCTTTACTCTTGTGGAAATTGGCATATATGGATAGGGCTTCATTGAAATGTTTCTTCCAGAAGAAATATGGAAAGCATATGCATAACCATGGTAGCAATGAAAGGGAACAATTTGGAGATCATGGGAAAATGTTAGACTAAAGGTGAGAACAAAACAGTTTTCCTGACACAGGACTAAATCCAAATATTACGCTGTTGATTTTATGTGCGTTTTACATTTACTGCACAGTTCACCGCATTTGTTGACAACAAAATCTGAAAATACTCTGGATACATTCAGTAACGTGATAAGAATATTCTTGAAAAATTTGGGGGAGGTGCAACATAAGAAAAAAACCTGGCAAGGGTTTGAGTGAGTGGTCTAACTAGAGTTTCCAAGTGGCCACACACCTCTCCAAAGTGTGCAGTTCGCTGGTGTACAGTTCCTAAGTCATTTCAATGCCCTTTTATGACTAAAGGAAGAGTCTTCAACTATAAGGTGCTTTATAGAGCTCTCCCAGCTGAGGAACTAGAGCAAGCAAACTTGTAGTTGTTTTGTTTGGAACACAGCCCTGCATCCTTTACATCACTACTGTGCTTGTTTACGCAATCCAGAAACTGTCCATTATAAATCACAATCTGGGTCAAGTGGGCATCATTTGAAAGCTTGTTCTATTGCCAACATCACTAGCTAAATTATAAAATATGATCGTACAGTGTTAAGCTTTCACTAGGCAATTCAGAGAAGTAGACAGTAATTTTGGAGCGCATAGAATGGAGTAATGAGTCTTCAGATGTGGTCCAAGGCAAATTTTCTTCGCAATACAACAGACACAGGCTCATTATGTTCAAGATAACCCAGGGAATAAAGCCATGCAATCTTGTTACTGTACAATCAACATAGTGATCATAAATATTGACCCTGTATGTTACATGAGATTTATAATATGGAAATGTGAAGTGCACATTTGGACTAATGGGTGTTTGGCTTGTGACATCAAAGCGATATTTATTATTGTTAAAATCTTTAAAAACTTCTCATCTTTCAAAATACAGGGGTGTCACTTTGGTTTCATAAGTGGTGGGGACATAAACTGGCTGGGGGTACCCAAATATTTTTTTGTGGTATGTAAAGCTAATTTCCTGCGTTTTTGCACAACCTAATATGCAGACTCTATTTGGAACAAAAATTAAGTAAAAAATTCCTCCTGACAGAGCTGTTGTAACTGAGTTTGTAGGCCTCCTTGTTTGCACACGCTTTTTCAGTTCTGCCCACAACATTTCTATGAAATTGAGGTCAGGGCTTTGTGATGGCCACTCCAATACATTGACTTTGTTGTCCTTATTAAGCCATTTTGTATCCAAGTATCCTTGGAGTCATTGTCCATTTTGGAAGAACCATTTGAGATCAAGCTTAAACTTCCTGAGTGATGTCTTGAGATGTTGCTTCAATATATCCACGTCATTTCCTGTCTCATGATGCCATCTATTTTGTGAAGTGCACCAGTCCCTCCTGCAGCAAATCATCCACACAAAATGATACTGCCACCCCCGTGCCTCAAGGTTGGGATGGTGTCCTTTAGTTTGCAAGCCTCCTCCTTTTTCCTCCAAACATAACGATGGTCATTATGGCCAAACAGTTGTATTTTTGTTTCATCAGCCCGGAGAACATTTCTCCAAAAATCCCAATCTTTGTCCCCATGTGCAGTTGCAATCCGTAGTCTGGGTTTTTTATGGAGCAGTGGCTTCTTCCTTGCTGAGCAGCCTTTCAGGTTATGTTGATATAGGACTCGTTTTACTGTGGATATAGATAATTTTGTACCTGTTTCCTCCAGCATCTTCACAAGGACCTTTGCTGTTGTTCTGGGATTTATTTGCACTTTTCGCACCAAAGTACGTTCATCTCTAGGAGACAGAACGTGTCTCTTTCCTGAGCGGTATGATGGCTGCGTGGTCCCATGGTGTTTATACTTGCGTATCATTGTATGTAAAGATGAACGCGGTACCTTCAGGCGTTTGGAAATTGCTCTCAAGGATGAACCAGACTTGTGGAGGTCTACAATTTTTTTCTGAGGTATTGGCTGATTTCTTTTGATTTTCCCATGATGTCAAGCAAAGAGGCACTGAGTTTGAAGGAAGGCCTTGAAATACATCCACAAATACACCTCAAATTATGTCAATTGGCCTATCAGAAGCTTCTAAAGCCATGACATCATTGTCTGGAATTTTCCAAGCTGTTTAAAGGCACAGTCAACTTAGTGTATGCAAACTTCTGACCCAAACTTCTGACCCACTGGAATTGTGATACAGTGAGTTATAAGTGAAATAATCTGTCTGTAAACAATTGTTTGAAAAATTACTTGTCATGCACAAAGTAGATATCCAAACTGACTTGCCAAAACTATAGTTTGTTAACAAGAAATTTGTGGAGTGGTTGATAAACAAGTTTTAATGACTCCAACCCAAGTGTATGTAAACTTCCGACTTCAACTGTACATTAACACACAGTAAAAACAAATCATTCATATAATTAATCTCACTGGGACTGTAGAGCTCTTTTTACTATTTTTACAATATAGCTGCGTCGACCCGTCCTGTCTCTAGGGGTCCACCATCCTACAGCGCCTCAACACACCCCACTCAGCTTTAGGATCTTCGTGAAACATTCATTATTGGTTTTGGGTCTGTTAAGCCAAGACCAGAGAGACAACCCACAGGACGGCAGACCATTAGGGGCACGACTGAGCAGCCCAACAGCTAGGGATTGCCTAAATAGGTATCTCACCTGGGCATGTTTTCAATACAGACTCGTAGCGTATTCCATATAAGGTATTGAGGCCTTATGAAAGTTGCCCAGTATACCCTTAATCTTGTAATAAATCAAATCTAGTGATACATAACTTGACATTGTGGAAGGATAACCTACCTTCCAAGTAATGGCATGCATTACTTAGCCGCTATAAATGCTTTGTTACACAATTTCTATAGATAAGTCTCCGGTATCAACATTTCCAAGCAAACAAACACAGGGAGAGGGAGAATATGTAGATATACTGAGATAAAAGAAGACACACTTCAGCCAGCCTTCAGAAGAACATGACATATGCAAATAAATGTCCCCTTTGTGTTTTACACCTCCAGCAGTGGAATTACATCTCTGAGTGCACTATATTCAGCTTCCCTGGCGTATAGTATGTTCTATGGATGGTCTTACACTGCAGTAATTTATGTCTGAGATGATATGAACATGACTGGCATTCAAACACATCTGTATCCAGTCATTATCATCAATAGCTTCTACACTGGCGTATAGTATGTTCTATGGATGGTCTTACACTGCAGTAATTTATGTCTGAGATGATATGAACATGACTGGGCATTCAAACACATCTGTATCCAGTCATTATCATCAATAGCTTCTACAGTGGCTTGCGAAAGTATTCAACCCCCTTGGCATTTTTCCTATTTTGTTGCTTTACAACCTGGAGTTAAAATTCGATTTTTATAGGAGGTTTGTATCGTTTGATTTACACATCATGCCAACCACTTTGAAGATGCAAAATATTTTTTATTGTGGAACAAACAAGAAATAAGTTTTTAAAAAACAAAAAACTTGAGCGTACATAACTATTCACCCCCCCCCCCCCCCCCCCACTTTTTCAGCAATTACCACTTTGTCTCTTGGGGTATGTCTCTATAAGCTTGACACATCTAGCCACTGGGATTTTTGCCCATTCTTTAAGGCAAAACTGCTCCAGCTCCTTCAAGTTGGATGGGTTCCACTGGTGTACAGCAATCTTTAAGGCATACCACAGACTCTCAATTTGATTGAGGTCTGGGCTTTGACTAGGCCATTCCAAGGTATATAAATGTTTCCCCTTAAACCACTCGAGTGTTGCTTCAGCAGTATGCTTAGGGCCGTTGTCCTGCTGGAAGGTGAACCTCCATCCCAGTCTCAAATCTCTGGAAGACTGAAACAGGTTTCCCTCAAAAATGTCCCTGTATTTAGCGCCATCTATCATTCCTTCAAATCTGACCAGTTTCCCAGTCCTTGTCGATGAAAAACATGGGTTGAAAAACATGGGATGGTGTTCTCGGGGAGATGAGAGGTGTTGGGTTTGCACCAGATATATTCCTTGATGGCCAAAAAGTTCAATTTTAGCCGTATCTGACCAGAGTACCTTCTTCCATATATTTGGGGAGTCTCCCACATGCCTTTTGGCAAACACCAAACATGTTTGCTTAATTTCTTCTTTAAGCAAAGGCTTTTTTCTGGCCACTCTTCCGTAAAGCCCTGCTCTGTGGAGTGTACGCCTTAAAGTGGTCCTATTGACAGATACTCCAATCTCCGCTGTGGAGCTTCGCAGCTCCTTCAGGGTTATCTTTGGTCTCTTTGTTGCCTCTGATTAATGCCCTCTTTGCCTGGTCCATGAGTTTTGGTGGGCGGCCCTCTCTTGGCAGGTTTGTTGTGGTGCCATATTCTTTAAATGTTTAATAATAGATTTAATGGTGCTCCGTGGGATGTTCAAAGTTTCTGATATGTTTTTATAACCCAACCCTGATCTGTACTTCTCCACAACTTTGTCCCTGACCTGTTTGGAGAGCTCCTTGGTCTTCATGGTGCTGCTTGCTTGGTGGTGCCCCTTGCTTAGTGGTGTTGCAGATCTGGGGCCTTTCAGAACAGTAGTATATATACTGAGATCATGTGACACTTAGATTGCACACAGGTGGACTTTATTTAACTAATTATGTGACTTCTGAAGGTAATAGGTTGCACCAGATCTTATTTAGGAGCTTCAAAGCAAAGGGGGTGAATACATATGAACACACCACTTTTCCCTTCTTTTTTTTCATTTCACTTCACCAATTTGGACTATTTTGTGTATGTCCATTACATGAAATCCAAATAAAAATCTATCTAAATTACAGGCAACAAAATAGGAAAAACGCCAAGGGGGGTGAATACATTTGCAAGCCACTATACCAGGTCTTCCTCTATCAATCCTTAATACAGTTTGGAAATCTGACCCTGCTGAGACCCCTGTCACCATCTGGTCCTCCTAAAATGAGGCATGACAAAGAATTATCTTGGTGTATATTTATACACTATATTATCCAGGAATTGAATCCATGGTGAAATGACCATTATTCCCCGATCTCAGACTGTAGCTTTAGCTGCTTCCTGTAGCTACTGTAGGTCTACCCAACTTTTTATCATTCACTGACATTGTTAAAAAATTCATCCGAGCTCTGGTCTTCCCTGGCTGTCTGACCCTGATGTGACCCCTGTCACCATCTGATCCTGCTAGACATGATGAGTAAAATGTTGTGTACTGACTGCACTAGAGGGCTGCATTCCTGCAGGATGCCTTGCAGTTGCATTTTTAATTTTCTTTTGCTGCAGGCAGGAGCGGGTGGTTAGACAGATGACTTCGGGATGAAAATATTTGTGTTGTCCCACAGATTATTTGGAAACTGTCATCCTTTTGCTTTGTATGCGTTAGCATACATTAAAAGCACGTATATTTTGCATTATTTATACACTCAAAATTCACTGTTTCAACTACAGCTCTCATAGTCTCCTACCTCTCCTAGTTGGGCGTGAGAGTTCAAGTGCGCCTAGTATGCGTGGTCTCGTTGAAATAGAGTAGGTTGACTACATGGGCAGAGAATCGCGTGGCAGTTAGTTTACTATAGTACTACTAATAATACTATAGTATATTAGTTTAGTATATTTAGTTTATTATAGTGTCTGTATATAAATATTGATAATGGAAAGAAGTGGAGGGTGCTCAACCAACGTGAGTCGAAGTTCAATCAATAAATGTAATCATCATTGAAAAGGCACAATGCACACATATTAGGTTACTATGGTGAGCGAGCATTACACCTTTTCATGTTCAATAAGGAACCCATTTATTTGTCTCTGCCTGCAAATCGTCCTTCGAAAAGGGAAGCTGTATCCTATAGGACTTTGCAAAACGAAGCAAGTGTCACTATCGTCATTCTTGCTGTTTATATTGCTATCTGGCTGCAAGAGGCTAGAGCTGATCTAGATAACTAGAGGCTAGAGCTGATCTAGATAACTAGAGGCTAGAGCTGATCTAGATAACTAGAGGCTGGAGCTGATCTAGATAACTAGAGGCTAGAGCTGATCTGGATAACTAGAGGCTAGAGCTGATCTAGATAACTAGAGGCTAGAGCTGATCTAGATAACTAGAGGCTGGAGCTGATCTAGATAACTAGAGGCTAGAGCTGATCTGGATAACTAGAGGCTAGAGCTGATCTAGATAACTAGAGGCTAGAGCTGATCTGGATAACTAGAGGCTAGAGCTGATCTGGATAACTAGAGGCGAGAGCTGATCTAGATAACTAGAGGCGAGAGCTGATCTAGATAACTAGAGGCGAGAGCTGATCTAGATAACTAGAGGCGAGAGCTGATCTAGATAACTAGAGGCGAGAGCTGATCTAGATAACTAGAGGCGAGAGCTGATCTAGATAACTAGAGGCTAGAGCTGATCTAGATAACTAGAGGCTAGAGCTGATCTAGATAACTAGAGGCTAGAGCTGATCTAGATAACTAGAGGCTAGAGCTGATCTAGATAACTAGAGGCGAGAGCTGATCTAGATAACTAGAGGCTAGAGCTGATCTAGATAACTAGATAGAGCTGATCTAGATTTAAGCTGATCTAGATAACTAGACGCGCTGATCTAGATAACTCCTGATCTAGATAACTAGAGGCTAGAGCTGATCTAGATAACTAGAGGCTAGAGCTGATCTAGATAACTAGAGAGAGACTAGAGCTGATCTAGATAACTAGAGGCTAGAGCTGATCTAGATAACTAGTGGCTAGAGCTGATCTAGATAACTAGTGGCTAGGGCTGATCTAGATAACTAGAGGCGAGAGCTGATCTAGATAACTAGAGGCTCTGATCTAGATAACTGGATGATCTAGATAACTAGAGGCTAGAGCTGATCTAGATAACTAGAGGCTAGAGCTGATCGAGATAACTAGAGGCTAGAGCTGATCGAGATAACTAGAGGCTAGAGCTGATCGAGATAACTAGAGGCTAGAGCTGATCGAGATAACTAGAGGATAGAGCTGATCTAGATAACTAGAGGCTAGAGCTGATCTGGATAACTAGAGGCTCGAGCTGATCTGGATAACTAGAGGCTCGAGCTGATCTGGATAACTAGAGGCTCGAGCTGATCTAGAAAACTAGAGGCTAGAGCTGATCTAGAGGCGAGAGCTGATCTAGATAACTAGAGGCGAGAGCTGATCTGGCTGTGGTTGCTACCTCAGCCGAGACGGGATGAAACATTAGCTAACATTACATGTCAGTTACAATACTACTGAGCACTGCGAATAAACACTAGTTTCATTTTTTTCTGTTAAGTTAAACAGCCGTTACCTTCCCAGCTACATCAGTCAACTAAAGAGTAGCCACTTTCTGCTATGCTCTCTTTTACAACTTGGTGAAAAAGAACAACACATACACACTGAACTATGCTCAACTCTCCCGTGCTGGTCCAGCCATGCTTCCAGAAGCTTTGCCTTCACACAGCCTGTCAGTCCGCTCTGTGGTGTCCGTGTGGTCCTAAAACACAGCCTTGCCGTATTTTGTGTCACATTGCAATGATAAAACTGGGGGAGGGACAAAAATGCAAATGAAGAATGTGGGGGGGACATGACCCCCGCGTCCCCAGTGAAAGTTGCACCCGAGTCCTTACATTTTACATTTCTCTCACTCAGATAACAAACAATGTGCAAACTTGCGGGTTGGATAAGGGCAACCTCTTGTCATGTGCAGTGCCCAAGTTCAGAATGGCTGTCAGTCAAAGCCCATACAGAGCTGTGAAGTGGAGACCCAGAGCTCTGACATCATGTATAGCATGTTACTGTACAGCCACGGTGTTCTAATTTAGGTACATACACTTATCCAAATAGGCAATTTACGACTCATATACGAGTGTAAAGGGCTACAGACACGCCTCAAATATTGCCACCCCTCTCCCTCAGCGCAAGCAAGCTCAACGTTAGACGTGCAGGTAAATTGCCAAACCTGGCATTAGGGCTGGAAAAGGGCAGTTTTTACATGATGAAATTGCAAACTAATGTTCATTTGACACTTGCGTCTCCTTGGCGCCAGACAAAAATAGAGCCCAATGTCTCATGCTGTTGACTGACGAGTGTTAAAAATTTCCAGAAACTTTCTCCAAATTCCCAGATTTTATAAGAATCACAGATGCAGGAATCCCTCCCCGCTTATTCCTCCCTGATTCTGGGAATGCTCCTACCGGGATTTCTGGAAATCTGGGAATATCAGGGTAGTTTCCCAGGCTTTCCAGGTATCCCATTCTGAGGATTTCCTGTTGGAGTATTCCCTCCCTGCTTATTCCTTCCATGAATCCTCCAAACAGAATTTCTGAGAATTCTGGGAAATCTGGGAAGATTTCCCCAAAATGCTTAGGTTTTCTGGTAATGCTAGTTGGAGGATTTCCTCCCTGCTTACTGTATTTCCTCCTGATTCCAGGAATCTTCCAACCTGGATTGTTTGGGAAAAGTTTCTGTAATTTCACAACCCTAACTATGACACCCAGGCAGTTGCTCCTCTATCTAAACCAGAAGGGAGAACCACAGGTTTTAATGAGAAAACAGCCCCATGCACACATAAAGCTAGATAAAGCAATATAACACTGTACATTATTGGGGAGTCAAAGCCTAAAGTAAGTGTAAGATAACTGCCCCTCTAAGAGTTATATTGATTTTAACTCCTATCTCTAAGATATTTCCCTCGGGTCCAGAGATATTAGACTTGCAGATCTACAGTCTCAGTCTCAGTATGTGTCTGACGTGGTTATGTGTCCCCTGTTGGTGCTCTCTCGACTCTCTCTTTATTCCCTTTACTGTTGCTTGGTCAGCTGCCCTGTGGTCCCTCACCCACACATGAATCATCCATTGTCTAATAACCATAGTATTCACTGGAAGTCGTGTATTACATGTACACATAAAGTGGCGTAATAAGAACTTATTATTGAATGGCCCTGATGGTCCTGTCCTGTAATTATGTGGTGTGACGTTGGATGTAGTTTCTGTACGATATTCATCCCCAACGTTACCCATCTTCATGATGATTCCTGATCTTGGAGCTTTTAGCGTTATTTTGTAGTGTGGCAGGGTCCGAAAACCCATACTAGCATCCTAAATAGTAGGCCGTTTGAGTATGTGAAAAAATACAGTTTTGAAAAAAAAATGAGTATGCTTTAAATGCCCGGACGTCATACTAATTTCGGCTTCTCATGTGAATATGTATATATATAATAATAGAATTTCACACCCACAATGCATTCAAACCGGATTAAAAGGAGAGCTTCGAGATTTGATATTTCTCTGAAAGTAAACAAAAAAAGAATTGAAGATTGGAAATAAGACAAGAAAATATTAAGCCACGGCCATGGCATACTGCATACTTTTTACTAAACATTACAAGTAGTATGTGACGATGAGTACATTTTATGCAGTTTAGGTATGTAGTACGCTAGTATGAGTATTCGGACATGTCGATATGAGCTGACATGTTTTATCTCTGACCTCTTCTCTCTCTTTCTTTCCCCCTCCCTCTCTCTCTATCTGTTCCCCCGTCTTCGTCTCATTACCCTTCCTCCCCCCACCCATGTCCCTCACTTTATGCCCCCCCACCACCTCCCAGCTGACCTTCACAGAGGCCATGAGGAACAAGGCACGCCTGTCGATCACAGGCAGCGTGGGGGAAAACGGACGTGTCCTGACGCCTGACTGTCCCAAAGCGGTCCACTCGGGCCCCTCACTCCGCCAGAGCTCCGGCCTGGCCTTGGTCTCCTCCGAGCTCCCGTGAAAACCAAAAACCTTCAAAGTGCCTTAAAAAACTACCTACCCACAACCACCATATACCACAAAGACACAGGACAAGCACCACCCTAACCGGACACCACTATTGTCTGGGAAGAGAAGGACTATCTAACGTTGTGGACATTTTCTAATGTAGCAGAGATGGGGACTCTAGTGAATTGGTGGTCATTTTAGAAGGATTTCTGTGGAAAAGTACGATCTGGATTTTCACTATGGTCACGCTGGGGCTTATTGTAATCATGGTGGCGTTTCTCGGTGCAGAGGTGGAGATTGCGTCATGACATGTTTCACTCAAGACCCTGTACCAACTTACCATACCTCCTCGCACTGGCGAAGGAAGAGGAGAAACGAGAGTCAAGTGAAAATTAAAAGTAAATGACCAGAAAACTGTAAACTTTAAACGTGTAACTGTGTATCTCTGGGTTGCTGACTGTGAATTGGCAAACTGAATCACAATCAAAAAGTGGACAATATTTATTACCAGTTGAGAACAGTGTTTGAAAGACAACTGTCAGTCAACAATTCACTAAATATAAATCCCTGACATCATGAGGCGGAGTGTCCCCCGGTGTCACCATGGAGATAAACTATAATTATTAATGAACTACAGTAACTCTATTGACAATTAGTATATGATAAATAAACTGTGAAGATTTAGTAAATATGTATATTCTGCGAAGACAAAGCAAAAGAAAAAATATTTGCGGTACATAGAGGAGACTGCATAACATGCTTGCTTTTTAAACAGATGTAAATAGCTGATTCGGTAGTGGACGGAGGACTGTTCTCTTTTTGTAAACATCTTTAAAGGAATAATTCATCGCAATAATGGATAAGAAGTTTGAGGAGAGACATTGAGACAGTGTTTTATTTCTTCGATGTTCAGTACACAGAGTACTGTGTTCAGAAGACAGAGTGCTGAACATTCATGCTCAATGTTCCATGAGTATAGTATCAACTCTCCCCATCCAGATACCTGTTCCCTACATATTAATATATTCAGCGATGAATGTTAACTAGCCCCACCCCATCCTCTAGCCACACCTCCTCACTGTGCAGTCGTAGACCAGAAAGTGTCTCATAGACCAAACTTTACATTTAAGCCCTTTACTTGCGTTTCCGCTGTCAAAATCAAACTATATATCGTTCAATCAATTTTTTTGTAACGAACAAATACACAAACTGTCCATCTCCTGGTTTTTCAGCGTTTTTTCAACGTTCACGGCTGTTGAACGTCTCTTATCTGGGTAGATATTTTAGATTATTGTGTGTGGAGAGTATAACGCAAAAATGAAATGTGAAATGAGAAAAAAGAAATTGTTCTCATTGCTATATTATTTTGAGAGTCAAAGCTATTTCCTATACAGTATTTATTAATAAAAAATCATGAAGAAGAAGAAGACACTGTTTGTATTATTGAGCCAGGGTCAAAGCTTTGGCCCTCAACACTGTGGATCCTCAGTAGCAGGCTGGACACTATAGCAGAACATATGACCCCCCCTCCCTCTCATTGAAGTTATTAATGCATTGGCCCTCAACACTGTGGATCCTCAGTAGAAGGCTGGACACTATAGCAGAACATATGACCCCCCCCTCCCTCTCATTGAAGTTATTAATGCTTTGGCCCTCAACACTGTGGATCCTCAGTAGCAGGCTGGACACTATAGCAGAACATATGACCCCCCCTCCCTCTCATTGAAGTTATTAAAGCTTTGGCCCTCAACACTGTGGATCCTCAGTAGAAGGCTGGACACTATAGCAGAACATATGACACCCCCTCCCTCTCATTGAAGTTATTAATGCATTGGCCCTCAACACTGTGGATCCTCAGTAGCAGGCTGGACACTATAGCAGAACATATGACCCCCCTCCCTCTCATTGAAGTTATTAATGCATTGTTTGCAGAGGTCTCAACTCATGGCTGATGGAGGGACAATCTCTGGGCCCATGGGCCACAATAGGACAATCTCTGGGCCCATGGGCCACAATAGGACAATGCCTTTTACTAAGTCATCCTTTTGTCTATTTCATTTTCAACTTTTTCCCCCAAAACCTGCTTCTGCTATTGTTGTTGTCGGACAATGTTTTCAATGTTTTCATTTTCTGCACATATATACATTCATCCAGTCCGTACACACACACACACACACACACACACACACACACACACACACACACACACACACACACATCAGTGGAGGTTGCTAAGGGGAGTACAGCTCATTATAATGGTTGGAATGGCATCAACCATCAAATACGTGGTTTCCATGTGTTTGATGCCATTCCATTGACTCCATTCCATATTTCCCTTTCTTTGGTCATAGGTGTAACAACATGAATGTGTACATGAGGCAGAAATAATGCAGTGCGAAAAATGTGGTTCCTTTTCTAACAGGAGGGAGGAAGAGCAGAGGCTTTTTAAAGTCATGTTTAAATTAAATCTGAGAGGTAGAGCTTGGATTGCATTTTGACTCAGAAAAGGCTGGTGAGCACTGACTTAGGGAACAGGGGGCCATTTCAAACGCAGAGCATGAAACATAAATCTTTGCTAGGCCACATCCTAAATGGCACCCTATTCTATAGTAATGCACTACTTAGGAAATAGCACAGGAGATTGGTGGAACCTTAATTGGGGAGGACGGGCTCGTGGTAATGGCTGGAGCGGGATGAGTGGAATGGTTGGTGCCATTCCATTGACTCCATTCCAGCCATTATTATGAGCCGTCCTCCCCTCAGCAGCCTCCACTGACACATATACACAACATGTATACACAAGCACACACACACACACACACACAGAATGGAGGGACCTAATTGCGTTGAGAGAATAAACCAGCTAAAATATTTCAGGCCATCTGTTTTGGTCCTGCCATATGTCTGTAAAATTTAAATTAAACCATTCAAATCTTTATTTTGATCTTTTTTGGTAAAAAGGAAATTCAAAGGCTTTGTCACTGTGTCTTCATTGTGGACAGGGTGAGAGGGTTCTGTGTTAAATGGATGAATGTACTTGAGTGTGTATGTGAAAAATGTTTTATATAACCCTGAAACACACTCATAGGGTGGGATTCAATCAAAGGTGCGTTGTCGACTGTTGGGAGAGTATATTTAAAAGGCATATCTGCATCATGAATTGTGTTTTTACAATAAGAATACAAAACTATTTTGTGTTTAACTGACAATAAGACTAATGTCTTATGTAAAGGCTACATGTAATTTGTATCTAATTTTTAGAGGGAAGACCACTCGAAAACAATCTTTTGGTTTTTTTTGTGTTTTTTTTTTCATTTTCCACTGTTGACAAGAGTCCCAGAATGTTTTGCATGTCAGCAATCGAGTTTTCAAGATATTGGACATTCAAGACGAAGTGTCACCGGCCACAGTATCATGATGATGCAAAATGCCACAGTGTTTTTAAGTGAGCATTAGGCCCCAAACACACTCAAGCTGTTCAACAGATGTACATCACACATCGGTTATACAACGGGTCACAGAAATATCTGTTATCAGTTTTGTATCACCAAAATATCCGTTGTATTACAACTACTTGTTAACTGATTTATAAATTATCTGTTGTACAACCTGAGTGTGTACGGGGCCTTACATTTGATATCCTCCTAATGTAGGAGTGCCACGTTATTAAAGAATGGCAGTATTCTATTGGAAGCTACAACCCAACTACAAACATAACAGATGGTCCAAGACAAGGAGATGAAACCATCCAATCAGGTTGACGCTGCAGTGACCGAACAGTGGCAATAAAGCCTATGTCTACGCACAATGGCGACCCTGTGTAGTTGTGTAGAGTCATAGATTTGGGGATTTTTAGCCATTTTGTGAAGCTCATTGCGTTCTTGTGTTGTAGATATAACTGAAGCAGACCAACCCTGTTCATGTTCAGCCTTGGCCTTCCCCTCCATATCACGGTAAACCATGGTCGTGCTTGCACCAAAACACTGTGTACTGCTATACTATAGCTACTAGTGATGTAAACAGGGACGCAGGCTGTGGTGGCTGTAAACAGCTGAGGAACCAAGACATACGGAGCCACGGGGACAGGATGTCTGCTGTAAGACAGATGTGACAACACATGTCAGAAAGGGAAGACAGCAGGGTTCTGACCTCCAGAGGTCAGATCAGCCTGATCGAGCTGCCCGACCGTGGTCACATCCTCACTGAGAGTCAACAGGAGTAGGGAAGGGGGGGGGGTAAAGTGCAGGAGGGATGCTGTTAGGCAGACATTGATTTGGCAGGGATGAGTCCTTTGAGTATAAAAAGGCTAGTCATCTGTGAACCCCCGAAAGGGTTTCATCCGCCCATCCACCTCCCCTGCATCGACAGGTTTCTTCCTTGGGGCCAAGAAGGAGGGGTTCTTCATCCATGTACTGATTACAGAGGTCTCAATGCTATCCACTGGCTGGAGAGCCATGGACCCGTCATCCACCCCGTCCATCAGAACCTGCGCCAATCAAGGTGTGCCCTTTACTTTACTAGATTCAACATCACCCTATCATACCGCCCAGGTTCAAAGAACATCAAAGCCGATGCCCTGCCCGTCTCCATGATTTGGGAGAGGTTCCAGTCCTGAGTGCACCCTTCATACCGCCCTCCCGATTCCTTGCCCCGTGCTTTGGGATGTAGATGTGGATATCTGCCAGGCTCTGGAGTGCGAACTGCGCCTGCTACCTGTCCTCCGTTCCCAAGGAGGTAAGGGATCGGCAATTGACCTGGGCTCACACATCCCTTGCCCCTGGACACCCAGGTCTCCGTTAAGTACTGCCCACCTTGGAGCAGGATATCCCACGCTACGTGAACTCCAGCTCCATATGTGCTCAAGCTCTACTCCTGCTCCCTCCCTCCGACGGTCTACTAACCACCGTTCCTGTCAACCTTCATTATGCACACCTGCGCCTTATAATTAGGCACACCTGGACTTCATCACTTCCCTGATTACTCCCCCTTTATCTAGGTTGTTGTCACCCATCATATTGTTTCTGTGTTCTGTTCAGACGATACTCTTGTTCCTGTATCTCCTCTGTTTGTTCTTATTAAACTCATTGGCTGCACCTGCTTCCTGATTCTCTGCTTTTACAACACCTTTGGCAGCCATTACAGCTGTACATTTATGAGGTAAGTCTCATAACAGCTTTGCACCTGTATTGTGCAATATTACTGTTTAAAAAATTATCCAAGCTCTGCCAGTGTGTTCGGGATCATGGCTAGACAGCAATTTTGAAGTTTTGCATAGATTTCAAGCAGATTGAAGTCTAAACTGTAACTTGGCCACTCAGGAACATTCATTGTTTGGCTTTGAGTTGTCGGTTATTGTCCTGTGAATTCCTCTCGTAGTGTCTGGCGTAAAGCAGACTGAAGCAGGTGTTCCTCTAGGCTTTTGCCTGTGCTTAGCTCCATCCTCTTTCTTTTCATCCTGAAAAACTCCCTAGTCTTTGCTGATTTCAAGCATACCCATACCATGATGCAGCCACCACCATCCTTGATAATAAGGAGGCCGTTACTCAGGGATGTGTGGTGTTTGCCCTAAACATAAGGCTGTGCATTTTCTTCACTCTGTTATGTAGGTCATTATTGTGGAGTTACTAAAATGCTGTTGATCCTCCCTTGTTTTCTTCCATCACAGCCAAATCACCAATGGAGAAATGGTAACATCCTAAGCATTTTCCTTCTTGTCCTGCAGCTCGAATCAGAACGACGACTGCATCTTTTGTGTGTCTGGGTGGTTTAATACATCATCCACAGCATAGTTATTATCTTCACCATGCTTAAAGATATATTCAATACTTGACTGAGGGACCTTACATATGTTGTTTGGGGGAAAGGGACCTAGTCAGTTGCACAATTGAATGCACCAACCTTCTGCATTTAACCCAACCACTGAATCAGAGAGCCTTAATAGACATCAGTGCCCAGGAAGCAGTTGTTGCTGGGGGTTAATTGCCTTGCTCAACAGCAGCTTAGAGATTCAAACCAGTAAGCTATCAGTTACTGGCCCAATGCTCTTAACTACTACACTACCCTTCTCCCCTTTGGAAGGGGTAGTTATTTCCAGAGGAAGGGGTAGTTATTTCCAGAGGAAGGGGTAGTTATTTCCAGAGGAAGGGGTAGTTACTTCCAGAGGAAGGGGTAGTTATTTCCAGAGGAAGGGGTAGGTTATTTCCAGAGGAAGGGGTAGTTACTTCCAGAGGAAGGGGTAGGTTATTTCCAGAGGAAGGGGTAGTTATTTCCAGAGGAAGGGGTAGTTATTTCCAGAGGAAGGGGTAGTTATTTCCAGAGGAAGGGGTAGTTATTTCCAGAGGAAGGGGTGGTTATTTCCAGAGGAAGGGGTAGTTATTTCCAGAGGAAGGGGTGGTTATTTCCAGAGGAAGGGGGGTGGTTATTTCCAGAGGAAGGGGTGGTTATTTCCAGAGGAAGAGGGGTAGTTATTTCCAGAGGAAGGGGTAGTTATTTCCAGAGGAAGGGTAGTCCAGAGTTAGTTTTCCAGAGGAAGGGGTAGTTATTTCCAGAGGAAGGGGTAGTTATTTCCAGAGGAAGGGGTAGTTATTTCCAGAGGAAGGGGTAGTTATTTCCAGAGGAAGGGGTAGTTATTTCCAGAGGAAGGGGTAGTTATTTCCAGAGGAAGGGGTAGTTATTTCCAGAGGAAGGGGTAGTTATTTCCAGAGGAAGGGGTAGTTATTTCCAGAGGAAGGGGTAGTTATTTCCAGAGGAAGGGGTAGTTATTTCCAGAGGAAGGGGTAGTTATTTCCAGAGGAAGGGGTAGTTATTTCCAGAGGAAGGGGTAGTTATTTCAGAGGAAGGGGTAGTTATTTCCAGAGGAAGGGGTAGTTATTTCAGAGGAAGGGGTAGTTACTTCCAGAGGAAGGGGTAGTTATTTCCAGAGGAAGGGGTGGTTATTTCCAGAGGAAGGGGTAGTTATTTCCAGAGGAAGGGGTAGTTATTTCCAGAGGAAGGGGTAGTTATTTCCAGAGGAAGGGGTAGTTATTTCCAGAGGAAGGGGTAGTTATTTCCAGAGGAAGGGGTAGTTATTTCCAGAGGAAGGGTAGTTATTTCCAGAGGAAGGGGTAGTTATTTCCAGAGGAAGGGGTAGTTATTTCCAGAGGAAGGGGTAGTTATTTCCAGAGGAAGGGGTAGTTATTCCAGAGGAAGGGGTAGTTATTTCCAGAGGAAGGTATTTCCAGAGGAAGGGGTAGTTATTTCCAGAGGAAGGGGTAGTTATTTCCAGAGGAAGGGGTAGTTATTTCCAGAGGAAGGGGTAGTTATTTCCAGAGGAAGGGGTGGTTATTTCCAGAGGGTGGTTATTTCAGAGGAAGGGTGGTTATTTCCAGAGGAAGGGGTGGTTATTTCCAGAGGAAGGGGTAGTTATTTCCAGAGGAAGGGGTAGTTATTTCCAGAGGAAGGGGTAGTTATTTCCAGAGGAAGGGGTAGTTATTTCCAGAGGAAGGGGTAGTTATTTCCAGAGGAAGGGGTAGTTATTTCCAGAGGAAGGGGTAGTTATTTCCAGAGGAAGGGGTAGTTATTTCCAGAGGAAGGGGTGGTTATTTCCAGAGGAAGGGGTGGTTATTTCCAGAGGAAGGGGTGGTTATTTCCAGAGGAAGGGGTGGTTATTTCCAGAGGAAGGGGTAGTTATTTCCAGAGGAAGGGGTAGTTATTTCCAGAGGAAGGGGTAGTTATTTCCAGAGGAAGGGGTAGTTATTTCCAGAGGAAGGGGTAGTTATTTCCAGAGGAAGGGGTGGTTATTTCCAGAGGAAGGGGTGGTTATTTCAGAGGAAGGGGTGGTTATTTCCAGAGGAAGGGGTGGTTATTTCCAGAGGAAGGGGTGGTTATTTCCAGAGGAAGGGGTAGTTATTTCCAGAGGAAGGGGTAGTTATTTCCAGAGGAAGGGGTAGTTATTTCCAGAGGAAGGGGTAGTTATTTCCAGAGGAAGGGGTAGTTATTCAAAAATCATGTCAACCCCTATTATTTCACAGAGTGAGTCCATATAACGTACGTGATTTGTTAAGCCAAAGGTTTGCCTCAAGAACGGGGGTGAATACTTATGCTACAACTATATTTCAGGTATTTAATGTGTGTCGATCAATGACAAATTACAATAGAATCTATTTCAATCCCACTTTGTAACATAACACTGTATGTAATGTTGTCTCTGGCTGGAGCAGCCTCCTATTATTATCTAATCATCATCAATCATATTACTTTACCATTTAGATGCATGTTAACACTATCATGGTTTTATGGTACCATTGTCTGGTGACCAGAAAAATATGTTGACGTTCCCCTGAGCAAGGCACTTAACCCTAATTGCTCTGGATAACAGTGTCTGAATTACTCAAATGTACAGAGAACAGCAGGTGTCTCACTGTCACAATAACCCTTTGTACGGTGTATACCCACTTGAACAAGACAACGTCAACCTTAAACTGCGCCAGCTCTTAGGCAACTATGATATATCATACATGAAGTCGATATCTATGCTATTACATGAAACAAGTTAGCCGTGTCCCCAGGCTCAATTGCTATATTCGGTTTGAGAGAGAGATGGCTGGGTACGAGATAAAAAACAAGACTGTTATGTTTCCCATAATCATTTTAAAGGGGCAATCTGAGGTTGCTACATTTTGGACATATAAATACTGTATGTATATAAACATATGATACTGTATGTACCCATTGATTTTTTTTTTTTAAGAATATAACTTATAAATGCCTCATGAGCTGAGTTCAACTGTGCTATCCCACCAGAACCCGAAATAAAAGCTTGTTTCACTCCAATGTTTGTAAACAGCCATAGTTCTGTCTATGTAATGAACACGAGGGGAGAGAGCTGGTTTCAAGCGCAGGGCGCAGCAGATGATTATTGCAAAGGACCACAGGAGGAGGCAGGTAGCTGGGTCCAGGGGCAGGCAGAGGTCATACACAGGGGATCCTGTGTATCAGGCCCTACACCCAAGCAAGGGCACTGCGTTCATCCACCTCTGGCCTGCTCGCCTCCCTACCACTGAGGAAGTACAGTTCCCGCTCAGCCCAGTCAAAACTGTTCGCTGCTCTGGCCCCCCAATGGTGGAACAAACTCCCTCACGACGCCAGGACAGCGGAGTCAATCACCACCTTCCGGAGACACCTGAAACCCCACCTCTTCAAGGAATACCTAGGATAAGATAAGTAATCCTTCTCACCCCCCCCTTAATGATTTAGATGCACTATTGTAAAGTGGCTGTTCCACTGGATGTCAGAAGGTGAATTCACCAATTTGTAAGTCGCTCTGGATAAGAGCGTCTGCTAAATGACTTAAATGTAAATGTAAAAGGGCAACAGTACATGCAGGGAAAAGGCTAGTAACATAGTCCAGGAGATCAGGCAATAGGTAGATAATAGGAAATGGCAGGGAATAGGCTAGTAACATAGTCCAGGAGATCAGGTAATAGGTAGATAATAGGAAATGGCAGGGAATAGGCTAGTAACATAGTCCAGGAGATCAGGTAATAGGTAGATAATAGGAAATGGCAGGGAAAAGGCTAGTAACATAGTCCAGGAGATCAGGTAATAGGTAGATAATAGGAAATGGCAGGGAATAGGCTAGTAACATAGTCCAGGAGATCAGGTAATAGGTAGATAATAGGAAATGGCAGGGAATAGGCTAGTAACATAGTCCAGGAGATCAGGTAATAGGTAGATAATAGGAAATGGCAGGGAATAGGCTAGTAACATAGTCCAGGAGATTAGATAATAGGTAGATAATAGGAAATGGCAGGGAATAGGCTAGTAACATAGTCCAGGAGATCAGGTAATAGGTAGATAATAGGAAATGGCAGGGAATAGGCTAGTAACATAGTCCAGGAGATCAGGTAATAGGTAGATAATAGGAAATGGCAGGGAATAGGCTAGTAACATAGTCCAGGAGATCAGGTAATAGGTAGATAATAGGAAATGGCAGGGAATAGGCTAGTAACATAGTCCAGGAGATCAGGTAATAGGTAGATAATAGGAAATGGCAGGGAATAGGCTAGTAACATAGTCCAGGAGATCAGGTAATAGGTAGATAATAGGAAATGGCAGGGAATAGGCTAGTAACATAGTCCAGGAGATCAGGTAATAGGTAGATAATAGGAAATGGCAGGGAATAGGCTAGTAACATAGTCCAGGAGATCAGGCAATAGGTAGATAACAGGAAATGGCAGGGAATAGGCTAGTAACATAGTCCAGGAGATCAGGTAATAGGTAGATAATAGGAAATGGCAGGGAATAGGCTAGTAACATAGTCCAGGAGATCAGGTAATAGGTAGATAATAGGAAGTCCGCAAAATACCTCGTTAGTGAGGCAAAAACTATCAAATAACTAAACAGTGTGTGATAATGACATACAGGTGTATGAACAAGTTATTAGAATTCAGGTGATTGGGATCTGGACAGTGACCTGCGTTCAGGGGATCTGTGTTTGAGAGTGTTGGAAGCAGAAGTTACAGTCTATAAATTTGAGCATGGTTATATTTCTCTAGAACCATCCCTCATCTTTTTACTGATATAGTTGTGGGGAGCACGCTTTGTTTTAATTGCTGATTGGCGCTTTAAGGCTAAATTCAAAGTTGAACCCTTTGTAGGAGCATAGTTATATCTCTGAGTTGTTTCCCAAAGCCACCGTTACTAAAGTTGAAAACACTGGTAAGTAAACGACTGCCTCCGACCATCATAGAACAGATAAGTGCTTCGAGCCCGCCTTTCACACATTAGATCTCAGCTAAACATCGAAGCAAAAATGTTAATCGTCTCTCTGTGACCGCAAATAAATACAAAGATTGCACTTTTATAAAGAAGCGAAGCAAGGACGAGGGCAAAAGATCTAATGACGCACTTAACTGTTCTATGAGTAGTCTGAGGCAGTTGTTAAATTAAGAGCGTTTTCAAATGCAACGTCACTGGCAATGGTTTTACTGAAAAATATTTCAGATTCAAAGATGGTCCTCCAATGGTTCACTAATGGAATGAAGCCTTGTTTTGGGGAAACCTGGCCCAGGGCAGACAGTGTCTTGGGACATATGGTTTTACTGAAGAATATTTCAGATTCAAAGATGGTCCTCCAATGGTTCACCAATGGAATGAAGCCTTGTTTTGGGGAAACCCGGCCCAGGGCAGACAGTGTCTTGGGACATATGGTTTTACTGAAGAATATTTCAGATTCAAAGATGGTCCTCCAATGGTTCACCAATGGAATGAAGCCTTGTTTTGGGGAAACCTGGCCCAGGGCAGACAGTGTCTTGGGACATATGGTTTTACTGAAGAATATTTCAGATTCAAAGATGGTCCTCCAATGGTTCACTAATGGAATGAAGCCTTGTTTTGGGGAAACACGGCCCAGGGCAGACAGTGTCTTGGGACATATGGTTTTACTGAAGAATATTTCAGATTCAAAGATGGTCCTCCAATGGTTCACCAATGGAATGAAGCCTTGTTTTGGGGAAACACGGCCCAGGGCAGGCAGTGTCTTGGGACATATTTGCAGTGATGCACTACCAAATGTTGCACTTGTTTGGTTAGTTACTCAATGTCAGATAGCTAAAACTGTGGGGAGAAACTCAGTGAAGACCATGGAGCTTTCTGAAAAGGAGAGATGACACTGCCACCTTGTAACAAACGATTTAGGGATTGAATTCAAATATGAGCAACTTGAAGCGTTTTGAGCCTTCGTATGAGGGGAGGATGAGATGGTTGTGCCAACGGGCTTTGGGAAAAGCCTAATTCACCAGCTAGCTAGTTCTCGTCTTCAAGAAAGTACGAAAGCAGCCTCCAATTCTGCCAGTCGTGTCCCAGCTAAAGTCTGTGGTGGACGGAGGACCAAATCCACGAGGCAACAGCCCTGGGTCTTAGAGCGGTGGTTGTGTAGGTAGACAAGAACACTATATGGGAGGATGCATGTAACTTTGTTTTCGGAAGTCCAGAGAGCTGGTTGGAGAAAACCGGGAAAGATGTGTTGGCCACAATCCTATACAGCTCCAATATTGTCGGAATCGTTGTGGATGAAGTCCATGTGATAAACAAATGGTATATTCAGTGACCTCGAGCTGTATTTTGATATAGAATGACATTGATGGTAATAGCGATGGATGTAATGTCGGAATGGAAATTATAGTGATGACACACCAGTAAATTATTGATTAAAAGTTGTGCATTTGTAGAAACGTAATGATTAAGAAGTGTTTGTTTGCATGATAGATGTAGCTATACGATATTGAGTAGCCTAAATAAAGTGGTAAATGACTAGGTGTCAGGCAGCATAGGGCTGAAAGACGCACTACAGAAAGTGCTTTTACTATATTAAACTATGGGAACCCCACAACATTTGCTTATGCAATAACTACTACCATAGTAATCAAATGTGCTTTAATATCTTTACATTGTTACACATTAAACATTTTTCTTAATGAGGATGGGAATTAAGAATCTATAGCATTACTTTTAATCACAGTCAGTACTCTAACAACAGTATCTGTTTATCTCCTTTATCTCTGTTTATCTCATTTATTTAACCAGGTAGGCCAGTCAGTACTCTAACATCAGTATCTGTTTATCTCCTTTATTTAACCAGGTAGGCCAGTCAGTACTCTAACATCAGTATCTGTTTATCTCCTTTATTTAACCAGGTAGGCCAGTCAGTACTCTAACAACAGTATCTGTTAATCTCCTTTATTTAACCAGGTAGGCCAGTCAGTACTCTAACAACAGTATCTGTTTATCTCCTTTATTTAACCAGGTAGGCCAGTCAGTACTCTAACAACAGTATCTGTTTATCTCCTTTATTTAACCAGGTAGGCCAGTTGAGAACAAGTTCGGACTGAAGGAGGAAGCAAAACAATTCATGGAGATGAAGGGGAAACCTGACGCGGAACTAAGTGATGACAAGTGGATGTGTGATTTGGCCTTCATGGTGGACATAACCATGTATCTGTCTGACTTGAACGTCGAGCTCCAAGGGCCAAACCAGCTTCTCACCGATCTGCTGTCAAACGTGAGATCATCCGAAGCTAAATTAAAGCTCTAGCAAGTCCAACTAGAAAGGGGTAACAATGCATTTTCCTACTCTGCAAGGACAAGAGCCTGAGATTACGTTGGCCATATGCCGATGAGTGTGGAAAGCAGTTTGTGAGTGGTTTAAGGATGTGAAAAGTAAACAACTGAAGTTGAACATATTTGCATCCCCGTTTATTGTCGAACCAGCGGATGTGCCGGATAGCAACAACATGAAGTCATTGAGCTGCAAAGCAATGACGAGCTCAAAGCCAGGTACAACAACCTCCCTCTGCTTGAGTTCTACAAAATGTAAGTTAGCGCTGAGCATTTTCCGGTTCTGATGAGACATGCACTTAAATGTGCATCTATGTTCGGGACGACCTGCTGCTGTGAGCAGTTCTTTTCCAAACTGACTCTTGCAAAGACTCGATTCCGCTCAGGACTGACTGACACAAACCTGGAAAACCAGATGCGAGTAGCGTCATCTTCACCGCCAGCGGACATCAAACGCCTCGTCAAAGATCAGCAGTTTCAGCCATCACATTAGAGATGAGTTTGAACAACATTATTTACTAGCAAGTTAGCAAGTACTCAAGGACACAAGAAACATGCAAGTCATATTTAAGTGCCCTAATTCGGAAGTGCCCATGCACTAAACAGCCTCAAAGGAAGACTTAGTCTCGGATGAAGACATAACACTTAAAAGAGCTAGTGTAGCCTGAACGGTACACTTAAGCTAGAAGACAATTAGAGCACAGCCTTTACGAAGGAGCAACATAAGGAAGGAACCCCAACTGAACCAGAAAGGGGACACAGCCATCTTCTTCCTTTGTTCTACTCCATGCAGCCTGAACCATCAAGAAGCCAAGACAGACTTTGATCATCAGACTGAGTATACTGCTTATAAAGTTCAGGATTTCGAGGTCTTCACTTCTTATCTTTCATTCTATTTCCTATTTCATGATCATTCTCATTATGTTAGTAAATATTTTGATGAGAGTTATTAAATGTTGATTATATTTTTGACAACTTTACTCCATTACATTACTAAAGAATATATGTACCTTTTACTCCCATACATGTTCACTGGCACCAAAAAGTACTCGTTACATTTTGAATGCTCAGGCAGGACAGCAACATGGTCCAATTCGCGCACTTATCAATATAAGACGTCCCTTCTGCCTCTGATCTGGCAGACTGTGTTGGTAAATTATGTCTGAGTGTTTGAGTGTGCCCCTGGCTGACTGTAAATTAAATCAACTTGAGGGTGCAAAGCTCTTGTGACACTTACTCAAGAAGGCTCACAGCTGTAATCGCTGCCAAAGGTGTTTCTAACATGTATTGACTCAGGGGGGTGACATATTTATCTAATCTTGGATGTCGATTAAGGCAGCCCCCCGCACTTCTCTCATTCATAGGGGTTCAATGCGGAAGAGACACTTACGCATTTTTTATTTTTCATTCGTCTTAGGAAAAATATACATTTTCTTGACAAAAAAATACAATTACATCCATTTGAATCCCACAATAAAAAGTGGAGAAATCCAACTTCTCTTCTTTGTGATTCATAGAGACCAAAGTATGACCTGAGAGAGAGGCGAAGGTCGAGAGCCGTGCATCCTCCGAAACACAAGCCAGCCAAGCCACACTGCCTGCTTCATTTTTAAAATTTAACTAGGCAAGTCAGTTAAGAACATGTGCCCAGCCGCCACAGGGGTCGCTAGAGTGTGATGGGACATAGAAATCTCGGCCTGCCAAACCCTCTCGTAACCCGGACGACGCTGGGCTAATTGTGCGTTGCCTCATGGGTCTCCCAGTAATGGCCAGCTGTGACACAGCCTGGGATTGAACCCGGGTCTGTAGTGATGCCTCGAGCACTGCCATGCAGGGCCCCCACAAAATGATTTTGACAAACAATTGGTCCCCCAAAAAAAGCAGCCCTCCGTTGAATTTCAAAATCCTGATGTGGCCCTCGAGCCAAAGAGTTTGCCCACCCCTGATATAGACCCTTTTCCATATGAGATAGCATACACTACATACTTGTGCATATACTTTGTCAGGCAGAAGTACAAGAACCAGCTGAAGGTGTATGCTATACTGGTTGTAGCACATTGCTGGCCTCTTCTTCACCAGTGAAAAGGTAGCAGTGAAAACATCTCCAGGAGTGGCCTGCCTGGGAGTGGATAGAGTATGAGATTCTGCAAGGACCACATCGCCCTCTTGTGGTATTATGAAACATTACATTCGAGGCAGGAGGCCAAGTCCTATAGGCCTGCCAGCATCTGATATGATGCCAACCGCCGTTAAACCCCATCGATGAAGAAGAAGGCTCATGTTTGGAGTATTCATTGCAGTGTGTAATCCAGTGTAGCCTAGCTTGTTTTACACTATCCCAGCAGGGCAAAAGACTCATTTGGGGCAAAAGCCCGGTTCTGGTGATGTCTACTGTAACCAACACTTCGGACTAAACTTTTTCAATACGTGTTTTGCATACCCATTATTGTCTTACTTGGCATTTACTGGTAGATATCATAAATTGAAACGTCTTTCCTACCCTACCGGCTACCGATGTCTTTCTTCTGTGAGATGCTCCATGCCAAAACCCAGTTGAGAGCTGCACACTGCCTGCAGATGATATCCCCTGAAACTAGGCTGTGTGTGCAGCGCGCATGTGAATATAATTCATGTGCTTTGTGATACACCACTTGTGTGTGAAGGTTTACCCTCCACTACACTACTGGCCCATTTAGTGTTTACCCTCCACTACACCACTGGCCCTTAGTGTTTACCCTCCACTACACCACATGAGTGTTTACCCTCCACTACACCACTGGCCCTATTACCCTCCACTACACCATCATTTATAAGTCCTATACCTCCATTACACTGGCCCTTTGTTTACCCTCCATACACATCAGTATTGATTAAGATGTTTACCCTCCACTACACTACTGGCCCTTAGTGTTTACCTCCACTACACCACTGGAGTTTACCCTATAAGTGTTTACCCTCCACTACAACTGGCCCAGTGTTTACCCTCCAAAAGTAGGAATACTGGCCCTTAGTGTTTACCCTCCACTACACCACTGGCCCTTAGTGTTTACCCTCCACTACACCACTGGCCCTTAGTGTTTACCCTCCACTACACCACTGGCCCTTAGTGTTTACCCTCCACTACACCACTGGACCCTTAGTGTTTACCCTCCACTACACCACTGGCCCTTAGTGTTTACCCTCCACTACACACACTGGCCCTTAGTGTTTACCCTCCACTACACCACTGACCCTTAGTGTTTACCCTCCACTACACCACTGGCCCTTAGTGTTTACCCTCCACTACACCACTGGCCCTTAGTGTTTACCCTCCACTACACCACTGGCCCTTAGTGTTTACCCTCCACTACACCACTGGCCCTTAGTGTTTACCCTCCACTACACCACTGGCCCTTAGTGTTTACCCTCCACTACACTACTGGCCCTTAGTGTTTACCCTCCACTACACCACTGGCCCTTAGTGTTTACCCTCCACTACACCACTGGCCCTCCACACTGGCCCCAGTTCACCTTAGTGTTTACCCTCCACTACACCACTGGCCCTTAGTGTTTACCCTCCACTACACTACTGGCCCTTAGTGTTTACCCTCCACTACACCACTTAGTGTTTACCCTCCACCACTGGCCCTTAGTGTTTACCCTCCACTACACCACTGGCCCTTAGTGTGCCCTTAGTGTTTACCCTTACACCACTGGCCCTTAGTGTTTACCCTCCACTACACCACTGGCCCTTAGTGTTTACCCTCCACTACACCACTGGCCCTTAGTGTTTACCCTCCACTACACCACTGTCCCTTAGTGTTTATTCCACTACACCACTGGCCCTTAGTGTTTACCCTCCACTACACCACTGGCCCTTAGTGTTTACCCTCCACTACACCACTGGCCCTTAGTGTTTACCCTCCACTACACCACTGGCCCTTAGTGTTTACCCTCCACTACACCACTGGCCCTTAGTGTTTACCCTCCACTACACCACTGGTTTACCCTCCACTACACCACTTAGTGTTTACCCTCCACTACACCACTGGCCCTTAGTGTTTACCCTCCACTACACCACTGGCCCTTAGTGTTTACCCTCCATACACCACTGGCCCTTAGTTTACCCTCCACTACACCACTGGCCCTTAGTGTTTACCCTCCACTACACCACTGGCCCTTAGTGTTTACCCTCCACTACACCACTGAGTGTTTACCCTCCACTACACCACTGGCCCTTAGTGTTTACTCCAAACCACTGGCCCTTAGTGTTTACCCTCCACTACACCATAGTGTTTACCCTCCACTACACCACTGGCCCTTAGTGTTTACCCTCCACTACACCACTTAGTGTTTACCCTCCACTACACCACTGGCCCTTTAGTGTTTACCCTCCACTACACCACTACACCACTGGCCCTTTGTGTCCACTACACCACTGGCCCTTAGTATACTCCACACTGTGCACTTTCCTACACAAATGCGCTGGTATTATGGTTGCTGTCCTTTCAGAATCACTAACCTGTCACCCACTGAAGGCCTGTAGGTTCACCACTGTACTAACCTGTCACCCACTGAAGGCCTGTAGGTTCTACCACTGTACTAACCTGTCACCCACTGAAGGCCTGTAGGTTCTACACTGTACTAACCTGTCACCCACTGAAGGCCTGTAGGTTCTACAGGTTAACCTGTCACCCACTGAACTGTAGGTACTAACCTGTCACCCACTGAATGTCTAGGTCACACCCACTGAAGGCCTGTAGGTTCTACACTGTACTAACCTGTCACCCACTGAAGGCCTGTAGGTTCTAACTGTACTAACCTGTCACCCACTGAATGTCTGTAGGTTCTACACTGTACTAACCTGTCACCCACTGAAAGGTTCTACACTGTACTAACCTGTCACACTGAAGGCCTGTAGGTTTCACTGTACTAACCTGTCACCCACTGAATGTCTGTAGGTTCTACACTGTACTAACCTGTCACCACTGAAGGCCTGTAGGTTCACCACTGTACTAACCTGTCACACACTGAAGCCTGTAGGCCTGTCACCCAGGTTCAGGTTCCACTGTACTAACCTGTCACACACTGAAGGCCTGTAGGTTCACCACTGTACTAACCTGTCACACACTGAAGGCCTGTAACACTGTACTAACCTGTCACCCACTGAAGGCCTGTAGGTTCTACACTGTACTAACCTGTCACCCACTGAAGGCCCTGTAGGTTCTACACTGTACTAACCTGTCACACACTGAAGGCTGTAGGTTATCACCACTGTAAAGTCACCCACTGATTTTAAGATCTTCATGTTTCAAGAAAGAAGTGGATATAGGTTTTGGTCTATAATAGATATAAAGGATTTTAAGATCTTCATGTTTCAAGAAAGAAGTGGATATATTTTTTAATTATTAGTTTTTTACTCTGGTCTCCGGAAGAAATGATGAGTCCTCACTGTCTGAGACTGAGTCAAGATCGAGTACAAATGTATCCGACACTGAGATGAGACCGAGACACTCTGTGATCTCGAGACCAGACTCAAGACTGAGACCAGTGGTACTGTTAGTGTCACTCCTGTTCTCTCTCAGACTGTCAGATTCTCTGGAGCAGAGCAGCCGCGATCGCATCAGGTGTCGAGGTCGGAGGTGTCGAGGTCGGAGGTGTCGATGATGTGAACCTGGCCTCTGCAACCGTCAACCAGTTCTTTCAGATCAGTGTCCCCCTGGATATAGTCCCTTCTGGTCAATGCGTATTCTAGGTCGTTACCATGGGCAGTATGGTTCAACACAGTGTCTCCTAACCAGCTTCGTATGTACTTCATCACAGACTTCTGTTCGGTGAACCGTCCGATTCGCAACACCATCGGGGAGGCAGCAGCGCTCTAGCCCAGACACACTTTCTGACTTCCTTTTCGGGCATGTCCATGTCATAAACCCCTGCTGTATCTATGACGATAATTATCTTCCTGATTGTCATTTTGGTGTTGACCTCGTAGTGTTTGGCCACAGCGTGTGAATGGCAGGATAACAATAACAGGAAAACATTGACAAAACACCACAGGAACATCTCGACACAACATCAAGCCAATAGCAATGTCATCATCTTCATTTCCTCATTTTTTTTTTATTACAATAAAATATTGCTCAATAAAATAAATGGTATGATTATATTATGCCAATCTGTGCATTGTTACAGCTCTCCTCATTCAATTCAGTTACAGTTTTTTTGGAATGCAAAATGTTGCCAAAGTGAACCACAGTTGAATCAATGTTTAAGAGATTATTATTATAATGTCAATTATAACAGAATTGCTGGTCTACTTTAAAATGTAACCTTTTTTTATTAAAATGATTTTGACAATATTATTTGCTGGTCTTAGCAAATAATATTGTCAAAATAATTTTAATAAAAAAAGGTTATATTTTAAAGTAGACCAGCAATTCTGTTACTATGACACGTTTGAATCCAATTGTCTTGTTACTTTTGCATGATCCTTGGCCACAGACTGAGCTGTGTTCTTCGCTGCCTTGTTTGGAGAATCCTATATCTCTGAAGCTTGGGCTCCCTTTATTCCCCCTCCTACAGCCCTGACGGTGACGAGAATTGCCCCCAGCATTTGCTCCAAGAACTATGGCGCTGACAGCCCCTGCTCCATGTCCTCCCCCAACTACCACTGTTCGTGCCCCCATTTCCCCTGCTGCTGACCCAATTCTACCCACGTTCCCCGACTGTTGCGACAGTGGTGCTTATAAACTCAGCAGAAAAAGAGACGTCTTCCCACTGTCAACTGCGTTTCTTTTCAGCAAACGTAACATGTAAGTATTTGTATGAACATAACAAGATTCAACAACTGAGACATAAACTGAACAAGTTCCACAGGCAAGTGACTAACAGAAAGTGAATAATGTGTCCCTGAACAAAGGGGGGGGGGGGTCAAAATCAACAGTAACAGTCAGTATCTGGTGTGGCCACCAGCTGCATTAAGTACTGAAAAAGTAACAGTCAGTTTCTGCAGTGCATTTCCTCCTCATGGACTGCACCCGATTTGCCAGTTATTGCTGTGAGATGTTACCCCACTCTTCCGCCAAGGCACCTGCAAGTTCCCAGACATTTCTGGGGGGAATGGCCCTAGCCCTCATCCTCCGATCCAACAGGTCCCAGACGTGCTCAATGGGATTGAGATCCGGGCTCTTCACTGGTCATTGCAGAACACTGACATTCCTGTCTTGCAGGAAATGACGCACAGAACGAGCAGTATGGCTGATGGCATTCTCATGCTGGAGGGTCATGTCAGGATGAGCCTGCAGGAAGGGTACCACATGAGGGAGGAGGATGTCTAACCTGTAACGCACTGCATTGAGATTGAGATACAGGTCTCGGTGTAACGCTCATTCCTTCAACGATAAACGCGAATCCGACCATCACCTCTGGTGAGACAAAACCGCAACTCGTCAGTGAAGAGCACTTTTTGCCAGTCCTATCTGATCCAGCAACGGTGGGTTTGTGCCCATAGGTGGCGTTGTTGCTGGTGATGTCTGGTGAGGACCAGCCTTACAACAGGCCTACAAGCCCTCAGTCCAGCCTCTTTCAGCCTATTGCGGACAGTCTGAACACTGATGGAGGGATTGTGTGTTCCTGGTGTAACTCAGGTAGTTGTTGTTGCGATCCTGTACCTGTCCCGCAGGTGTGATGTTTGGATGTACCAATCCTGTCCACTGCGAGGATGATCAGCTGTCCATCCTGTCTCCCTGTAGCACTGTCTTAGGCATCTCACAGTACGGACAATTTATTGCCCTGGCCACATCTGCAGTCCTCATGCTTCCTTGCAGCATGCCTAAGGCACATTCACACAGATGAGCAGGGACCCTGGGCATCTTTATTTTGGTGTTTTTCAGAGTCAGTAGAAAGGCCTCTTTAGTGTCCTAAGTTCTCATAACTGTGACCTTAATTGCCTGCCATCTGTAAGTGTCTTAACGACCGTTTTACAGGTGCATGTTCATTACTTGTTTATGGTTCATTGAACAGGCATGGGAAACAGTGTTTAAACCCTTTACAATGAAGATCTGTGAAGCTATTTGGATTTTTATGAATTATCTTTGAAAGACAGGGTCCTGAAAAAGCTTTTCTTTTTTTTGCTGAGTTCATCTTCACTTCATCTTCACTTTATCTTTATTTATATATATATATTTATCTATGGTGGTCATTAGCTGAGTTCATCTTTACCTATCACTTTATCTATGGTGGTCATTAAGTGAGTTCATCTTTACCTATCACTTTATCTATGGTGGTCATTAGCTGAGTTCATCTTTACATATCACTTTATCTATGGTGGTCAATAGCTGAGTTCATCTTTACCTATCACTTTATCTATGGTGGTCATTAGCTGAGTTCATCTTTACCTATCACTTTATCTATGGTGGTCATTAGCTGAGTTCATCTTTACCTATCACTTTATCTATGGTGATAGGGCTGTCTGCTGCCCCCTTTGGAGTAATTGCGTGCCCATATTAAACAGAAAAAAAATCTTTCAAAAATTGCTAATATATGCATATAAAAAATATTATTGAATAGAAAACACTCTAAAGTTTCTAAAACCGTTGAAATTATGTCTGTATGTAAAGCAGAACTCTCAGGGCAGTCATTCTCCCAAACTCTCTCTTGTCATCATAAAAGTTGGCCCAACTTTGACGTCATCGCCCCCACCCTTCCCAAGCGCCTACAAACCTGGGAACAGTTTCTATGTCTTCAGCGCGATGTCTGCTTTCAATGGGGCTTCTCATTGTGAGAATAGCTCGTTCACGAGAGTTTTGGCCGCCGGAAACCTTTCTGGTCACGCGAAAAAAAAGGTCACATTCATGCGCGCCCTCCACCGATGCTCACTCTTTTCCTAGACTAATTAAACGACGCGTGTGTTTCTGTTCTCCTGAGAATTGTTGTGCACCTTTATAACATGCTAAAGCTTGGTTATGAACATAATTTGACAAGTTTAGTCGACATATAATATGTAAATTCGACGTTTTGGTGCGCATCCGCTTGACTTTTGGCTGCATTTCAACCGAAATATGCCGTGTTTGATAACCGAAAGACACAGACTTCACAACTAAAACAATGTTTTTGGTGAGTATAATTCCTTCCAGGTCTTCTGATGGAAGAACAGCAAAGGTAAGGGAATATTTATGTGTTAAATTTGGGTTTCTGTGGACTCCAAGATAGAGGAGCCATCATGCTAATTTCTGAGCGCCGACTCATATTATAGCCTAGTGAATGAATTCTGTAACGTTAAAAATAAATGTAACACAGAGATTGCATTTAGAAGAAGTGTATCTTTCTATATATATGTAGAACATGCATATTTAGTGAAAGTTTATGATGTGTATTGCTTGTTATCTGACGTTATCTGCCGGAGCTATCGTCATTTCTCCGGACATTTGAGTAGCATTTTTTGAACAATGCGTAATTGTAAACAGAGATTTATGGATATATATAGCATATTATTGAAAAAAACATAAATGTACTGTGTAACATGTTATATTACTGTCATCTGATGAAGATTTCAAAAGGTTAGTGATTTATTTTTCTTTTAATCCTGCGTTTGTTGATTGCATATTTTGTTCAACTTGGCTATGCAAATTAGCTGTGTCTTCGGTGGTGGTTTGACATAAATATGTGCCATGTTTTCGCCGTAAAACATTTTAGAAATCTGACTTGCTGGGTAGATAAACAAGGTGTTTATCTTTCATTTAAGCTATTGGACTTGTTAATGTGTGGAGGTTAAATATTTTTAAGAATATTTTTTGCGTTCCATGCGCCACATTCCAGCTGAGGGTGTTAGGGAAAGTTCCCAAGTGGGGATCAACATCCACATGAAGTTTTAAGTGAGTTCATTTTTACCTATCACTATCTATGGTGGTCATTAGCGGAGTTCATCTTTACCTATCACTTTATCTATGGTGGTCATTAGCTGAGTTCATCTTTACCTATCACTTTATCTATGGTGGTCATTAGCTGAGTTCATCTTTACCTATCACTTTATCTATGGTGGTCATTAGCTGAGTTCATCTTTACCTATCACTTTATCTATGGTGGTCATTAGCTGAGACTTTTGAGTGCTGTTGTTTATGTATTCAAGGGTTGCTCCGAACATTGACTTCAGCATATTAGTCATTATTTCCAGTTCACAAAAAGCCTGTGGCATTTACCCCCTGAAGCAGGTTATCCAGTCCATTGGGAAGCTGAAGTCATTAGCTGAGACATTTGAGTGCCTTTATTCTCCCATGGCTTATTATCTTTGACATGAACTCGGTTTCCACATTCTTCTGCAAGGCTCTTCAACATTTGAATCATGTCATCTTTATTTTTTTTACTTTTGTTGCTACTGCCTCTTGTCTCGTCCCTACTACCATCATTTAAAAAGTTGTCTATCGTCATGTCCTCCTCCAGGTTATATCCGTGTGTGAAAAGGACAACTGTATGCTTCAGGGCCTCCTCTCCAAACCACGTTTGTATTGTCATCACAGTTTGTCTGGCCTCCTCTGTGTATCTCCCCACTTCATCACAAGTACAAAGGCATGAGGTCCAGGGGCACACTCTGTCAGACATGACACCAGTTCACATCTGAGATCTTCCTCAGGTCTATTGGTGTCAAAGATTCCTGGGGTGTCGTTTCCCAGAGACCTTCTCTTCTACTACTACTTCTCTTCTACTCTTCTACTAAAGAGTTTGAGATTTCGAAGAACATTTTTCATCAAAGAATTTTATCTCCCAGGATGGAGTTTCCAGCACTGCAGTTCCCAGCCCCGGTTGAGCAGCACAATCCTCAGTTCATCGGATCCTTGAGGGGAGAGAAAGACCTGGCATGAAAGTGTGCTGTGTACTAAACTTATTAGAGGGGCATTCTCACACCCAGCCTCACCTGGAATGCTTTTTCAACAGCCTTTTAAGGAGTTCCCACATATGCTGAGCACTTGTTGGCTGCTTTTCCTTCACTCTCTGGTCCGACTTGTCCCAAACCATCTCAATTTGGTTGAGGTCAGGTGATTATGGAGGCCAGGTCATCTGATGGAGCACTCCATCTCTCTCCTTCCTGGTAAAATAGCCCTTACACAGCCTGGAGGTGTGTTGAGTCATTGTCCTGTTGAAAAACAAATGATAGTCCCACTAAGTGCAAACCAGATGGGATGGCGTATTGCTGCAGAATGCTGTGGTATCCATGCTTGTGTGTCCCCCACGAGATGGTTAAGCTAAGTAGACTGTTCTCTGCAGCAGAGGTAACTCTGGGTCTTCCATTCCTGTGGCGGTTCTCATGAGTCAGTTTCATCATAACGTTTGATGGTTTTTGCGACTGCACTTGAAGAAACGTTCAAAGTTCTTGAAATGTTCCGTATTGACTGACCTTTATGTCTTAAAGTAATGATGGACTGTCGTTTCTCTTTGCTTATTTGAGCTGTTCTTGCCATAATATGAACTTGGTATTTTACCAAATAGGGCTATCTTCTGTATACCCCCCTCTACCTTGTTTAAACACAACTGATTGATTGGCTCAAACACATTAAGAAGGAAAGAAATTCCACAAATTAACTTTTAACAAGGCACACCTGTTAATGTAAATGCATGCCAGGTGACTACCTCATGAATCTGGTTAAGAGTGTGCAAAGCTGTCATCAAGGCAAAGGGTGACTATTTGAAGAATCTCAAATATAAAATATATTTTGAATTGTTTAACACTTTTTTGGTTACTACATGATTCCATATGTGTTATTTCATAGTTTTGATGTCTTCACTATTATTCTACAATGTACCGGTAGTGTACATATGCATTTTCTTTGGTTAATTGTAAAACAATTTCTCACATGGAATGGCCTTCATTTCACAGAACAAGAATAGACTGACGAGTTTCAGAAGAAAGTCATTGCTTCTTTAATTAGAACAGTTTTCAGCTGTGCTAACATAATTTCAAAGGGGTTTTCTAATGATCAATTAGCCTTTTAAAATGCTAAACTTGGATTAGCTAACACAACGTGCCATTTGAACACAGAAGCGATGGTTGCTGATAATGATCAGCCGTTTCCAGCTACAGTAGTCATTTACAACATTAACAATGTCTACACTATATTTCAGATCAATTTGATGTTATTTTAATGGACAAAAAAAATGTGATTATCTTTCAAAAACAAGGACATTTCTAAGTTATCCCAACGGTTGAACGGTAGTGTATATAAATACAATTAAATATTGGACAAATGATTTAGAAAAAAACTGACTTGCATCGCATGATTGGCTGAGATGATGGCATCAAGTGACTTAATTGGATGAATGAATGCCTGCTATATCCCTTGAATGGTTTTGACTTCACATTAAAAAACAGTCCTATATAGCACATAGGCCTACCCTTTTTCCCAGGTTTTGTAACATAAAGCAATCATTGTTTATTAGCCTACTTTGATTCCCTCATATCTTCCTCCTCAAGCGATCAATAATTGTCTGTCCACACATGGTAACACAAAGCCTTGCTGCTTCAACACTTCTGTATAAATATGGTAGGCAATATAAGACAGTATCTCTGACTTCCTTATACAGTACATTACAGTTCAGTACATTACAGTGCAGTACAGAGCTATATACAGATGTAGGATCTTAATTTGAGCCAGTTTGCCTCAGCAGGAAAATAATCCTGCAGCAACAGGAAATGTGAATTATTATGTGGATTATAATTAATGGACATTTTTGTAGGGGTTGATGCAAGTCTGAAAATTCAAAGTGGAAATTACAAAATTTAGAAGCCTTTTTAAAAATCAAATACTCTACACGTTTACATTTCCTGATTTGCAGGCAGGGTGTGGAGGAGTGGTGTGGAGGGTGTGGGTGGAACTCTACAAATTGCAGCTATAGACTGACACAGCCACAGTCTAGCCTAACCAGTTTGGTTCACAGAGGTCTGATGGGAAATAGAGTTCAAGACTTCTGATAGGGATTTCCCTTTTTTAAAGATTTACTCCAATCAGGTTTCAATAGTGGGGCTTTGTTTGTTTGTTGTTGTTGATTTAAAAGGCTAAACTGGTCCTAGATCAGCAATCCTACTCTGAGGCGCTTTATGAATACGGGCCCTGATATTCAGTACCTGGCCCTTTTGAAACATAGCAAACAACAACTTTGCATCATGTCAGTGATTGCATCATGTCAGTGTTTGCATCATGTCAGTGTTTGCATCACGTCAGTGTTTGCATCACGTCAGTGTTTGCATCACGTCAGTGTTTGGGGATCCGATTATACACTGTATCTACCCGAGACTGAGTAACTAACCCCACTCTGAACCCCCAACTATAGAAAGCACAGAAACTCTACCTTTCTAGCTACTTTATATCAATTCCAGTAAGCACAGATGTCAGCAGCACAGGTCAGTATCGCAACACAGACATTAAATAGTGGTGACAATAGTAGCACTTTATAATGCACTTTATAATAATGTGTTATAATCTAATCCATTCCACCTAACCTTCATCAGCATCTCCTCGTGGTCGGGGTTCTCAAAGTCGTATGGCTCCCTGCGTAGCGTCTCCACCTCCGCCACCAGGCTACGGTAGCCCACGATCTGGAACAAGCTGGCCTGGAGGGAGATGCCCAGCCTGGTGAAAGATACAGCCATGACAAGGTTAGTCTGGAGGTGACGTACTGCTGCAGGGTCATGTTCAACAGACACTAAACAGAAGATAATCGAATAAAATGGGGAGGGACTGTTCTGGTATTTTCTTATACGGAATTCTGAGACGTTAAGCTATGGTGTACCCTAATGAACACGACCCAGTGCATCTCCTATGGCTTAGCCTGGATGAGCCTTGGAGGCCCCTTTAGTAAACACTGTAGGGCTTTCAATAGGGCAGGGCACTATAACGGTCCCTTCAAGTTCATTTGCATTTGAGACGAAGCGCAGAGTTTGCCAAAAATGAAATCTCTGAACATTTCTGGTAAAAAAAAAATAATAATTTAAAGTGATTGTCGGCTGTATAGTGACCTGTGCTATAACGCACATTGGATCAAATCCCGGCCTACTGTTAGGTGTTTCAATCCTGGTCAGTAGAATAGAGTACAAGTCAATTCATGTAGTTTGGACAGGCACGTTTAGAACCTTAAAAGATTGCTTGGTGGTACTCAGTAATTTATTATGGTGGTTAATTCTGCTAATGCCAATTACGCACAGTGATAAACAGATCCAGTGCTAAACATGATATTACTGTGGGTTAGTGTCCGCGTTGATCTTCTTCAGGGTCATGATGTTATCAATGGTTTTCTCCACACGGTCTGGGTGAGCACTGAGGGCAGACTGGCACAGCTGGAGAGGAAGGAGAGGAGGAAGAGGATAAGGAGGTGAGCACAATGCATCATCACAGTTCTGTATAATGATAGCATGACAGCAGCTGTCATGACATTTCTCCAAACAACTAAATGAGGAAACAAGTCGAGGTCAGATCATGGAAAAACTCGCCCAGTAGAGAAATTATTCTAACAGATACTTTGTCAAAAAATGTGTGCATTAGAATAATTTCTCTACTGGGCGAGTTTTTCCATGATCGGACCTCGACTTGTTTCCTCATTTAGTTGTTTTGGAGAAATGTCATGACAGCTGCTGTCCATATAATTGTATAGAGGGTGCACCTCTGATCTTTGCCATTGATCACTTTTGTGATAGGGCTTTCTATTATTCTAACGCACACATTTTTTTATCTGTAATAATATTACCCAATTTGAAAAAGTAACACGTTACTGTACTCATAAAAGTAATCTGATTACTTCTAACATGTTACTCAACAACACTGGTCATCAGCTAACTTGATGATGAACTTGAAGTCGTGCATGGCCACACAGTCATGGGTGAACAGGGTGTACAGGAGGGGGCTAAGCACACATCCCTGGGAGGTGTCATTTTGAGGGTCAGTGTGGCAGAGGTGTTGTTGCCTACTCCACCTGGGGGTGGCCCGACAGGAAGTCCAGGATCCAGTCGCAGAGGGAGGTGTTCAGTCTCAGGGTCCCAAGCTTGAAGGGCACTATGGTGTTGAACACAGCGACAGAGCCATACATTCGTTGGTGGGTGGGAAGCAGCTAACTTACTGCAATTTTACACATTTTTCCATGAGGCTGAGAGAAAATGTGCAGTTTTATTAGGGTGTGTCACACCCTGACCATAGTTTGCTTTGTACAGTGCCTTGCGAAAGTATTCGGCCCCCTTGAACTTTGCAACCTTTTGCCACATTTCAGGCTTCAAACATAAAAATATAAAACTGTTTTTTTTGTGAAGAATCAACAACAAGTGGGACACAATCATGAAGTGGAACAACATGTATTGGATATTTCAAACTTTTTAACAAATCAAAAACAGAAAAATTGGGCGTGCAAAATTATTCAGCCCCTTTACTTTCAGTGCAGCAAACTCTCTCCAGAAGTTCAGTGAGGATCTCTGAATGATACAATGTTGTTGACTTTATTAATGATGATAAATACAATCCACCTGTGTGTAATCAAGTCTCCGTATAAATGCACCTGCACTGTGATAGTCTCAGAGGTCCGTTAAAAGCGCAGAGAGCATCATGAAGAACAAGGAACACACCAGGCAGGTCCGAGATACTGTTGTGAAGAAGTTTAAAGCCGGATTTGGATACAAAAAGATGTGCCAAGCTTTAAACATCCCAAGGAGCACTGTGCAAGCGATAATATTGAAATGGAAGGAGTATCAGACCACTGCAAATCTACCAAGACCTGGCCGTCCCTCTAAACTTTCAGCTCATACAAGGAGAAGACTGATCAGAGATGCAGCCAAGAGGCCCATGATCACTCTGGATGAACTGCAGAGATCTACAGCTGAGGTGGGAGACTGTCCATAGGACAACAATCAGTCGTATATTGCACAAATCTGGCCTTTATGGAAGAGTGGCAAGAAGAAAGCCATTTCTTAAAGATATCCATAAAAAGTGTTGTTTAAAGTTTGCCACAAGCCACCTGGGAGACTGAAACACGTGGAAGAAGGTGCTCTGGGTAGATGAAACCAAAATTGAACTTTTTGGCAGACAATGCAAAACATTATGTTTGGTTCATCAGGGATTGGTCTAACAGCTCATCACAATGAACACACCATCCCCACTGTCAAACATGGTGGTGGAGCATCATGGTTTGGTCCTGCTTTTCTTCAGCAGGGACAGGGAAGATTGTTAAAATTGATGGGAAGATGGATGGAGCCAAATACAGGACCATTCTGGAAGAAAACATGATGGAGTCTGCAAAAGACCTGAGACTGGGACGGTGATTTGTCTTCCAACAAGACAATGATCCAGAAACATAAAGCAAAATATACAATGGAATGGTTCAAAAATAAACATATCCAGGTGTTAGAATGGCCAAGTCAAAGTCCAGACCTGAATGCAGGAATCTGTGGAAAGAACTGAAAACTGCTGTTCAACAATGCATCCATCCAACCTCACTGAGCTCGACTGTTTTCAAGGAGGAACACCAAAAAATTTCATTCTCTCAATGTGCAAAACTGATAGAGACATACCCCAAGTGACTTACAGCTGTAATCAAACAAAAGGTAGCCTACAAAGTATTAACTTAAGGGTTCAGAATAATTTTGAGAATTTTTCAGTTTTTGAGTTTTGTGTCAATAAATGTCGTCAAAAACCTGCATTTTAAAATGCATGATAGGATTAACTAGAATGATTTGGTGCCATTATTCCTCCCAGGCATTAACCAGACAGGTGATTTGGTGCCATTATTGACTAGGGATTAACAAGACAGGTGATTTGGTGCCATTATTGACTAGGGATTAAAAGGTGATTTGGTGCCATTATTGACTAGGGATTAACCAGACAGGTGATTTGGTGCCATTATTGAAGGGATTAACTAGACAGGTGATTTGGTGCCATTATTGACTAGGGATTAACTAGACAGGTGATTTGGTGCCATTATTGACTAGGGATTAACCAGACAGGTGATTTGGTTCCATTATTGACTAGGGATTAACTCAGTTCTGTGATTTGGTGCCATTATTGACTAGGATTAACTAGACAGGTGATTTGGTGCCATTATTGACTGGGATTAACAGACAGGTGATTTGGTGCCATTATTGACTAGGGATTAACTAGACAGGTGATTTGGTGCCATTATTGACTAGGGATTAACTACACAGGTGATTTGGTGCCATTATTGACTAGGGATTAACCAGACAGGTGATTTGGTGCCATTATTGACTAGGGATTAACTAGACAGGTGATTTGGTGCCACCCTTATTGACTAGGGATTAACTAGACAGGTGATTTGGTGCCATTATTGACTAGGGATTAACTAGACAGGTGATTTGGTGCCATTATTGACTAGGGATTAACTAGACAGGTGATTTGGTGCCATTATTGACTAGGGATTATCTAGACAGGTGATTTGGTGCCATTATTGACTAGGGATTAACTAGACAGGTGATTTGGTGCCATTATTGACTAGGGATTAACTAGACAGGTGATTTGGTGCCATTATTGACTAGGGATTAACTAGACAGGTGATTTGGTGCCATTATTGACTAGGGATTAACTAGACAGGTGATTTGGTGCCATTATTGACTAGGGATTAACTAGACAGGTGATTTGGTGCCATTATTGACTAGGGATTAACTAGACAGGTGATTTGGTGCCATTATTGACTAGGGATTATCTAGACAGGTGATTTGCATTATTGACTAGGGATTAACTAGACAGGTGATTTGGTGCCATTATTGACTAGGGATTAACTAGACAGGTGATTTGGTGCCATTATTGACTAGGGATTAACTAGACAGGTGATTTGGTTCCATTATTGACTAGGGATTAACTAGACAGGTGATTTGGTGCCATTATTGACTAGGGATTAACTAGACAGGTGATTTGGTGCCATTATTGACTAGGGATTAACTAGACAGGTGATTTGGTGCCATTATTGACTAGGGATTAACTAGACAGGTGATTTGGTGCCATTATTGACTAGGGATTAACTAGACAGGTGATTTGGTGCCATTATTGACTAGGGATTATCTAGACAGGTGATTTGGTGCCATTATTGACTAGGGATTATCTAGACAGGTGATTTGGTGCCATTATTGACTAGGGATTAACTAGACAGGTGATTTGGTGCCATTATTGACTAGGGATTAACTAGACAGGTGATTTGGTGCCATTATTGACTAGGGATTAACTAGACAGGTGATTTGGTGCCATTATTGACTAGGGATTAACTAGACAGGTGATTTGGTGCCATTATTGACTAGGGATTAACTAGACAGGTGATTTGGTGCCATTATTGACTAGGGATTAACTAGACAGGTGATTTGGTGCCATTATTGACTAGGGATTAACTAGACAGGTGATTTGCATTATTGACTAGGGATTAACCAGACAGGTGATTTGGTGCCATTATTGACTAGGGATTAACTAGACAGGTGATTTGGTGCCATTATTGACTAGGGATTAACTAGACAGGTGATTTGGTGCCATTATTGACTAGGGATTAACTAGACAGGTGATTTGGTGCCATTATTGACTAGGGGTTAACTAGACAGGTGATTTGGTGCCATTATTGACTAGGGATTAACTAGACAGGTGATTTGGTGCCATTATTGACTAGGGATTAACTACACAGGTGATTTGGTGCTTGGGATTAACATTGGCCAGTCCGTGACCTTTTTCAATCACTTGAAAATAAAATATCTCAACAATGGTAAAAGTCATATCCTCATGATATAAAGTGTTATGTGCTCCTGTAAAGCTTCTCTATAAAATGGAATAGAACATATTACACCAGAACCACAGTTTCATTATGACACCCAATTCAATTGTTACACTTCACTAAAAGTAAAGATACAGTATGTCTATTCTCCTATATACCTGGCCAACCTGGTCTCAGGGCAATTTGTAGGATTTGGTATGTAAATTTGTTCCCTCCATTTAGTGTGATATATTACGTTAGGTTACATTGTTAATGGAATAGCGGTCCTACAATATCACACGAGTTAGAGGATGTGTAGTATCATATTTCTTACCCAGTCATACAATATAATACAAATTGGATGATTTCATTTATCTGACACCAGGTTGCGTTGTAACAACAAAGGACAATTATGAGGAGAATTTACTTTGGTAGTTAGGAGAACTAACAACAAAGGTTAGGAGAATTTACATAGCAGGTTAGGTGAATTTGGTTAACCCTTACATTTGTGGAAATGTGCCTATATGTACAGGGCCAAATGTAAATGTTTCAAACAGAAGAACTATAAAAAGCATATGCATGACCATGGTAGCAATTGAAAGAGAACACTTTGGAGATTATGGGGAAATAATTAGACCAAAGGTGAGAACACAACTGTGTCAGGCAGCGTTGCAAAGAAAAAGCCATTTCTCAAAAGCCATTTCTCAGACTGGCCAATAAAAAGATTAAGATGGGCAAAAGAACACAGACACTGGACAGAGGAACTCTGCCTAGAAAGCCAGCATCCCGGAGTCGCCTCTTCACTGTTGACGTTGAGACTGGTGTTTTGCGGGTACTATTTAATGAAGCTGCCAGTTGAGGACTTGTGAGGCATCTGTTTCTCAAAGTAGACACTCTAATGTACTTGTCCTCTTGCTCAGTTGTGCACCGGGGCCTCCCACTTCTCTTTCTATTTTGGTAGAGTAGTACACAGCTTTGTATGAGATCTTAAGTTTCTTGGCAATTTCTCGCATGGAATAGCCTTTGTTTCTCAGAACAAGAATAGACTGATGAGTTTCAGAAGAAAGTTCTTTGTTTCTAGCCATTTTGAGCCTGTATTCGAACCCACAAATGCTGATGCTCCAGATACTCAACTAGTCTAAAGAAGGACATTTTTATTGCTTCTTTAATCAGAACAACAGTTCTCAGCTGTGCTAACATATTTCCAAAATGGTTTTCCAATGATTAATTAGCCTTTTAAAATTATAAACTTGGATCAGCTAACACAACGTGCCATTGTAACACAGGAGTGATGGTTGCTGATAATGGGCCTCTGTACGCCTACATAGATATTCCATTAAAAATCTGTCGTTTGCAGTTACAATAGTCATTGACAACATTAACAATGTCTACACTGCATTTCTGATCAACTTGATGTTCATGTGCTTTTCTTTCAAAAACAAGGACATTTCTAAGTGACCCCAAACTTTTGAGCGGTAGTGTATAAACTAGGTGGTGTCAGAGGAAGGCCCAAAAAATTGTCAAAGAATCCAGTCACCCAAGCCATAGACTGCTCTCTGCTACCGCACGGCAAGCGATACGCCAAGTCTAGAACTGCTGAACAATTAATTAAATGGCCACCAGGACTATTTACATTTATTTTTACACTGCTGCTACTCGCTGTTTTATTATCTATTCATGGTCACTTTACAATTTACCTTGACTAACCTGTACCTCCGCATGATGACTCGGTACCGGTACCCCTGTATAGAGCCTCGTTATTGTTATGTAATTTTCTTGTGTTCCTTTTTTCCTTATTTTTTTCCCCTTTTTAGTTTCTTTAGTAAATATTTTCTTAACTCAATTTCTTGAACTGCATTTTGGTTAAGGGCTTGTAAGTAATCATTTCACAGTAAGGTCTACCTACACCTATTGCATTCGGCGCATGACAAATACAATTTGATTTGTATGGCTCTGAGGCCAGGCTGACCTGACTGATTAGCTGTCCTTTTAGCACCACTCACACTGACAAGGGAAGCTTGTCTCATAGAAAGAGCGATCTACTTAATGTGGTGTACATTTAATTGGGTTTGTTAGTCTTTTTAAATGCAAGATGTTTATCAATTGCTTCTAATCCATAGTCTTTATGCAAATATGTACACTTAGAGGACTTCAAGGACCATTTGAGCTATAGCCTAAATTTCACTCCACATGAGTGAGAGCAAACAACATTTTTGGCTTCGCCAACGTGAGTTGACAGGCAAGGCCTCATTAAAAGAAATTCTGATAATCCCTAAAAACAAATGAAAACATCCCTTGCAAAAAGAGCCTGTATTTGCCTACCTCAAAAAAATGTTTCATTTTGATGGTTTTGCCTCGTTCCTCTTCTACTCTTTAGAATTGACTCACGGCCAGTGACACAATGTATTCCTGTACAACAACAAAAACAAGCGGGAAGGGGAAAACATATTTTTACATTGTTGATAGGAAACATAGGCCTACACGGTTTAATATCTGGTGAATGGCTCGTCTAATTTTTGTCGGGACAATTTCCATGGTGCTGCTGTGCTGTCAGATTATATAGGCTATAGATAAATACGTTGCTGTGAGAAATGTAAACCACATTGAATCAATATAGCCTTAACCTACCAGTTCTTCAGGCTAGGCTTCCTGCAATATGCTGGAATTAACATTATTAATCTCATTATAATGCAAATAAATCACACAGTTGTGTTGTTTGGTACAGCTTTATGTCTCGAAGCTAATAATCAGCACCCAATCACATCATGCATAATCCGAGCTCTGGAGTAACAAACATTAATCGCGATTCCTGAAAAGGAACATATTTACAAATGGATCAATAATAAGCAGGCAAGAAAAGGGAATGAGAGTAGGCGGCCAAAGACGCAATAGATTCCCGCAGGTAGCAGCTGCGCTTTTGTGGTGCGGTTGTCCTCTTCACTCGATAGCAGGTACCTGTTCTTCCTCCATGATGATCGCATCACTGAGGGGATGAGGAGACCGAGCGATAGAAAAGCATAGCAATGCAGAGTCTCTGCTGCCGCGCGGTGGCGGAGAAGGGGAGCCTCGCGCGCCAAACACAGACCTTTGCGCTGAAACCTGGTCTCCGGGCATTTTGTATTATTCTGTATCTAAATCGAGACACTTAATTTACTATGGTATGATATGTTATGTTTCGTGTGTATATTAATTTGTGGATATCCATCACCCATTTCATGTGATACAGTTGAAGTCGGAAGTTTACATACACTTAGGTTGGAGTCATTAAAACTCGTTTTTCAACCACTCCACAAATTTCTTGTTAATGAACTATAGTTTTGGCAAGTCAGTTAGGACATCTACTTTGTGCATGACACAAGTAATTTTTACAACAATTGTTTACAGACAGATTATTTCACTTATAACTCACTGCATCACAATTCCAGTGTGTCAGAAGTTTGCATACACTAAATTGACTGTGCCATTAAACAGCTTGGAAAATTCCAGACAATGATGTCATGGCTTTAGAAGCTTCTGATAGGCTAATTTACATAATTTGAGTGAATTGGAGGTGTACCTGTGGATGTATTTCAAGGCCTACCGTCAAACTCAGTGCCTCTTTGCTTGACATCATGGGAAAATCGAAAGAAATCAGCCAAGAGCTCAGAAACAACATTGTAGACCTCCACAAGTCTGGTTCATCCTTGGGAGCAATTTCCAAATGCCTGAAGGTACCACATTCATCTGTACAAAGAATAGTATGCAAGTCTAAACACAATGGGACCACGCAGCCTCCATAACGCTCAGGAAGGAGATAGGTTCTGTCTCCTAGAGATGAACATACTTTGGTGCGAAAAGTGCAAATCGATCCCAGAACAACAGCAAATGACCTTGTGAAGCTGCTGGAGGAAACCGGTACAAAAGTAAAAAGTATTAAGGAAGAAGCCGCTGCTCCAAAACCGCCATAAAAAAGACAGACTACGGTTTGCAGCTGCACATGGGGACATCATAGATCATACTTTTGGGATAAATGTCCTCTGGTCTGATGAAACAAAAATAGAACTGTTTGGCCATAATGACCATCGTTACGTTTGGAGGAAAAAGGGGGAGGGCTGCAAGCCATTGAACACCATCCCAAAGCACGAGGGTGTGCACACTGCAGGATGGACTGGTGCACACAAAATAGATGGCATCATGAGAAAAGAAAATTATGTGGATATATTGAAGCAACATCTCAAGACATCAGCCAGGAAGTTAAAGCTTGATCGCAAATGGGTCTTCCAAGTGGACAATGACCCCAAGCATACTTCCAAAGTTGTGAAAAATGGCTTAAGGACAACAAGTCAAGGTATTGGAGTGGCCATCACTAAGCCCTGACCTCAATCCCATAGAAAATTTGTGGGCAGAACTGAGCAAGTGTGTGCGAGCAAGGAGGCCAACAAACCTGACTCAGTTACAACAGCTCTGTCAGGGGGAATGGGCCAAAATTCACCCAATTTATTGTGGGAAGCTTGTGGAAGGCTACCCAAAACGTTTGACCCAAGTTAAACAATTTAAAGGCCATGCTACCAAATACTAATTGAATGTATGAAAACTTCTGACCCACTGAGAATGTGATGAAATAAATAAAAGCTGAAATTAATCATTCTAAAGTGGTGATCATAACTGACACAAGACAGGGAATTTTTACTTGGATTAAATGTCAGGAATTGTGAAAAACTGAGTTGAAATGTATTTGGCTAAGGTGTATGTAAACTTCCGACTTCAACTGTATGTTACAAATTACAAGTTGCATTGTATGTTACGAATTTGCAAAATGTACAACATGTTACGAATTTGCAAAATGTACAATATGTTACAAATTTGCTAAATGTACAATATGTTATGGATGTGCAAAATGTATGAATTGTTACGAATTCTAGCTAGGTTGCAATGCAGCTAGCTGGCTAACATTAGCTAGGATAGGGGTTAGGGTTAAGTTTAAGAGTTAGCTAACACTTCCCCTTACCATTTAACCTAACATGCTAAGTAGTAGAAAAGTAGCTCAAAGTAGTAATTACCTGAAAAGCTAATGTGGTCCGTGATGAGATTCAAACTTGCAACTTTTGGGTTGCTAGACATTGCTAGACATGTGCATCCACCCATCCATCCCGACCAACCACCCTTTTTTAGAGTAACCATCTGTCTTGTGTAACCACACCAAATGTAACATATCATACTAATTTCAGTTTCCGTGTATACTTTTAATATATTATGTCTACTCTATGAGACCAGGCTGCACCAAAACAAAATGGGATTTGAGAGGTCACAAACTCATCAGACACAAAGAGATGAACACCTAAATTATTCAATGAATCATATTGTCATGTTTGTTTTGTGTCGCCTAGGATAGGCCTAGGCTACTTGGCAAAGTGCAGTCTGTCAGGCTATATCACATGCTGTCTGGACATTCCGATTGTCAATCATAACATCAAAGGTTTTCTCCAGAGGTAAAATTAGTTTTATATTGACATTCAGTGGCTATTTGGTCAATAGCTATTTAACCAAGCATGCCATGACTATGAAGAGGGTATATTCTGGGGTGGATGGAGAACCATCCACTTTAAAAAATAATAAATACAAATAAGATTTTGGATTCCAATTTTCAATAGCTTACACAGAGCATGCCATGACTATGTAAATGGTACAGTGCATTCGGAAAGTATTGTCACGACTCCTACCGAAGGTGGCTCCACTTCCTGTTTGGGTGGCGCTCGGCGCTCGTCGTCACCGGCCTACTAGCTGCCACTGACCCCCCCTTGTCTGTTTATTAGTTACACCTGTGTTTACTTGGTTGGGCTTTATTATCCAGCCGGCCCGCCTGCTGGGTGTGCAGTATTATTTCAGTGTATGTGTGTCCACGGCTGTAGGTCACCGTTGTCCGTGTGTTTGTAATTTTGCTGGACTGTATAAAATACCCGTGTTTGGGGCATTTGTTTGGGTTGCATTAGAAGTAGCGCTACCCTGAACTCTCTGCTTCCTGTGCCTGGCTTCTACCTCCACTACACCCCGGGTGTTACAAGTATTCAGAATCCTTTTTACATTTTGTTTTGTTACATCCTTATTCTAAAATGGATAAATATTTTTTCCCCTCATCAATCTACGCTCAATACCCCATAATGACAAAGCGTTTGCAAATGCATTAAAAGTTAAAAAAAAAACTGAAATACCTTACATTACTAGACATTTTTTGCACATTTATTAAAAATTCAAAACAGAAATACCTTATTGATATAAGTATTCAGACCCTTTGCTCTGAGACTCGAAAGTTGAGCTCCGGTGCATCCTGTTTCCATTGATCATCCTTGAGATGTTTCTACAACTTGATTGGAGTCTACTTGTGGCAAATTAAATTAATTGGACATTATTTGGAAAGGCACACACCTGTCTATATAAGGTCACACACACTTAAAAAAAAAATTGTACTTTGAATTTACTTAATTTGAATGTGTACACCGGTTCCACTTTAATGAAACATGTTAGATAAACACAATTCTTTATTTTTCTGTTTACTTATTTTATTTTTTGTCAAGCTAATATAATTTTTCAAGTAAATGCATTGTAATGGGATAGAATCAATTTAACATGATTTGGTAAAGCACATTTTATTTGAATGAAATTTGTAGCTTCAAATGGATTTGGACATGTTCTCTGAACCTGATCACTACTTAATAATTAACATTATTTTATTGATGATATTACTCATAATTATGTAGAACTTTGTCCATAATTTATATTATGGACAAGGTTATACAGAATTATTAATGCAAGCATGATGAAATGCTGCCATTTTCTACCTTAGTTTTTGTATTTACACAAATGCATAGGGGAATAAAAAGTACATGCTAAAGATGTGTAACTAAGGAGACCATCTGCATCAGTGACAAAGAAGGCAAAGGGCATGTATGTCTTGTAATGGTTCAGCTCTTTGGAATGACAAATGTCCATTCACTGACATTCAGTGTTAAATGAATTTCACAGGTCTAAATCACAGTAATGTAGGCTATATATCTGTATAAAAAAGACTTGTCCTAACAATAATTGGGCACTCTCTCTAATGCATTTTTTAAAAACAGAATGAGGTAGTTATTTTCATAAGAAATAACAGACCAAGAATGAGGTAGGTGTAGTACGTTGAATTATTTTTATTTTTGTCAAATCATTTTAAATGTATTGAAAAATGGACACCCATAATATAAAGTAACACTGTTCAAGTGCTAAAATGAACTCCACATCCCATTTCAATAAGTATGTCACCTTTGCACCACATGGAGGCAGCCATGGGCAAACTGTTAAACTGCATGAAAACACCAATCTCATAGGATTAGGTGTATAATCACTAGATCTTAAATATGTAATATATATATTTTTTAAATTGTCTGTTTTGATGCAAATACATTCTTTAAAAAAATACTTTTACCTCACAAGAAAAAAAATTGGAACATTAAATGCTGCTGCAAAGTGATTGCAGACGATGTCACAATCACCAAATAATTAGTTTCGCTAGCATGTTAGCTATCTCAAGCGGTGTGCACTCCTCAGCAAACCTTAATTAGTTCTTGGCTAGGTAAATTCAAAGTTCTTGAACAATAGGTAAATATCATGGTGTTTCGCCAACTAACTTTACCGCTTTGCAAAATGTTAATCTTGACCTAGTCCTGTTTTACTGTTCATAGAAGCCAGCTAGCAACATCATCTTTTACCTTTAGCTGCCAAGACACTATGTTTCAGACTCAAGAGCACAAAATGAGAATATGGAGCAATCACTAATAATGTTACTGCTTACAATTCTGACTACAACCACACTGACAAATGTTAAATAAAATCAACCACCATGTTTAACTTGACCAAGATTCTAGGTACTGTCTCCTCCGCTAATGCGGAGTCAGACTCAAGAGCACAAAATGAGAAATCAACCACCATGCTTAACTTGACCAAGATTCTAGGTACTAACGCGTTCTTTCTGGAAGGGTCTTCTCTCGTGCGGTTTGAATTGTTCCTCATTACTCATCATGAATTAACTGTATTGGTTGACGTACCCCATACATGATTCAAACTAGTAGATCTGATTTTGCTTCAAGTCGCATTGATTGGAATGAAATCGCGTTGAGAGGAGAAACAAAGCATGTGTGAGTAAATCTGACAGCCCACCTTGTCCTGTTTTTTCAGTGCACTTGACAGTGCATGTCAGAACAAAAACCAAGCCATGAGGTCAAAGGAATTGTCCGTTGAGCTCCAAGACAGGGTTGTGTCAAGGCACAGATCTGGTGAAGAGTAACACAACATTTATTTAGCATTGAAGGTCCCCAAGAACACAGGGGTCTCCATCATTCTTAAATGGATGAAGTTTGGAATGACCAAGAGTCTTCCTAAAGCTGGCTGCCTGGCCAAAATTAGAAATTGGGGGAGAAGGGCCTTGGTCAGGGAGGTGACCAAGAACTCAATAGTCACCCTGACAGAGCTTCATAGTTCTTCTGTGGAGATGGGAGAACCTTCCAGAAGGACAACTATCTCTGCAGCATTCCACCAATCAGGCCTTTATGGTAGAGTGGCCAGACAGAAGCCACTCATCAGTAAAAGGCACATGACAGCCCGCTTGGGGGCACCTAAAGACTATCAGACCACAAGATTCTCTGGTCTGATGAAACTAAGATTGAACTCTTTGACCTGAATGTCAAATGTCACGTCTGGAGGAAATCTGTCACTATCCCTACGGTGAAGCATGGTGTGGCAGCATCATGCAGTAGGGATGTTTTCATTGGCAAGGACTGGAAAACTAGTCAGGATAGAGGGAAAGATGAACAGAGCAAAGTACAGAGAGATCCTTGATGAAACCTGCTCCAAAGCACTCAGGACATCAGACTGGGGCGAAGGTTCACCTTCCAACAGGACAACAACCGTAAGCACACAGCCAAGACAATGTAGGAGTGGCTTCGGGACAAGTCTCAATGTCCTTCAGTGGCCCATTCAGAGACTGGACTTGAACCCGATCGACATCTCTGGGGAGACCTGAAAATAGCTGTGCAGCGACGCTCCCTATCCAACCTGACAGAGCCTGAGAGGATCTCCAGAGAAGAATGGGGGAAACTCCCCAAATACAGGTGTGCCAAGCTTGTAGCATCATACCCATGAACTCGAGACTGTAATCACTGCCAAAGGTTCTTCAACAAAGTACTGTTTAGTATTTTTAATACATTTGCAAAAAAAAAATCTAAAAACCTGTTTTTGCTATGTCATTATGGGGTATTGTGTGTAGATTGATGGGGGGGGGGGATAATTTAAACCATTTCAGAATAAAGCTGTAACGTAACAAAATGTGGAAAAAGTCAAGGGGTCAGAATTACTTTCCTAATGCACTGTAGATACTGTATGTATATTCTGAATTAGGGGAGGAAAAATCCACAGCCTTTTTTTCTTGGGGAGAAAAAAAAACACTTTCCGTCTTTCAGTCTTCAATAGCTTTTGAACAAAACATGCCATCATGACTATGAAAATTATATACTCTGAATCACGGGAGGCTGGAGAAAAATCCATGTTTTTTAAAATAGTTTTTCTTTAAGAAAAAAAACTTTTCCGACTTTAAATCGCAATAGCTTTTAAACAAAACTTGCCATGACTATGAAAATGATATATTCTAAATCAGTAGAGGATGTAGAGAAATCCATGGCTTAGAACATTTTTGTATTTGTAATAAAAATAAATCCTAATAAAAATGTAAAAATCCGTATTTCAATCTTCAATAGCTTTTAAACAAAGCATGCCATGACTATGAAATGGAAGGATAGAGAAAAAATCATGGCTTTTTTGTTGTTGAAATGTAGTATTTTTTTGTGAGTGAGGGGCTTTCAATTTTCAATAGCTCTTACACAAGACGTGCCATGATTATGAAAATTATACTGAATATTCTGAATAAGGGGGATGGAGAAAATCCACTTCTTTTTTTGTTGTGGTAAAATTTTGATTTGTTTTTCATCCTGCTTTCAATCTTCAATAGCGCTTACACAAAGCGTGCCATGACTATCAAACTGATATATTTTGAATCAGGGGATGATGGAGAAAAATCCACTGCTTTTTTTGTGGTTGATTTAGGCTGCAACAAACAACACAACTGTGTGGGCATGAGTGTTTGCTTACATGACATAAATATTTGTGGTTTATTTTTAATACTGCGAATGTGTGACTGTAATTTTGTGGTTAGCGTGGCCTGGTGTGAAAATATTTTAATAGACTCCCAGGCTCATACAATAGATATGACAGATTTACAAATGGATTAGACTGAGTTTTTGTCACTGGCCTACAAACAATACCCCATAATGTCAGAGTGAAATAATGTTTTTAGACATTTTTACACATGAATTAAAAATGAAAAGCTGAAATGTCAATAAGTATTCAACCCCTTTTGTTACGGCAAGCCTAAATAAGTTCAGGAGTAAGAATTTGCTTAACAAGTCACATAAGTTACATGGACTCACTCTGTGTGCAATAATAGTGTTTAACATGATTTTTAAATGACAACTACGTCATATCTGTACATACAATTATCTGTAAGGTCAAGCAGTGAATTACAAACACAGATTTAACAACAAAGACCAGGGAGGTTTTCCAATTAAGTCACAATGCCCACAATATATCCTCTAAAAATGGCTTCAAGGGCATTATTAATTTTATACAATACGTTTCCAACATATTCAAATAATGATTGACATATTTTCCTTCAATTTTATTTTGATTTAATTTTATTCATACTGTTTCATAAGATATAGTCCTGACAAATCTAGGGTTGCTAGAGACGCGACTGAGTTGTTCAGTCTTTGTTCTGTATCTATGGACGCAACCCAGTCGTTCGTTCTAAATGTTCCATTGCCATACTGGCTGGCAACATTCTTATCCCTTGCATGTTAGTCATGTCAAACAGTGCAGCCAGAATAACAGCAAAGTAGCTGCATTTGCATTTGTTTAAGCTGTTTTCTAGTGACATTTATTTGGATACATCCATAACAAGCTAATGTGGCGCGATTTTGCCTGACCTAGAAAATGTGCTCACTCGTCAGGACACGTGTTCAGAGGAGCTAGCTAGCAACACAGCTACAGTCACACAAGAACTTCAAACTGAAGCTGGAAAGACTGCAAATAAGCTGTGTTTATTTTTAGCTTTTCAGTTTACCTTTTTTTGTATTTATTCATAAAAATAATGCCAGCGTGACTGTAAGTTAGCAATTTAACGTCATAGACACCTGCTGGACTGCAGTTTTAACTAATCAGCATTCAGGATTAAACCCATCTGTTGTATAATCCTTGCAAAGAAGGTCACCTATTGGTAGATGGGTAAAAAAAAGAAGCAGACATTGAAAATCAAATCAGACTTTATTTGCCACATGCGCCAAATACAACAAGTGCAGACTTTACCGTGAAATGCTGACTTACAAGCCCCCAACCAACAGTGCAGATCAAGAAGAAAATATTCACCAAGTAGGCTAAAATAAAAAGTAACACAATAAGGACAATAACGAGGCCGTATACAGGGGGCACCGGTGCCGAGTCAGGGTGCAGGGGTACAGGCTAGTTGAGGTAATCTGTACATGTAGGTGGGGACAAAGTGACTATGCATAGATAATAAACAGAGTAGCAGCAGTGTACAAGTGGGGGTAAATATAAATTGTCCGGTGGTGATTTTTATGAATTGTTCAGCAGTCTTATGGCTTGGGGGTAGAAGCTGTTGAGGAGCCTTTTGGTCCGAGACTTGGCACTCCGGCACCGCTTGCCATGCGGTAGCAGAGAAAACAGTCTATAACTTGGGTGACTGGAGTCTCTGCCAATTATATGGGCTTTCCTCTGACATCACCTATTATATAGGTCTTGGATGGCAGGAAGCTTGGCCCCAGTGATGTACCGGGCCGTACTCACTACCCTCTGTAGCACCTTATGGTCAGATGCTGAGCAGTTACCATATCAGACGGTGATACAACCGGTCAGGATGCTCTTGATGGTACAGCTGTAGAACCTTTTGAGGATCTGGGGTCCCATGCCAAATCTTTTCAGTCTCCTGAGGGGGAAAAGGGGTTGTCGTGTCTTCACGGCTGTCTTGGTATGTTTGGACCATGAGTGTTTTGGTGATGTGGACACCAAGGAACTTGAAACTCTCGACCCGCTCTACTACAGCCCCGTCGATGTTAATGGGGGCCATTTCGGCCCACCTTTTCCTGTAGTCCACTATCAGCTCCTTTGTCTTGCTCACATTGAGGGAGAGGTTGTTGTCCTGGCACCACACTGCCAGTTTTCTGATCTCCTCCCTATAGGCCATTGTTGTCAGTGATCAGGCCAACCACTGTTGTGTCGTCAGCAAACTTAATGATGGTGTTGGAGTCGTGTTTGGACACGCAGTCGTGGGTGAACAGGAAATTCTTTGTGGGGTCTAAGTACACACACCTGAGGGGCCCCAGTGTTAAGGATCAGCGTGGCAGACGTGTTGTTGCCTACTCTTACCACCTGGGGGCGCTTTGAGCATGGTGAAGTTATTCATTACACTTTGGATGGTGTATCAATACACCCAGTCATTACAAAGATACAGGTGTCCTTACTCAGTTGCCAGAGAGGAAGTAAACCGCTCAGGGATTTCACTATGAGGCCAATTGTGACTACAACAGTTGCAGGTTTTAATGGCTGTAATAGGGCAAAACTGAGGATGGATCAACAACATTGTAGTTATCAATAGGGAGGTATTTTTTAAAGCCATATTCTTGTTTTCTCTCAGCACAGGAGAGGTACTCACTCACTCAATTACATTTACATTTACATTTAAGTCATTTAGCCGACGCTCTTATCCAGAGCGACTTACAAATTGGTGAATTCACCTTCTGACATCCAGTGGAACAGCCACTTTACAATAGTGCATCTAAATCATTTACTTTTTCCTCGTGTCCTAGTTCTAAATGCTGTTTTGCAGGTGGACTCAATCACATGTGGTGTTGCAGCCAGAGTGAATGGGTCAGTCCGTTAATCACCCTCCTCCTCCTCCCACCCCAACAACCTGCAATTTAACACTTTAATGTAGCACTCAAGTCTCACTTTCACCTCATTTAACTGATTTACTTAACAAAAGGCACATCTCAATAGGTGGTCCAGGTAAGTCATTATACAGCACAAGCTTTCCTCTTCTGTTCTCTATTGTTCCTCAAGCAAGGGGGGAACTGATGACATCACAACTTCCCATCAGACCAACTCCCGGAATGCCCTGATTCTTGAACTTTGCAGTTGTGTCTAAAAATACTTTTGCTGAAAACATATATATTGGTTTACCCTTTAGTGTGTGTACTCTACTGTATGTATACTTGGGATATTGCTTTTTAACAGTAAAAGTTTAAAAAAAAAATAGCTGGAGAACGTCTTTAAGCCTGAAAGAAACAATCCCTAAAGAAATTGTTTTTTTTATATATATTTATATATCTATCTATCTATCTATCTATCTATCTATCTATCTAAACAACATAAAATATGTGAATTGTTCTCCATCTGCCCTTGATTCAGAATATATAATTTTCATAGTCATGGCACACTTTGTGGAAGTGCCATTGAAGATTGAAATCCCAAATCATATTTTCAACAACAAAAGGTGTGGATTGTTCTCTATCCACCCGATTCAGAATATACCCTGTTTATAGCTATGGCATGCTTGGTTCAATCACTAATTGCTAAAACCTAATATCCAATATAAAACTAATTTTACCAGTATGATTTCTCTCCTTGATTTATGCCTATATTTAGCATTTTATAGGCTAAAAGTACTCAAAATAAAATGTAAAAATCTTGATATAAACTGACTCAAGTTAAAGTGAGTCACCCAGTAAATTATCACTTTAATAAAAGTAAAAAAGTATTTGGATTGAAATATACAAAAGTAAATGGAATTTCTTAAATGTACTTAAGTATCAGAAGGAAAAGTATAAATTATTTAAAGTTCCTTATGTTAAGCAAACCAGACGGCACAAATGTATTTTTATTGACGGATTGCCAAGGGCGTAATCCGACACTTCTATCATTTACAAACGCATGTGTGTTTAGTGAGCGCGCCAGATCAGAGGCAATAGAGAATGTATTTTATTGACGGATTGCCAGGGGCGTAATCCGACACTTCTATCATTTACAAACGCATTTGTGTTTAGTGAGCGTGCCAGATCAGAGGCAATAGAGATGACCAGGGATGTTCTCTTGATAAGTGTGTGAATGGGACCATTTTCCTGTCAAAATGTAACAACTACTTTTGGGTGTCAGGGAAAATGTATGGAGTAAAAACTATTATTTTCTGTTGTAATGTAGTGAAGTAAAATTAGGTAAAATATAAATAGGAAAGTTCAGATAGCCCCAAAAACTACTTAAGAAGTACTTTACATCACTGCTAACATGCAGCCTTTGTCCTTATCTTGTCCAAATTCTAATTGTGCACACTTTTTTTTTTTTTTTACAATAAATCCATATTTTACAACGATATCTGTAAATTAATTTGAATACAGGGAAGCACCAGCTAATCTGTTCACAATGTGGACGGATAAGACACATTTTACCATGTGTAGATGCAACGGCTATAATGTGGATAGGATCAGAAACAAGGTATGCATGTTAGCACCATGTATAAATGAGGCATAAGTGGCAATATAAGATAATAGGGGCCATTCATAAGGCTCTATTTACCTCTTGGGTGCTTGAGCACGCACCTTAAGGATCTAAATTATCTATCAATAGTATCTGGTCATATGGTGTATAGGCACCGAGATCTGTTATTTCCATTTCCATTTACATCCAACATCTACTGCACCGTGTAGACTTGATTGGACAACTAGGATATCGATCTGTAGTTTCAAGAGACCTTGTAACTTGTTTATGATGCAGGCTCTCTCCAATTTTAGCCTAGTATTAATTCTGGTTTGTTCTCTAGGCTGTCTCCATAAACTGGATAATTGTATTTTTGGTTGACAAAAACTTAAAATAATCAAGAGAGTCACTGAGGGATCTAGCACAATAATGATAACAACATCCACATAGAAAAGAAGAGCCATGACAGATGTAAACAGAAACAAGAGAATATAAAACTTTATCATCAATATACAAAAACACTTTGGCAAAGGCATAATTTCGGCAGACAAACACCGCAAATGTTTCATTTACCTATTAGTTTTCAGAACACCTGCTGCACAAAAACAAAAAAATACATTGACAATTGTGTATTAGTAGGCTACTATAGCAACCTGTAATCACACATAAATACTGTTTGGAGGAACTGTCTTTTTGAATGTGCTTTGCAAATACATTGTCCTCATGGGGAAGAAATATAGTAATCAACACACCATACACTGATTAGTTTAAAAAGGAGGCAGAACACAATGTAAGCCTTTGATAAAATATAATCTAAAATATATAGATTGTCAACCCAATAGCAGAAAAATATTGTGAGGTTGCATAGTAGCTTGTCTAATAAAGCAAACTAATGAGCCATAGTGTTGGGTACATAGTAGCGAGTAGCTCGCTTTGTACCATGCAGTCTGTCGCACCAGGGTACTTGGCAGCACCTAGGCTTCTATACAACTACAGAAAACCCCATCTATGGAGTTGTTGAAAGAATAATAACCATAATCTAGTTGGCTACATCTTCGTGCTGTGTTCTTCTGTTACGTATGTCACTGCACGCCTGTTGCTCGTCTCCGTCCCCTCCCCTCTGCTCCCGCTTGGAGCAGGTCTGTGGCGGTCTCTCCTTTCTGGGGGTCTTTTTCTCCCTCAACAAAGGCAGCAGGGTCGTCAAACTCCGTCGTCCTCCTCGCCGGCGGAGTCCGACTCGGGAACGGGCGTGTAGGTGGGCACAGCGTTGAACATGACGAAGCCCACGGTGATCACCACAAACGACACAATGTACAGGCCTGAGAACTGTGGCGCAGAGGTAGACATTTTGATTGATCCATTTCACAGACCCTGGATCAGCAGCTATAGTTGCTCTGTATAACTAATTTGTAACAAGTAACACAGTTGTGAGAAGGTGCTAGTTAAACATTATGGAAGTCAGTATATAACTCAAAGATTGGCTTGAGTTGGCTGTATGTTTCATATACACATGACAATGTACATTTCTTTATCTAATCAAACCACAGAATCCTTCTCATTAAACAACAGAATCCACCTTAGGCTTACAATATATGCTTTTGCTCATGGGCCCCTTTCTGTCCAATAAATTAATTTCTGGATAACAATTTTGGGCACCCCCTCTGGCTCAAGAGCAAACCCACAGAAAAATTGTATATTTAACTCACAACAAAGTGGAAGAGGAAGATGCCACAGAAGAGGCTGAAGAGGTCAGCGGTGAGCAGGGAGAGATTCACTGCAGTGGCACTGGTCATCTTGACCACCAGGGGCATGAAACTGTACAGGGCATACATGCAGAAGGCGTAGGCCGCAAACAGTACGACTGTGGAGGGAAACACCAGGGTTCGTGTTCATTAGGCACCAAATGGAAGAAAATGGTCTGAAACAAAGAAGTGGGGAGGGACTTGTCTGGTCCAATCATGAAACGCTTATTTAGCGTTTTCCTTTTCAAAGCATTTTGCAACATTGTGTATTACTGAACATGCACCAGGGTTGTGTCCAGTAAAGAAACAAAGAGGAGAAAACATTTGCAACAGATTGAAATGGAGATTGTACTTCCTGGACTTCCTCAATAAGAAATTCAAATATTTGTTTTCCGTTTCAAAATGTTCTGCAATATGTGCCCTACTGAACAAGGCCCAGAATCTCAGAAGGGAATTCTACTGGACAAACAAAGCTGTAAAACTATTGCACAGGGCAAAATAGCTTTACAACAGAGCATATACAGGTAACTGTCAAGAATAATGGAAACATCCACAAAAGTGTCTTAATAGGGCGTTGGTCCACCACGAGCCGCCAGAACAGCTTCAATGCACCTTGGCATAGATCCTACAAGTGTCTGCAACTCTATTGGAGGGATGCAACACCATTCTTCCATCATTTGTTATTTTATTGATGGCGGTGGAATACGCTGTCTCAGGCACCGCTCCAGAATCTCCTATAAGTGTTCATTTGGGTTGAGATCTGGTGACTGAGACGGCCATGGCATATGGCTTACATCGTTTTCATGCTAATCAAAACATTCGTACGCTGTGGATGGGGGCATTGCCAAGGTAACCAAAATAACTGCATGCCCAGAATTTGTACACATGACCCTAAGCATGATGAGATGCTTAATGCTTAATGAACTACAGCTGTGTGGAAGCACCTGCTTTCCATATACAGTACTTTGTATCCCTAATCTATTCTAGGGTTTCCATTATTTTAGTAGTTACCTGTAACTAGAGTAAATGAGATTATTACCCAAATGAAATGAAAAAAAAAAACAAAAAAAAACTTGGGCATAATTGACATACCGTCATGTGCAAATTTATTTGCACCCTCAATAAAGATGAGCATAAATAAATAAATAATGCAAATACTGAGCTATATTGCTAAAAAAAAAGGTTTTCAATGGGGTTCAAATCCCTGCCAGGATGCTGACACTTGGCTGCAAGTGAATCTTCCAGCAACACAAGAACCCTACACACGAATCAAAATCCACAAAGGAATGGTTACAATATCAACATTTTGCAATGGCCACATCAGTCTCCGGAATTGAACCCCATTGAAAACCTGTGGTTTGAATTGAAGAGGGCAGTTTATAAGAACAAGCGAATGATATTAAGGATCTGGAAAGAATCTGTATGGAGGAATAGTCTAAGATCCTTCCCAATGTATTCTCTAATCTCAAACCATTTAGAAAACCTCTGTCATTATTTTTTACAAGGGGAGAGTGGTAGAGTATTGAAAACAGGGGTGCCAATAACTTTCACCCCCATCTTCTTGAGATTTGTTGTATTACTTTGTTGTATTATGTATTCCTCTGATCAATTGTATTAGTATAAAATATAATTTACACATTTTTGGGATAATACAATATAGATCAGTATTCTTATTATTTATTTTATAGTATTTTTTTGCTCATCTTTATCAGGGTTGCCAATAATTATGGACCTGACTGTATATGATTCTGACAATTGAGTTAGGGGGTTATCAAATATGGGGAGAAAATTAATTCTTACTAATTTTCCAGTCCCATTTAATAGCTGCTACTGCACTGGTTTCCAATATGGCTCTGCAACACAGAACAACAGAAGGTAAGATTGCAAATAGGAACTGTGTCGGTCGACAGACAAAGCACCTTCAAGACCATTCTGATGGGTAGGATTTTGCCTAAAATAACTGGTCAAGTGATGAAAATGTGATGTCTTGATGATGTGGGGGAAAGTACCATAATAAATACAATATGGACTGACTGATGTAGTGCACCAAACAGAAAGTTAAATAGATAGTTTGCTTTTTGAAGATAAGCTAGTGCCAGGATTCAATGAGGCAGAGGTCATTTCCAATTGAGCCGACATCTGCAGCATTTACCGTGAATGCATTCTCAGTGAACACAGTAACATTGCCTTTAAAAGCTGCATTGCCAACAAACTGGGTTCAGATTGAAAAGGAAAGTTAAGTAAGCTCACATTTGTAAAAGTGAACTATCCCTTTAATACTGAGGGGGAGAAGGCGGGAAAGACTGTTTTTGAACCGGGACAACCCTGAAGAGAGGAGGGGGAGTGTCTTACAGCTGTACGCCGCTGATCAGGGTGCCAAACAGGCCCATCATACCCAGGAACTCCCCACGGCTCAGGTTCTTCACCGTGTACTCCTGACAAACATTCGACACTGCATACAGTGCAGCACTCACCAGCACCAGACCGTCCCCCAGCAACACATCACTGGCTAGATGGAGAGAGGGATGAAGGAGAGAGAGAGAGAGAGTATGAGATAAAATATGAGGTGCGAGAGAAAAGACTAATGTCATTTTAGTCAAACAGTCTTTGGCATGTTAGTTAGGGTAATTTGCAGCGCTAATAATATGAGGTCTAAGGGTTTGTGATGAGAGTTGAATAATGTTTATCTTTTCCCGTGCAGTGAACCCTAAGGCCTCTCCGGATCAAAATGTGTGGAACTGGTTATGTCCCGAGAAAAGACACCGAGGTACATTTAAAGCTGTTATTCCCCCATGCCTGACTAAGTATGAAAAGGTATGTCTTCTACATCAAGGCATAAGGTTAGCAGTGTGATTAAGGTTAGGTTTAAAATCAGATTTTAAGAAGAGAAATTGTAGAAACAGGCTGGGTTTATGACTTTGTGGGTGTGGTAACTAGTGACGATCTATAAACGCCAACATTCTGTACATTACGTAAGGGATAATCAATGAGGGTCTATGCGTTCTATGGAAAATATTGAACGGACGTGTATTATGTGTTCCACAACACACTGGTGGAACTAACCTTCCACAGAGTTGCATTATTTTCCAGAGTTTATTATCCCTTTTATACCTTGGCTATAATTAAACACATTTGATGCCAAAAATGTGTTCATTTGCAGGTAGAAATGTGTTCAACAGCCTTTGAAGTAGCTAGCAAGTTTACTAGACAGCTACAGTAATTGGCTTGGTAACCAAACAAAGACTTGCTAGCTAGCGAACAAAACCATCAGCCCTAGCATGAAAATCGAATTCAATAATGACAATGTTTTCAATTCGACTTTTGCTTTCAAAAGCAGATCAAACATGTAAGAATTAATTATAGGCATTGAATTCTACCTTGCTGATATACATGCTCTAGGATGCCCTTCAAGCCAATCAGAAACTAGTATTCAACAATGGCATAACTTGGAAATAATGGACGGTGGCAGCATGACGAGGCTGAACTAATCAAACAAACGACTGGGTCGCGTCTCTAGCAACCAAAAGTTGAGTATTTGTTATTTCTACCAGTAAATGTGTACTTTCGTATTGTTTTATTGTGGTATAAGCGGGATAAACGCCTCAGTTCATTAAAATGATCTCGGCTTCGCCTCGTCCCGCTGCATCGTCCATTAGTTCCAAGGTAATGTACAGAACGTCAGTGTTTATCCCTCACTTATAAACCGGGTAGTTTGGGTCCTGGAGATGATTGGCTGAAAGCTGTGAAATATTGAAGCTATAAAAGCCAGGGGAGGGTTGTGGCCAATATACCACGGCTAAGGGCTGTTCTTCTGCACGACACAACGCGGAGTGCCTGGATACAGCCCTTAGCCGTGGTTTATTGGCCATATACCACTTTTTACCAATGTAATTAGAGCAGTAAAAATGTGTGTTTTTTCATACCCGTGGTATACGTCTGATATATCATGGCTGTCAGCCAATTAGCATTCAGGGCTTGAACCATCCAGTGTATAACAGACATTATAAACTGGGCAGTTCAAGCCCTGAGCGCTGATTGGCTGACAGCCATGGTATATCAGACTGTATACCACAGGTATGACAAAACACCTGTTTTTACTGCTCTAATTACGTTGGTAAACAGTTTATAATAGCAATAAGGCACCTCTGGAGGTTGTGATATGGCCAATATACCACGGCTAAGGCATTGCGCATAAGAACAACCCTTAGCCGTGGTATATTGGATATATACCACACACCCTCGGGCCTTATTGCTTAAATATAAAACACAGGTATGAAGCAAAATTACAACACCAAAAGAAGTATATACATAAAAAAAAATATTTTTTAAATGAAGCTAAATTGCGTGTTTACTGTTCTAATTATATTGGTAACCAGTTCATAATAGCAATAAGGCACCTCCGCGTTGTTTAAGAACAGCCCTCAGCCGTAGTCCATGTATATTGGTCATATTGCACACCTCCTCAGGCCTTATTGCTTAAATATCATGAGTAGTGTTCTTACTGGATCCCTGGTCTCTCCCAGCCAGTAGGTCGGCCCCAACCATGGCACCCACCCCCAGCAGACAAACGGCCACAGCCACAAAGTGCACCAGGCGATAGCGTGTCTTCAGGAAGAACCAGGAGAGCACCATCAGCACCGGGATCACAAAGCAGTCCAGCAGCTGCAACCAGAAACACATATAGTATTTTTCAGGTGTAAAAAAAGACACTTAGGGCTGGGTGATAAAATATGATATCACTATTTTTAACAACTTTTTTTGTTGAATTTTACCCCCCTTTTCTCCCCAATTTCGTGGTATCCAATTGTTTAGTAGCTACTATCTTGTCTCATCACTACAACTCCCATACCGGCTCAGGAGAGACGAAGGTTGAAAGTCATGCGTCCTCCGATACACCCCAACCAAGCCACACTGCTTCTTAACACAGAGCGCATCCAACCTGGACGCCAGCCGCACCAATGTGTCGGAGGAAACACTGTGCACCTGGTTAGTGCGCACTGCGCCCAGGCACGCCACAGGAGTCGCTGGTGCGCGATGAGACAAGGATATCCCTACCGGCCAAACCCTCCCTAACCCGGACGACGCTAGGCCAATTGTGCGTTGCCCCACGGACCTCCCGGTCGCGGCCGGTTACGACAGAGCCTGGGCGTGAACCCAAAATCTCTGGTGGTACAGCTGGCGCTGCAGTACAGAGCCCTTAACCACTGCGCCACCCAGGAGACCTTTAAAAACATTTTTAACCGTATTTTATTATTTCGAAAAATAAAACTCCTACATTTGCTTTATGAGTAATGCATGACCCTAGTGTGGCAACACATACATTCTAAGTCATTTCTATGGGTCTTTCTCCATTCTGATTGTTTTATACTGTTCAATTCAACCCAAAATAATTTCCTGCATTTTCATAACATTTCCAAATTTCCTGCACTCATTTTAGATATTGTGCAGCCCTAGTGTGGAAATTATGGGCAAAAAAATCTTGCCCTTATTTTTAACCAAATGTTGCATTTGTGATTTGACTTGCGATTTAGATCAAAACAATTGGGTGCACTGTTGGAATCTTGGAAACAGAATGTTTGTTCTAATTCTATAGTTAGAATAAATAACACATTTAATACAGTGCTGTTTGACATGTCAACGAATGAAAATGCCAGGGAGGAGTTATTGTGACAGGGTTGAAACCAAAGCATTGGTCAGTGTTTCCTAGGGGACCCTACAATCTTTGGCTACATTAAAACGTTTCTTCATGTAGCCAATATAGTCACGCTAAGCCTATTCCACTGATTTAGAAGTTACTGTTACACAAATATGCTGATTTAGGTTTACACCATCAGTGGTATCAGGTTGTATTAGCTAGCTACGTTTGCTCTGACTCAGTTGTCTAGCTAGCTAATAAATGTACTAACTAGCTATTAGCATTAGTGGCTAAAACAATTTAGCTAAAACTTACTAAGAAAATACAAACTAGCTAGCTGTTTACAGATGTAAGAAACAAACTAAGAGTAATTATAGAACGCTTGAGGGTTTATATTAAGAAGCTATGTGGAAACAATATCGTTGACTGAATGTAAGTGTCTCGTGGTCAAGCAACAACATATGCACTCCATAAATGACAGGGGACGGGGCTAGGTCTGGAGGGGAGAGGGAAGAGGGAGATAGAGAGCGAGAGGAATGAGTCAAGTAGGGTGTAAACTATAACAATGGAGGTTATACACGGCATGTCACATTTAACAAAACAAAAACATTAAAATACCGTTATAGAAGGCAAAGTAAAAACCCAAACTGGTCTGTGCATCAATACCGGTACATCAGTGGAGGCTGGTGGGAGGAGCTATAGGAAGACTGACTTATTGTAATGGCTGGAATGAAATTAATGGAACAGAGTGTGTGGTTTCCATATGTTTGATACCATTCCAGTTTTTCCATTCCAGCCATTACAATGAGCCTGTCCTCCTATAGCTCCCTCCACCAGCCTCCACTCTGGTACATTGTAAAATACGGTATACCTCCAAGCCCTAAAGGCACTTAAATATTCATTTGTGGCGCACCTGGAAAAACCAGTCAGGTGACTCAATGTATCACCTAGGTCCTAGATACATTGATTAGTGAGTCATTCTTCACCCAAAAAACACAGTAAGCAATGGTATTAGTAATTTCTTACCTGTATGCTGGTCAACGTTGTAAACTGGTATGCCTTCACCACAGTGTAGTTTGCCTCCACGTCCGTCAGTCCCATAAGTAAATACCGCCACCATTTTGTTTTTAAAATCTGTAATAAATTCCCATCACCTGTTAAAAGAGCAAAGCGAGAATCCAGAGTGAGACAAAAAATGTAATATTTTATGAGTTAGCAGGACTGTTGTTTTAGTCTCTCCGTGTAGGCCACGGTTGTGTTCATTGGGCACCAAACGGATGAAAACAGTCTAAAACATGAAGACTACAAGGACTTAAAAACACCCATTTTCATTTCCCTTGCATGCCGTAATAAACACAACTCATATAATAATCACTTTTTTATCCCAGTAGGTGGGATTCCCAAATATCACCAATTTGATTCGGAACTATGTGGCTTCAAACTCTACTGCTAGTGTATGGTCAGGAAGACCAGGGCCTGTTTGAATACCTCCATCCTGCATCCTCCGTTCCATCCTCTCTTCCTTGAGTAATGATTAATCTTAATTGGTTGAATTGGTGAAAGAAATAAGGTGGCGTAACCTTGCTTCACTTTTCAAAGTATGCATAAAAATATGATATCCTCAAGGAATAAACTGTAGGAAGGATGCATTTCTAAAATATTCTAACTGGCCCCTGCAAATAATGACAAAGGTGATGATTCTCACTAATATTAGCATTTTTGGACCAAAAACGAATGCAAGTCAATGTACTCAGTTTAGCATTAGCATGTGTAGAATTCAGGGCGGCGGTTTCTGACCTTTTCTGAGGCTGAGCGAGGCCGTGTAGGTGAGCAGCAGCAGGACGTAGTTGAGGAAGCTCTGGAGCATGGGCGTCTCCACACCCGCGTCCGCTAGGTACTGGCAGCTGACCGCCGTTCCGCAAATCAGCATGGACAGGGCCTGGCCCATGCCGATAGTCTTCAGCAGATGCCTGCATGATAACATCAATCAATAAATCACTGTAATGTATGTATTGTAGAATAATATGCCCATTTTGTGTCAGTGCATGGCCTGTTGCGTCTGTGCATGGCCTGTTGCGTCTGTGCATGGCCTGTTGCGTCAGTGCATGGCCTGTTGCGTCAGTGCATGGCCTGTTGCGTCAGTGCATGGCCTGTTGCGTCAGTGCATGGCCTGTTGCGTCAGTGCATGGCCTGTTGCGTCAGTGCATGGCCTGTTGCGTCAGTGCATGGCCTGTTGCGTCAGTGCATGGCCTGTTGCGTCAGTGCATGGCCTGTTGCGTCAGTGCATGGCCTGTTGCGTCAGTGCATGGCCTGTTGCGTCAGTGCATGGCCTGTTGCGTCAGTGCATGGCCTGTTGCGTCAGTGCATGGCCTGTTGCGTCAGTGCATGGCCTGTTGCGTCAGTGCATGGCCTGTTGCGTCAGTGCATGGCCTGTTGCGTCAGTGCATGGCCTGTTGCGTCTGTGCATGGCCTGTTGCGTCTGTGCATGGCCTGTTGCGTCTGTGCATGGCCTGTTGCGTCTGTGCATGGCCTGTTGCGTCTGTGCATGGCCTGTTGCGTCAGTGCATGGCCTGTTGCGTCAGTGCATGGCCTGTTGCGTCAGTGCATGGCCTGTTGCGTCTGTGCATGGCCTGTTGCGTCTGTGCGTTGTTTGTCTTGTTGTGCTCACCATGTGAAGATGCCCTTCAGCTTGTTGCTGCGCAGCCTGGCACAGGCTGTCCAACAGCTCTTTCCATTTCCACAGTCAGAGCTCTCTGCAGGCTCAGAACCATCCATTTCCTTCTGAGGTATCCCTGAGAATCCCACCAAAACAGAAGGGGGGACAGATTAGGGAAAAAGAGAGAGAGGTGAAACAGCAAGAGGGAACTGAACAGTTTTATTAACAATGTCTGCATCAAAGACCCAGACAAGCAGTGTGCAGTAATCTCCCCTGGAATGTAGGCCTCATTATAATGTGCTCAACTAGGCACTCCAAGGAAGGGAACACTGCTAATTATGTTTTTATGTGTCAATCTTTTTCATACTTCTTGAAAAGGAGATTAGGCCTACGTTTTTATAGCCTACAGCTCTCAACTATTCCCAGCCCTTTAATACAAAAGGTTTTTAATCAAGGAAGACATTTCATGTAGTAGCCCTGGTGGTGTGATAAAGTGAATGGGCCTCGCTTCTTTCAATAGCCCAAATCAGATATTTAAATCTGATTTGAATGTTTTTATTAATGGAATGTTGACCACGTTTCCATCCAACCATTTCATGCGAATGATTTACCTGATACATTAAAAAAAGTAATGATCAGGCTGATGGAAACATGAAATGACGGTTAAATTTTTTGTATAAATTGCCAACATACAATTTGTTCGTTCGACGTGGTGAGATCGGTTTGTGTCTGTAAAATGTAATAATCTAGAAATGGCGGTGGACACGCCTTTATGAGTAAATACTTCAAGAGAAGAACAGAGCACCTTAGGCACGTTGACTTACTACTTAGATTTTAGCGGAAAGGGTTATTATAGCCATCATATCGAAGTAAATTTAGAGTCACGCGATATGTTGTGTGGTCCTCCCACTACGAAACGGGAAAGCTTGCAGTTTGTTAGGCTACAGATTAAATTATTGATTAACTTCACAGGGTGATGAATGTGCAAGGTGATGGAGCTTCATACCCCTTTGCAATACATTTCGCGGGTCTTATTCTGCTGACATGATGATCGATGCCGTTTGACAAATACAAATAACATCGCCCTTATCCATAAAAATCTCAATGTAAATAGACTTCCCGCAATGTACCTGCGAGCTGTTGGTTAGAGCGCATGTGCCCAGACCTGCAAAAGATATTTATGTGTGTACTACAGCATCGCGCGCAGCCTTTTATCCGCAAATGGCAGTTTGATGGAAACATATCTGGTGGGAAAATTTGCATATTGTTTTAATACAGACTTTAAAATATTCCAAAGAATGTCTCGCAAATTGGATGGAAACCTAGTTACGGCCACACCTTCCTATTAAAACACGTGGCCAAATAAAGTAACAAGTACCGAACACACAATACTAAGGCTTCGGGCCACTACAACATTTTAGACTACAAATGTAACGTGACTACAATGATACAAAATTACAATCATATAACACCATACACTTGGGAGCAAATCTTGCGAGGCATCGTCACGCGCGCCACAGACTAAATATCTGGACAGTAAATAGAATATGGTAGTTCATCTACCTGCATAGGTTAAAGTATCCTCGGCGTTCATTTGAAGCTACGATTAAATCGAGCGCTCAAAAGACATACCATAACTCTCGTGGCCAAATACATCAGCAGGCACCTCAATGGGTAAATCTAACACACTGTTTTTTACGACAGGCCCAAAGGACCGCCTCCTCTTCTGAGATTGGCCAAGAGGCTGTTGTGTCACGTCAATCTCTTGTTCAAACCCATGAGCTTGCAACCAAACTAGGATGTGGTGCTGAAGGGACTCCTTTCGGGCGACAGTGGAATGATGCAGACAGTTTTGATATTTGATAAGGCACTTCAGTTCCTCATCATCACCACCAGATTATATAATATTCTTATTTTTGTAGGTATTTTTTTTAAACGGCATTGTTGGTTGTGGGCTTGTAAGTATGCATTTCACAGTAAGGTTGTACCTGTTGTATTCAGCTAACGTGACAAATACAATTTTATTTTGATTTGACCAGAATGTTGCAATATTTAGAGTTTAGACAACACCCATGACAGCTAGACTGCAACATCCATCAACTTCGTGAGATATAAGAACTAATACAAAATGTTAACAAATAAAAAAAGTAGTTTGGGGGATCTCATTAAGCAGACTCTGGGGTGTTCTGAGTTCGGACCTGTCCTTGCCTGAGAGAGATAGATAGATATATATATATACAAAATAATATCCCATGGTGGAATGATAAGAACGCCTATGTTATTGTGTAGAAACTGATATCTGCCGTCCTTGAAGCATTCAAAACTTTGTCTTGTGTCGATTTCACTCTCCTGCAGTTCTGTGCGCCTGTTGCATCATTTTTAACCCACTGTTGACAGTTAGCCCACTATGTGATCAGTAGGCTAGACCTTGGGTTTAATAAGAGAATTTCCTCTTATACTGTATTATATATACAGTACCAGTGAAAACTTTGGAAACACCTACTCATTCAAGGGTTTTTCTTAATTTGTACTATTTTCTACATTGTAGAAGAAAAAAAAACTATGAAATAACACATATGGAATCATGTAGTAACCAAAAAAGTAACCACCATTTGCCTTGCTAACAGCTTTGCACACTCTTGGCATTCTCTCAACCAGCTTCGCCTGGCATTTTCCAACAGTCTTGAAGGAGTTCCCACATATAATGAGCACTTGTTGGCTGCTTTTCCTTCGCTCTGTGGTCCAACTCATCCCAAACCATCTCAATTGGGTTGAGGTCTGGTGATTATGAAGGCCAGGTCATCTGAGGCAGCACTACATCACTCTCATTCTTGCTCAAATGATAGTCCCACTACGTGCAAACCAGATGGGATGGCGTATCGCTGCAGAATGCTGTGGTAGCCATGCTGGTTAAGTGTGCCTTCAATTCTAAATAAATCACAGACAGTGTCACCAGCAAAGCACCCCCACAACATCACACCTCCTCCTCCATGCTTCACAGTGGGATCCACACATGCAGATATTATCCGTTTACATACTCTGCATCTCACAAAGACACATCGGTTGGAACCAAAAATCTCAAATTTGAACTCATCAGACCAAAGGACATATTTCCACCGGTCTAATGTCCAATGGCTGTGTTTCTTGGCCCAAGCAAGTCTTCTTATTTGTGTCCTTTGCGTGAATCCAGCCTTCATGGTCAAATTGCTGCAAAGAAACCACTACTAGTCTCCTCTGAACAGTTGATGCTGAGATGTGTCTGTTACTTGAACTCTGAAGCATTTACTTGGGATACAATTTCTGAGGCTGATAACTAATTAACTTATCTTCTGCAGCTAAGGTAACTCTGGGTATTCCTTTCCTGTGGCGGTCCTCATGAGAGCCAGTACCATCATAGCGTTTGATGGTTTTTGCAACTGCACTTGAAGAAACTTTCAAAGTTCTTGAAATTTTCTAGATTGACTTAACTTCATGTCTTAAAGTAATGATGGAGTGTCGTTTCTCTTTGCTTATTTGAGCTGTTATTGCCATAATATGAACTTGGTATTTTACCAAATAGAGCTATCTTCTGTATACCAACTCAAACTCATTAAGAAGGAAAGAAATTACACAAATTAACTTTTAACAAGGCACACCTGTTAATTGAAATGCATTCCATGTGACTACCTCATGAAGCTGGTTGAGAGAATGACAAGAGTGTGCAATGCTGTCATCAAGGCAAAGGGTGGCTACTTTGAAAAATCTCAAATATAAAATATATTTGTTTAACACTTTGTTTGGTTACTACATGATTCCATATGTGTTATTTCATAGTTTTGATATCTTCACTACTATTCTACAATGCAGAAAATAGTACAAATAAAGAAAAACCCTGGAATAAGTAGGTGTGTCCAAACTTTTGACTGGTACTGTATATATATATATATATATATATATATATACACATATATAAATATAACCATTTGACTATAGTTTATCATCCTTATGAGTGAATTCTCCAGAAAGTTAATATTTGATCATTAAGGATTGATGGAATTTGAATTGTCATGCAATGTAGTGTAGACCTATATATGAATTGTATCACTGCTTTTCCATTAGCCTATAACATTAAGAAACCAAATGGCAAGTGTATATATGAGTTATTGGCATAGGCCTGTAGAATTAAGACACTTTGTCATACTTTTGAAATGAGCATATGTAAAAATGTAAAATGTAAAACAAATATTTATAAACCTTCATGCCCTTTTAGGTATGATACCGTAACTCTTGCATAGCATAGTAAAGATCCTTACCTTTTTGTATTTTTTCTGTTTGTCCAAAAGTAAAGTTGGTATGCTATTTCGAATGCGTCAGTGCCGAGCGAGACAAGGACTCCAAAGTGATCTAATTTCCTCGGTCGCAGCGCACAGGGAGAGATCACCTGTTTGATTTTTCGAGCTATTTTAAATTAAATGTTTTAATGAATGTTTAGACACATTTCACTGCACACAATATATTATTACTTATTTTCCAGTGTTTTTAGTGGGTGACATTATTTTTTGATAAGTATATATTATTAGACTATTTCAACATTAATTTTAATTACACGTATGGATTTAGTTTAGTCTAGCTAAAAAAAAAACTAAAAAACGGAATATGATGATAAACCTTCAATCAGGAAACATGCATTTTTTTTCTCCAGATTTTGTTAAAATCCTTTTAGCAACTACAACACCGTAAATATCGCGAGATTGTTCGAGGGAATAAGTTCATGTTCGTAGTCCTGAACATGGCGACGTCTAATTTGTTAAAGGTAGGAGGCTGCTCAATTCAATACATTTGATTAACGTTACATAAATCATTGTCTGTTGCATAGTTGTGGATATCTTACTCTACGTTTCTAAGCGCACATACATAAAGATGGCCTTGCAATATAGGTGATATGAAGTTGTTTGCCGTGCCAGCAATGAAAGACTGCTGTGTACACCTCTCATTGACGTTCGTTAGCCTGGTGCTAATTAGCTGCACCAGTAGTCCACACGTACCAGTAGTCCACACATAGCTAGATTCGTAACAGTTAGCTAACACTATCATTTAACTTTACATGACTATCGTTGACTAAGGAACTCATTAGTTAACGTATTCACAAATGATAGTCTTTTTTTTCACGAAAACACATTAGTTTGCTGCTAGACAGCTAGCTAGACATCTGGCTCTTATGGCACAGTCACTAGCTACGTTAACTTAGTGTCTGCTCATTTCCCCCCCGCTAGCGTTAACTCTACTGTATCAGTCGAGCTACAGTACTGTAGTTATGTCTGATAAAACACTGAATCACTGCCTAGATTTGATTTTCGAGACACCAAAGGTAGGCTAAAGCTACTTGCCAGCAACATCCGATAGCTACCTAGCTACGATAACATTATTTATCAGGACACACTGGCGCAAAATTGATTCTACATATATTTTTGTGGGGCTAGTTTACTGATGTGTGATACAATGTAGGCCTATTTCATGAGGACCTATAACTAGTCATGTCTACTACTACATACATTCCCTCACATAAGAGCCTACTGGATGCAGGTACACATCCTGGAAAAACAGATGCTAGTAAATCAAGATTGAAGCACCTTTCAGATAGTGGGTTGTTAAGTGATGGCATGGCTTGTCTAACGGCACATGTTGTTTCTAATGTTAAAGTAGGCCAACTTGCCTAGTGCCTAAACATGAAAGCAGCTACTGGGATGTCAATGATATGTCCTTGATTTCTCACATCCTCCCTTCTCATGTGCTTCTCAAAGCACATTGGAGCAGAAAATCTGAGGTTCTTGACATATGATATTCCGTTTTGAGAAGGAGGATCAAGTAAATACAATTGCGGTTCACTCTGGTGTTGTCATAACTGCTCGGCAGCCTATAGCCAGAGGTGACACTTCTACCCTTCTCACCCAGAACAAAGGCTCCCTCCAGTTCGAGGACAAGTGGGATTTGATGCATCCCATCGTTCTGAAGCTGCTCCGTCAGGAGTCGGTCACCAAGCAGCAGTGGTTTGACCTCTTCTCGTGAGTATGGCCACGCAGTCCATGTTCATGTGCTCTGTCATACAGAAGTTGTATTCATTAGTGCACACCAAGTTGTGCAACTGCTATTGTAAACAAGTGTTTCTTATTTGACAAGTCCAGGCAGTTCGCTTCTGTTTGGTTCCTAGTGAATATGACCCAGGAGCCTGTTGCAAAACGTTCAAATACACATGTATGGTGTAGAACAGATTGCCTTACTGACAGATATATTAAGGAATTGTGGTGTCGGCTCTATCCGTTATTTTTCGATCTTCAACATTCGGAATGTTTCGCATCACTTAATAGACTATACCCCAAGAGAAAATGCTGTCATTTTGTTAACTCCAGGCGTTTCCGTTAATGCCTGACTCAACTGTTAGACTGACAGATGATTTGAACTACATGTCCCTCTCCTCCAATTCCCTCATCCGATCTCTTGGTTTCCATAGAGACGTCCATGCAGTATGCCTATGGGATGACAAGGGACCGGCCAAGATCCACCAGGCCCTGAAGGCAGACATCTTAGACTTTATCAAGCAAGCACAAGTGGTAGGTAGGCCTGCTTGGTCTTGCTACCATTGAATGGACTGTGGTATTTATTCCCTTGCTGAGTACCGCTAATGCTATCAAGCTAGCTGTGACAGTAGGCTACCGAATAACCATGCAGTCTACTAGCCTACCCCTGATAACCAACATTTTCAAAGCTATATAATCCATAACAATGCCCTCAACTGCTCTCACGTGTTGAGTAACCAAGCAGACTGTCTATTACCCCCAGTTTTTCAACGCCATAAAGTCCATAACAGGGCCCTGCGCTCTCCCCCACAGCGGGTGTTGAGTCACCAGGATGACACGGCACTGCTGAAGGCCTACATCGTGGAGTGGAGGAAGTTTTTCACACAGTGCGACATCCTGCCCAAACCCTTCTGCCAGCTGGAGATCACGCTCATGGGCAAGCAGGGTAGCAACAAGAAGTCTAACGTAGAGGACAGCATCGTACGGAAGGTGAGGAAATGGGATGGGAATGCGAGAGATGATCACGTGCTAACTGGGTAGCAACAAGAAGTTGAGGGAAAAAGATTACATTGCAAACAGGGCAGCAGCAGTATTTGTAATGATATTAGAGAATTTCCAGTTGGCATGAGGAAATGTTGCCTCCTATAGATTCCCTCTTTCCCTGCTCATGTGTAATGTACTGTATCTTCTATTACCTTGTAGCTTTGGGGTGGCAAGGGGAGTAGAATGTAGTGAGATTTGGTAACATCCGGAGGATTGTCTGTTCAAATCCCGAGATTGACAGGGACAGAATGTCGTAACAGGAGGGATGCTGTTGTCAGATCATGCCATCGCCTGCAGTTGTACCCTTGAGCAAGGCACTAGATTAAGCAAAAAGACAAATGGACATTTTTTTGAGATATATGGACAAAGTAATGTTCTTCTAAACTTCAGCTCATGCTGGACACGTGGAATGAGTCCATCTTCTCCAACATCAAGAACAGGCTGCAGGACAGCGCCATGAAGCTGGTGCACGCCGAGCGCCTGGGGGAGGCCTTCGACTCTCAGCTGGTCATCGGCGTCAGGGAGTCCTACGGTGAGCAAAACATCACTGTCGTCTTTAGCTGTGAGAGAAGTAATGAATCTTTGGTGTATGTAAACCATACCAATGGATTGATTCACCAAATCCCTGTGCCAAATTGGATTCACCTTCAATGTGAATTTTGGTGTGAAACCCCCAATGACAAATGCAGGCTGTACATGAAAATGTGAGGTACTAACGTTTTAGAATATAGCTATGTAGTGTGAATGACAAAGATGTACTCTTAACCCCACATGCCTGTAATTCTGCTGGGTTGTGTTCATAACTCACCAAACGGAAGAGAACCTACTGAAACCAGAAGGGACTGATTGGCCTCATCCTTTAAGAAATGCTCATTTCTAAAACGTTGCATGCTAATGAACTTGGCCCCTGGGCACCTCCTTCCCTGTTTTTCCTCTGCAGTGAACCTGTGCTCAAACCCAGACAATAAGTTGCAGATCTACAGGGATAACTTTGAGAAGGCTTACATGGACTCCACTGAGAGATTCTACAGAACACAGGCTCCCTCCTACCTGCAGCAGAACGGAGTACAGAACTACATGAAATATGTGAGTAGTACTAGGATCCTTTAACTTTTCAAAAATTCCCAGATGGTTTTCTGGAAACTCTATAGTTAAAGCACTCCTAGACTTCCTGCTTATTCTCTCCCTTTTCCAGGAATTTTCCAACTGGGATTTCTGGAAAACCTGGGAATTATTGTAAATTTACTCTAATTTTGCCACCCTAAAAAGGCCCCTTGATCATACACCACACGTCAAGTTATAAGACATGCCAAGTCCAAAACCCTCAGAAGCTCATGTATATTTTAAACATTTGCATAGGTCTCATGCTGCCTATCAGATGGTGAAGCAATGACCACACTGCTTTAACATCCGATCCTTTCAGGCCTACGTGAGTGGCTAGGGTTTGTTTTGGATTGCAGAGGTCAGAGGTCGAAAACAATCGGTATGAGACAAGTACTGTTTCTGCAGTTCCCTTGTGGTTTCTCAGTAGGGTTACAAAATAATATTTGGCATCAGGAGGGAATAAACAGGAAATTCAGTAATCTTCCAACTGATTTCTTGAAGAGCTGAGAATTTGGAGAAAGTGATTGGAATTTTGCAACTCTATTTCTCAGCAACTGTCTGTAATCTAGGCTATCCATCTGAGGGGGAACCAACATGTGTATCTCTGTGTGTTCTAACAGGCAGACGCCAAGTTGAGAGAGGAGGAGAAACGGGCGTTGCGCTATTTGGAGACGAGACGTGAATGTAACTCTGTACAAGCAGTGAGTAAACTAAACTCTAAAAATCCAGATAACTTCACAAATCTTCATTGTAAAGGGTGTAAATACTGTTTCCCATGCTTGTTCAATGAACCATAAACAATTAATTAACACGCACCTGTAAAACTGTCGTTAAGACACTTACAGCTTACAGACGGTAGGCAATTAAGGTCACAGTTATGACACTAAAGAGGCCTTTCTACTGACTGAAAAACACCAAAAGAAAGATGCCCAGGGTCCCTGCTCATCTGTGTGAATGTGCCTTCGGCATGCTGCAAAGAGCCAGATGTGGCCAGGGCAATAAAGTGAGATATCCGTACTGTGAGATGCCTAAGACAGTGCTACAGGATGGACAGCTGATCGTCCTCGCAGTGGCAGACCACGTGTAACAACACCTGCACAGGATCAGTACATCACACCTGCGGGACAGGTACAGGATGGCAACAACAATTGCCCGAGTTACACCAGGAATGCACAATCCCTCCATCAGTGCTCAGACTGTCCAAAATTGGCTGAGAGAGGCTGGACTGAGGGCTTGTAGGCCTGTTGTAAGGCAGGTCCTCACCAGACATCACCGTTAGCGTCGCCTATGGGCACAAACCCACCGTCGCTGGACCAGACAGGGCTGGCAAAAAGTGCTCTTCACTGACGAGTCTTGATTTTTATCTCACCAGGGGTGATGGTCGGATTCACGTTAATCGTCGAAGGAATGGCACCGAGACCTGTACTCTGGAGCGGGATTGATTTGGAGGCGGAGAGTCCGTCTTGATCTGGGGCTGTGTGTCACAATATCATCGGACTGAGCTTGTTGTCATTGCAGGCAATCTCAAAGCTGTGCGGTACAGGGAAGACATCCTCCTCCCTCATGTGGTACCCTTCCTGCAGGCTCATCCTGACATGACCCTCCAGCATGAGAATGCCATCAGCCATACTGCTCATTCTGTGTGTGATTTCCTGCAAGGCAGGAATGTCAGTGTTCTGCCATGGCCAGCGCCCGGATCTCAATCCCATTGAGCACGTCTGGGACCTGTTGGATTGGAGGGCTAGGGCCATCCCCCCCCCCCAGAAATGTCTGGGAACTTGCAGGTGCCTTGGTGGAAGAGTGGGGTAACATCTCACAGCAAGAACTGGCAAATCTGGTGCAGTCCATGAGGAGGAGATTCACTGCAGAACTTAATGCAGCTGGTGGCCACACCAGATACTGACTGTTACTGTTGATTTTGACCCCCCCCCCCCTTTGTTCAGGGAAACATTATTCCATTCCTGTTAGTCACATGTCTGTGGAGCATGTTCAGTTTGTCTCAGTTGTTGAACCTTGTTACGTTCATACAAATATTTACGTTAAGTTTGCTTAAAAGAAACAGATGACAGTTCGAGGACGTTTTTGCTGAGTTTAGGTCCTGGGTTGTAGGAAGCTTTACCCCAGCAACGTACTGGGCCGTACACACTACCCTCTGTAGTGCCTAACAGTCAGATGCCGAGGAGTTGCCATACCATGCGGTGATGCAACTGGTCAGGATGCTCGATGGTGCAGCTGTAGAACTTTTTGGGAATCTGGGGACCCATGCCAAATCTTTTCAGTCTCCTGAGGGGGAAATGTGTTGGTGTGTTCAGACCATCAGCTCGTTGGTTATGTGGACACCAAGGGACTTGAAGCTCTCGACCCGCTCCATCGATGTTAATGGGGGCCTGTTCGACCCGCCTTTTCCTCTAGTCCATGATCAGCCCCTTTTGTCTTGCTCACATTGAGGTAGAGGTTATTGTGCTGGCACCACACTGGTAGGTTTCTGACCTCCCTATAGGCTGTCTCATCGTTCTCACTGATCAGGCCTACCACTGTGTCGTCAGCAAACTTAATGATGGTGTTGGAGTCGTGTTTGGCTACGGAGTCGTGGGTTAACAGGGTGTGCTTGAGGGGACTAATCACGCACCCCTGAGGGGCCCCAGTGTTGAAGGTCAGCGTGGCAGATGTGCTGTTGCCTACCCTTTCCACCTGGGGGCGGCCCATCAGGATGTCCAGGACCAGTTGTGGAGGGAAGGGTTTATTCCCTTAGTGATGAGCTTTGTGGGCATTATTGTGTTGTAGTCAGTGAACAGCATTCTGACATACGTGTTTATTTTGTCCAGGTTGGAAAGGACAGTGTGGAGTGCGACTGAATCATCTGTTGGGGCGAATTGGAGTTGGTGTAGGGTTTCCGGGATGATGGTGTTGTGAGTCGTAACCAGCCTTTCAAACCACTTCATGGCTACTAACGTGAGTGCTACGGAGCGGAATCATTTAGGCAGGTTTACTTAGTGTTCTTGGGCACAGGGACTATGGTGGTCTTTTTTGAAACATGTAGTTATTACAGACTCGGTCAGGGAGAGGTTGTAAATGTCAGTGAAGACTCACTTCAGAACCGTGCAAACTGGCTCTAACCAGAATAGAAAGAGTGGGAGGACAAGGGCAAAAGGACAAGTACATTAGTGTCTAGTTTGAGAAACCGATGCCTCACAAGTCCTTAACTGGCAGCTTCATTAAGTGGTACCCGTAAAACACCAGTCTCAACGTCAACAGTGAAGAGGTGACTCCGGGATGCTGGCCTTCTAGGCAGAGTTCCTCTGTCCAGTGTCTGTGTTCTTTTGCCCATCTTAATCTTTTCTTTTTATTGGCCAGTCTGAGAAATGGCTTTTTCTTCAACTCTGCCTAGAAGGCCAGCATCTCGGAGTCGCCTCTTCACTTTAATTTGAGACGGGTGTATTGCGGGTATTATTTAATGAAGCTGCCAGTTGAGGACTTGTGATGCATCTGTTTCTCAAAGTAGACACTCTAATGTACTTGTCCTCTTTCTCAGTTGTGCACCGGGGCCTCCCACTCTTTATTTTCTGGTTAGAGCCAGTTTGCTCGGTTCTGTGAAGGTAGTACACAGCGTTGTATGAGATCTTCAGTGTCTTGGCAATTTCTTGAATGCTATAGCCTTCATTTCTCAGAACAAGAATAGACTGATGAGTGTTAGAAGAACGTCCTGTTTCTGTCATTTTGAGCCTGTAATCGAACCCACAAATGCTGATGCTCCAGATACTCAACTAGTCTAAAGAAAGCCAGTTCTATTGCTTCTTTAATCAGAACAACAGTTTTAAGCTGTGCTAACATAATTGCAAAAGCGTTTTCTAATGATCAATTAGCTTTTTTTAAATGATAAACTTGGATTAGTTAACACAACGTTCCGTTGGGACACAGGAGTGATGGTTGCTGATAATGGGCCCCCGTACGCCTATGTAGATATTCAATAAAATCTGCAGTTTCCAGCTACAATACAACATTAACAAGGTCTACACTGTATTTCTGATCAATTTTATATTGTAATGGACCAGAAATGTGCCTTTCTTTCAAAACAAGGACATTGCTAAGTGACCCCAAACTTTTGAATGATAGTGTATATAAAATTTAAAAAAATATTTGATTAAACATTGAATTTGGCCTTACTGCTATTAGCCTGTAGAAACACATTGAATTTAAAGGAAGCATGTTTTGAAGTGTCTTCTATATCTGAGAGAGAGCTCAGGGGGAATCACCAGTATATCTTTGATGTGGAAATGTATTTTTCGGCCCGGTACTGGGTTACCATCAGACGAGCCCCGTGACACTTGTGGCGGTCGTAGAGCGAAATGGAGAACACTGAGTTTGTGTTCCGTTTCCGTTCTGTGAGAAAACATTACCTCCCTGCTATTGATATGATTGAGCCTGGTTCCTCTCTAGGTTTCTTCTCTAGGTTTTTCTTGACATTCTCCTTCTGCTTGCTCTTTGGGTTCTAGGCCGGGTTACTGTAAAACCACTTTGACAACTGCTGATATTAAACATAAAAAAAGGCCTCATCAATTAGATTTAGAAATATGTGATGAAGAGATGAGCGACCCATGGCTTTTCTATTCCCCCTCAGCTGATGGAGTGTTGCGTGAACGCCCTGGTGACGTCCTTCAAGGAGACCATCTTGGCCGAGTGTCCAGGCATGATCAGGCGAAACGAGACAGAGAGTGAGTACGGCCGGAGCGCTCCCGGCACCAAAGGCTCGGCCAGCTCAGGTTTGCAAACCAGGAAATGACCTCACCGTCCTCCACTTCCTGTTTCAATTTGTCCTCGTCAACCAACCAAACGCTGCCTTTGTCCATTCCGTGTGTCATTCAACACGTTGTCATCATACCCCCCCCCCCCCCCCCCCCCCCCAAACATCAGTGTCTGACCATAAACCCACTCTGTATTGTGTATGTCCTGATAGTTTTAACCAGGTGTCTACCTACTTATGTGTCACTATTGACCAATGTGTGCCTTTGTGGAGCATCTGTTTGTTTGGTGTATAGCAGTAAGATCTAGAACTAGGCCTTTGACTGTAAAGTCTAACTGACAATAATACACCACCACTGTGATGTTTAACTTTAAGGGCTGGTATACTGTGATGTTTAACTTTAAGGGCTGGTATACTGTGATGTTTAAGGGCTGGTATACTGTGATGTTTAACTTTAAGGGCTGGTATACTGTGATGTTTAAGGGCTGGTATACTGTGATGTTTAAGGGCTGGTATACTGTGATGTTTAAGGGCTGGTATACTGTGATGTTTAAGGGCTGGTATACTGTGATGTTTAACTTTAAGGGCTGGTATACTGTGATGTTTAAGGGCTGGTATACTGTGATGTTTAAGGGCTGGTATACTGTGATGTTTAAGGGCTGGTATACTGTGATGTTTAAGGGCTGGTATACTGTGATGTTTAACTTTAAGGGCTGGTACACTGTGATGTTTAACTTTAAGGGCTGGTATACTGTGATGTTTAACTTTAAGGGCTGGTATACTGTGATGTTTAACTTTAAGGGCTGGTATACTGTGATGTTTAACTTTAAGGGCTGGTATACTGTGATGTTTAACTTTAAGGGCTGGTATACTGTGATGTTTAACTTTAAGGGCTGGTATACTGTGATGTTTAACTTTAAGGGCTGGTATACTGTGATGTTTAACTTTAAGGGCTGGTATACTGTGATGTTTAACTTTAAGGGCTGGTATACTGTGATGTTTAACTTTAAGGGCTGGTATACTGTGATGATTAACTTTAAGGGCTGGTATACTGTGATGTTTAACTTTAAGGGCTGGTATACTGTGATGTTTAACTTTAAGGGCTGGTATACTGTGATGTTTAACTTTAAGGGCTGGTATACTGTGATGTTTAACTTTAAGGGCTGGTATACTGTGATGTTTAACTTTAAGGGCTGGTATACTGTGATGTTTAAGGGCTGGTATACTGTGATGTTTAAGGGCTGGTATACTGTGATGTTTAAGGGCTGGTATACTGTGATGTTTAAGGGCTGGTATACTGTGATGTTTAAGGGCTGGTATACTGTGATGTTTAACTTTAAGGGCTGGTATACTGTGATGTTTAACTTTAAGGGCTGGCTGGTATACTGTGATGTTTAAGGGCTGGTATACTGTGATGTTTAAGGGCTGGTATACTGTGATGTTTAAGGGCTGGTATACTGTGATGTTTAAGGGCTGGTATACTGTGATGTTTAACTTTAAGGGCTGGTACACTGTGATGTTTAACTTTAAGGGCTGGTATACTGTGATGTTTAACTTTAAGGGCTGGTATACTGTGATGTTTAACTTTAAGGGCTGGTATACTGTGATGTTTAACTTTAAGGGCTGGTATACTGTGATGTTTAACTTTAAGGGCTGGTATACTGTGATGTTTAACTTTAAGGGCTGGTATACTGTGATGTTTAACTTTAAGGGCTGGTATACTGTGATGTTTAACTTTAAGGGCTGGTATACTGTGATGTTTAACTTTAAGGGCTGGTATACTGTGATGTTTAAGGGCTGGTATACTGTGATGTTTAACTTTAAGGGCTGGTATACTGTGATGTTTAACTTTAAGGGCTGGTATACTGTGATGTTTAAGGGCTGGTATACTGTGATGTTTAACTTTAAGGGCTGGTATACTGTGATGTTTAACTTTAAGGGCTGGTATACTGTGATGTTTAAGGGCTGGTATACTGTGATGTTTAACTTTAAGGGCTGGTATACTGTGATGTTTAACTTTAAGGGCTGGTATACTGTGATGTTTAAGGGCTGGTATACTGTGATGTTTAAGGGCTGGTATACTGTGATGTTTAAGGGCTGGTATACTGTGATGTTTAAGGGCTGGTATACTGTGATGTTTAAGGGCTGGTATACTGTGATGTTTAAGGGCTGGTATACTGTGATGTTTAAGGGCTGGTATACTGTGATGTTTAAGGGCTGGTATACTGTGATGTTTAAGGGCTGGTATACTGTGATGTTTAAGGGCTGGTATACTGTGATGTTTAAGGGCTGGTATACTGTGATGTTTAAGGGCTGGTATACTGTGATGTTTAAGGGCTGGTATACTGTGATGTTTAAGGGCTGGTATACTGTGATGTTTAAGGGCTGGTATACTGTGATGTTTAAGGGCTGGTATACTGTGATGTTTAACTTTAAGGGCTGGTACACTGTGATGTTTAACTTTAAGGGCTGGTACACTGTGATGTTTAACTTTAAGGGCTGGTACACTGTGATGTTTAACTTTAAGGCTGGTACACTGTGATGTTTGGTAAGGGCTGGTACACTGTGATGTTTAACTTTAAGGGCTGGTACACTGTGATGTTTAACTTTAAGGGCTGGTACACTGTGATGTTTAACTTTAAGGGCTGGTACACTGTGATGTTTAACTTTAAGGGCTGGTACACTGTGATGTTTAACTTTAAGGGCTGGTATACTGTGATGTTTAACTTTAAGGGCTGGTATACTGTGATGTTTAACTTTAAGGGCTGGTACACTGTGATGTTTAACTTTAAGGGCTGGTACACTGTGATGTTTAACTTTAAGGGCTGGTATACTGTGATGTTTAAGGGCTGGTATACTGTGATGTTTAAGGGCTGGTATACTGTGATGTTTAAGGGCTGGTATACTGTGATGTTTAAGGGCTGGTATACTGTGATGTTTAAGGGCTGGTATACTGTGATGTTTAAGGGCTGGTATACTGTGATGTTTAAGGGCTGGTATACTGTGATGTTTAAGGGCTGGTATACTGTGATGTTTAAGGGCTGGTATACTGTGATGTTTAACTTTAAGGGCTGGTATACTGTGATGTTTAACTTTAAGGGCTGGTATACTGTGATGTTTAAGGGCTGGTATACTGTGATGTTTAAGGGCTGGTATACTGTGATGTTTAAGGGCTGGTATACTGTGATGTTTAACTTTAAGGGCTGGTATACTGTGATGTTTAACTTTAAGGGCTGGTATACTGTGATGTTTAAGGGCTGGTATACTGTGATGTTTAAGGGCTGGTATACTGTGATGTTTAAGGGCTGGTATACTGTGATGTTTAAGGGCTGGTATACTGTGATGTTTAACTTTAAGGGCTGGTATACTGTGATGTTTAACTTTAAGGGCTGGTATACTGTGATGTTTAAGGGCTGGTATACTGTGATGTTTAAGGGCTGGTATACTGTGATGTTTAAGGGCTGGTATACTGTGATTAACTTTAAGGGCTGGTATACTGTGATGTTTAACTTTAAGGGCTGGTATACTGTGATGTTTAAGGGCTGGTATACTGTGATGTTTAACTTTAAGGGCTGGTACACTGTGATGTTTAACTTTAAGGGCTGGTACACTGTGATGTTTAACTTTAAGGGCTGGTACACTGTGATGTTTAACTTTAAGGGCTGGTATACTGTGATGTTTAACTTTAAGGGCTGGTATACTGTGATGTTTAAGGGCTGGTATACTGTGATGTTTAAGGGCTGGTACACTGTGATGTTTAACTTTAAGGGCTGGTACACTGTGATGTTTAACTTTAAGGGCTGGTATACTGTGATGTTTAACTTTAAGGGCTGGTATACTGTGATGTTTAACTTTAAGGGCTGGTATACTGTGATGTTTAACTTTAAGGGCTGGTATACTGTGATGTTTAAGGGCTGGTATACTGTGATGTTTAAGGGCTGGTATACTGTGATGTTTAAGGGCTGGTATACTGTGATGTTTAAGGGCTGGTATACTGTGATGTTTAAGGGCTGGTATACTGTGATGTTTAAGGGCTGGTATACTGTGATGTTTAACTTTAAGGGCTGGTATACTGTGATGTTTAAGGGCTGGTATACTGTGATGTTTTTATACTGTGATGTTTAAGGGCTGGTATACTGTGATGTTTAACTTTAAGGGCTGGTATACTGTGATGTTTAAGGGCTGGTATACTGTGATGTTTAAGGGCTGGTATACTGTGATGTTTAAGGGCTGGTATACTGTGATGTTTAAGGGCTGGTATACTGTGATGTTTAAGGGCTGGTATACTGTGATGTTTAACTTTAAGGGCTGGTATACTGTGATGTTTAACTTTAAGGGCTGGTATACTGTGATGTTTAACTTTAAGGGCTGGTACACTGTGATGTTTAACTTTAAGGGCTGGTATACTGTGATGTTTAACTTTAAGGGCTGGTATACTGTGATGTTTAAGGGCTGGTATTTAAGGGCTGGTATACTGTGATGTTTAACTTTAAGGGCTGGTATACTGTGATGTTTAAGGGCTGGTATACTGTGATGTTTAAGGGCTGGTATACTGTGATGTTTAAGGGCTGGTATACTGTGATGTTTAAGGGCTGGTATACTGTGATGTTTAAGGGCTGGTATACTGTGATGTTTAAGGGCTGGTATACTGTGATGTTTAACTTTAAGGGCTGGTATACTGTGATGTTTAACTTTAAGGGCTGGTATACTGTGATGTTTAAGGGCTGGTATACTGTGATGTTTAAGGGCTGGTATACTGTGATGTTTAACTTTAAGGGCTGGTATACTGTGATGTTTAACTTTAAGGGCTGGTATACTGTGATGTTTAACTTTAAGGGCTGGTATACTGTGATGTTTAACTTTAAGGGCTGGTATACTGTGATGTTTAAGGGCTGGTATACTGTGATGTTTAAGGGCTGGTATACTGTGATGTTTAAGGGCTGGTATACTGTGATGTTTAAGGGCTGGTATACTGTGATGTTTAAGGGCTGTTTAACTTTAAGGGCTGGTATACTGTGATGTTTAACTTTAAGGGCTGGTATACTGTGATGTTTAACTTTAAGGGCTGGTATACTGTGATGTTTAACTTTAAGGGCTGGTATACTGTGATGTTTAACTTTAAGGGCTGGTATACTGTGATGTTTAACTTTAAGGGCTGGTATACTGTGATGTTTAACTTTAAGGGCTGGTATACTGTGATGATTAACTTTAAGGGCTGGTATACTGTGATGTTTAACTTTAAGGGCTGGTATACTGTGATGTTTAACTTTAAGGGCTGGTATACTGTGATGTTTAACTTTAAGGGCTGGTATACTGTGATGTTTAACTTTAAGGGCTGGTATACTGTGATGTTTAACTTTAAGGGCTGGTATACTGTGATGTTTAACTTTAAGGGCTGGTATACTGTGATGTTTAACTTTAAGGGCTGGTATACTGTGATGTTTAACTTTAAGGGCTGGTATACTGTGATGTTTAACTTTAAGGGCTGGTACTTTAAGGGCTGGTATACTGTGATGTTTATACTGTGATGTTTAAGGGCTGGTATACTGTGATGTTTAACTTTAAGGGCTGGTATACTGTGATGTTTAATGTTTAAGGGCTGGTATACTGTGATGTTTAAGGGCTGGTATACTGTGATGTTTAAGGGCTGGTACTGTGATGTTTACTGTGATGTTTAAGGGCTGGTATACTGTGATGTTTAAGGGCTGGTATACTGTGATGTTTTTAACTTTAAGGGCTGGTATACTGTGATGTTTAACTTTAAGGGCTTATACTGTGATGTTTAAGGGCTGGTATACTGTGATGTTTAACTTTAAGGGCTGGTATACTGTGATGTTTAACTTTAAGGGCTGGTATACTGTGATGTTTAAGGGCTGGTATACTGTGATGGGCTGGTATACTGTGATGTTTAACTTTAAGGGCTGGTATACTGTGATGTTTAACTTTAAGGGCTGGTATACTGTGATGTTTAAGGGCTGGTATACTGTGATGTTTAAGGGCTGGTATACTGTGATGTTTAAGGGCTGGTATACTGTGATGTTTAAGGGCTGGTATACTGTGATGTTTAAGGGCTGGTATACTGTGATGTTTAAGGGCTGGTATACTGTGATGTTTAAGGGCTTATACTGTGATGTTTAAGGGCTGGTATACTGTGATGTTTAAGGGCTTATACTGTGATGTTTAAGGGCTGGTATACTGTGATGTTTAAGGGCTGGTATACTGTGATGTTTAAGGGCTGGTATACTGTGATGTTTAAGGGCTGGTATACTGTGATGTTTAACTTTAAGGGCTGGTATACTGTGATGTTTAACTTTAAGGGCTGGTATACTGTGATGTTTAACTTTAAGGGCTGGTATACTGTGATGTTTAACTTTAAGGGCTGGTATACTGTGATGTTTAACTTTAAGGGCTGGTATACTGTGATGTTTAACTTTAAGGGCTGGTATACTGTGATGTTTAAGGGCTGGTATACTGTGATGTTTAACTTTAAGGGCTGGTATACTGTGATGTTTAACTTTAAGGGCTGGTATACTGTGATGTTTAACTTTAAGGGCTGGTACACTGTGATGTTTAACTTTAAGGGCTGGTACACTGTGATGTTTAACTTTAAGGGCTGGTACACTGTGATGTTTAACTGTGATGTTTAAGGGCTGGTACACTGTGATGTTTAACTTTACTGTGATGGGCTGGTACACTGATGATTATACTGTGATGTTTAAGGGCTGGTATACTGTGATTAACTGTGATGTTTAAGGGCTGGTATACTGTGATGTTTAAGGGCTGGTATACTGTGATGTTTAACTTTAAGGGCTGGTATACTGTGATGTTTAACTTTAAGGGCTGGTATACTGTGATGTTTAAGGGCTGGTATACTGTGATGTTTAACTTTTTAACTGTGATGTTTAAGGGCTGGTATACTGTGATGTTTAACTGGTATTTAAGGGTATACTGATGTACTGGTATACTGTGATGTTTAACTTTAAGGGCTGGTATACTGTACATAGATGAAGCATAGTCCTGAACTAAAAAGCATGTTGACTGGAGAATCAGCCAAACTCTAAATACTGGTTATTCAAATCTGGCCATCAATTGCTGCTGCGATATTGCCCTTTGTTTGATACTATAGCTATAATCACTAGAGTCGAGCTGCAGTATCATGGACAGTGTTTAAATACATATTGCTTACACACACAGCTTTCCTCCACCTTATAGAGCTCCATCTCATGTTCTCTCTGATGGACAAGGTGCCTAGTGGCATCGAGCCCATGCTGAAGGACTTAGAGGAATACATAGACAGGAACACATCATGTACATGCTGGGTTACACTAACAGAGATATTAAATACATATTGCTTACGACACAGGTTACACTAACAGAGATATTAAATACCTCACAGATATGTTACACTAACAGAGACAGATATGTTACATCACCTTCAGATATGTAACAGAGTGCTACACACACATGTTACATAAGCTGCTTACACACACAGATATGTTACACTAACAGAGATATTAAATACATATTGCTTACACACACAGATATGTTACACTAACAGAGATATTAAATACATATTACTTACACACACAGATATGTTACACTAACAGAGATAATAAATACATATTACTTACACACACAGATATGTTACACTAACAGAGATATTAAATACATATTGCTTACACACACAGATAAATACATATTGCTTACACACAGATATGTTACACTAACAGAGATATTAAATACATATTACTTACACACACAGATATGTTACACTAACAGAGATATTAAATACATATTAACAGATAGTTACACTAATAAATACATATTGCTTACAGATATGTTACACACAGATATGTTACACTAACAGAGATATTAAATACATTGCTTACACACACAGATATGTTACACTAACAGAGATATTAAATACATATTGCTTACACACACAGATATGTTACACTAACAGAGATATTAAATACATATTAACAGCTTACACACACAGATATGTTACACTAACAGAGATATTAAATACATATTGCTTACACACACAGATATGTTACACTAACAGAGATATTAAATACATATTACTTACACACACAGATATGTTACACTAACAGAGATATTAAATACATATTGCTTACACACACAGATATGTTACACTAACAGAGATATTAAATACATATTACTTACACACACAGATATGTTACACTAACAGATATTAAATACATATTGCTTACACACACAGATATGTTACACTAACAGAGATATTAAATACATATTGCTTACACACAGATATGTTACACTCACAGAGATATTAAATACATATTACTTACACACAGATATGTTACACTCACAGAGATAATAAATACATATTGCTTACACACACAGATATGTTACACTAACAGAGATATTAAATACATATTGCTTACACACACAGATATGTTACACTAACAGAGATATTAAATACATATTGCTTATATGTTACACACAGATATGTTACACTAACAGAGATATTAAATACATATTACTTACACACACAGATATGTTACACTAACAGAGATATTAAATACATATTGCTTACACACACAGATATGTTACACTAACAGAGATATTAAATACATATTACTTACACACACAGATATGTTACACTAACAGAGATAATAAATACATATGTTACACTAACAGAGATATTAAATACTTACAGATATGTTACACACAGATATGTTACACTAACAGAGATATTAAATACATATTGCTTACACACACAGATATGTTACACTAACAGATAATAAATACATATTACTTACACACACAGATATGTTACACTAACAGAGATATTAAATAAATACATATACACACACAGATATGTTACACTAACTTACACACACACTGTTACACTAACAGAGATATTAAATACATATTGCTTACACACACAGATATGTTACACTAACAGAGATATTAAATACATATTACTTACACACAGAGATATTAAATACATATATGTTACACTAACAGAGATAATAAATACATATTACTTACACACAGATATGTTACACTAACAGAGATATTAAATACATATTACTTACACACACAGATATGTTACACTAACAGAGATATTAAATACATATTACTTACACTAACAGAGATATTAAATACATATATGTTACACTAACAGAGATATTAAATACATACTTACACACACAGATATGTTACACTAACAGAGATATTAAATACATATTGTTACACTAACAGAGATAATAAATACATACACACACAGATATGTTACACTAACAGAGATATTAAATACATATTACTTACACACACAGATATGTTACACTAACAGAGATATAATAAATACATATTACAGATAATAAATACATACACACACAGATATATGTTACACTAACAGAGATATTAAATACATATTACAGATATGTTACACTAACAGAGATATTAAATACATATTGCTTACACACACAGATATGTTACACTAACAGAGATATTAAATACATATTGCTTACACACACAGATATGTTACACTAACAGAGATATTAAATACATATTACTTACACACACACATATGTTACACAGATAACTAAGAGATATTAAATACATATTGCTTACACACACAGATATGTTACACTAACAGAGATAATAAATACACATTGCTTACACACACATATGTTACACTAACAGAGATAATAAATACATATTGCTTTTGTGACGTATTTACTGTTACACTAAAGGTGACGATATGGAACAATCCAGTCGTCTTTGTATTTCTCTGTGTGTGCAGGACTCTGAGAAGCTTACACACACAGTGGAGCAGCTCCTCACCCTGTTCATCCGCTTCAGTGAGCTGGTTAACGGAGCCTTTCAGGACGCTCCTCACCCTGTTCCCTCGCTTCCTCACAGCCCGAGACAAGGTCGGCCAATAAACATTCAACATGGCCAATAAATGGAAGCTCAACGTTCCGTCAACGTTTGTCCAACATTGACACAACGTTGTCAATGAATTTATGCGCTGTATTTGCAGTTGTCACTGTATATGTAACACTTTTTTTTTTCCCCTCCCTCTTCTTAGGCTTACAAAGCAGTTGTGAATGACGCTACTATTTTTAAATTGGATCTTCCGCTGAAGCAGAAAGGGTAGGAGTTCTACTGGTCTACTGCTTTAATTGCTTCACTGAATTCAACATTGATACCGGCATACTGTTGAAGGCTGCTACAGTATTTATTGATGTTGCACTTGATAAAACTGTGGGAGCATTCAACAGGGTGGGGGGGTAGATCTTTTGTGTTTTTCTTGAATACTTAAAACAAAAGTTTTTTTAAGTTCCACTTCTGAACTGTTAATTGCTTCATTTGTGAACGTGTGAGTTTACGAGTTCTACTTTCTCTGTACTGTCTGTCTGTCAGGGTGGGGCTGAAGACTCAGCCAGAGTCCAAGTGTCCAGAGTTGCTGGCCAACTACTGTGATATGCTGCTGAGGAAAACCCCGCTGAGCAAGAAACTTGCATCTGAGGAGATCGAGGCCAAGCTCAAGGAAGTGGTACGTGTGTGTGTGCGCGTAATGATTTGATGACTCCAGCAAGCTTTCCTTAAGGCTTCGGCCACACGTGCGTACTCGGATGAAATCGTACATCATTGTTTATTGTCCCTCAGAAGTATATCTCAAGTCAACAATGACTCCTGTTAAAAAAAGCATTGACCCAATCGGTGTGCAAGCAGCCTTGGGCTGATGTTTGTACAACTTGATTGGTGTCCATCTGTGGCAAATTTAAATGAATTTATACCTGTCTATGTAATGTCCCTCAGTTGACAGTGCATGTCAGAGCCAAAAACAAGCCATGAGGTTGAAGGAATTGTCTGTAGAGCGGTGAGACAGGATTGTACCAAGGCACGGATCTGGGTAACGATACCAAAAAATGTGTGCAGCATTGAAAGTCCCCAAGAACAGTGGCCTCCATTCTTAAATTGAATAAGTTTGAAACCACACACTAGAGCTGGCTCCCCAGCCAAACTGAGCAATTGGGGGAGAAGGGCCTTGGTCAGGGAGGTGACCAAGAACCAGATGGTCACTCGGACAGAGCTCCTCCGTGGAGATCGGAGAACCTTCCAGAAGGACAACCATCTCTGCAGCACTCCACCAATCAGGCCTTTATGGTGGAGTGGCCAGACGGAAGCCAAACAAGATTCTCTGGTCTGATGATGTGTAAATGTGGTATTTGAGTTTTTCTTTTAAAATGATTTAGCGACCATTTCTAAAACGTTTTGCTGTATCATTTATGGGGTATTGTGTGTAGATTGAGGTGGAAATAATGAATAAGGCTGTAACATAACAATGTGGAAAAAGTGAAGGGGTCTGAATACGTTCCTAATTAACTCTAAATGCTTGCACGCTTTATGTCCCTACCAGACAATTGTGTCGCACTCGCAAAAGCTTCACAATGCATTTCTTTGTAGGCTATAGCCTGGAAATAATTGAAATAATGTAGCTGTAATTGTTCCTTCTTAGGCTCCCTGTCTGGCTCCTGACCTATTTAGTGTTTATGATGTTTAATACGACATATTTGAAACTGTTCGCTTCTTACATCGATGTTTATTCAAATACTTTTCATTCAAATCCATGTTTCATTTCAATACATTTCAAAACATTTGGTAGGTCCAGGTAGTCGCAAAAATAGATGGGTGACGATGACATCCGTTCACACACAATGCCTCGCTCCCCCCCCCGTTCGTCTTTAAGCTTAGTGTGGTCGTTGCTTTATACTCTGTTTTTCTCACTTTGTTTTAGCAGGTACTGATGGATGCTGTATTATACATTATTTTCAGATCTGCAAACACTTGTTTCTTCTTAGCTGGTTCATGTTCATTAGACACCAAATAGAGGAAAACAGACAAACCGGGAGAGACTACCTGAACTTGTCCAATAGACTCTTAGTTTTTCATTGCAAAACATTTTGTGCTACTGTATGCACTAATGAATGTGGTCCTTTGTAGCTCAGTTGGTAGAACATGGCGCTTGTAACGCCAGGGTAGTGGGTTCAATTCCCGGGACCATCCATATGTGAAATGTGTGCATGCATGACTGAGTCGCTTTGGATAAAAGCGTCTGCTTCATGTCATAGTATAATATGACCCTGATGGTGTGTTCTGTGTTCTCCTGCAGTTGCTGGTGCTGAAGTACGTGCAGAACAAAGACGTGTTCATGCGCTACCACAAAGCTCATCTGACCCGACGCCTTATCCTGGACATCTCCGCGGACAGCGAAATCGAGGAGAACATGGTGGAGTGGCTCCGGGTACGACCTGTGGGTGACCTGTGGGGGTAGGGCTGTTACGGGTAGGGCTGTTACGGTGTAGGGCTGTTACGGTGTAGGGCTGTTACGGTGTAGGGCTGTTACGGTGTAGGGCTGTTACGGGGTAGGGCTGTTACGGGGTAGGGCTGTTACGGGGTAGGGCTCTGGGTACGACCTGTGGGTGGGTGTAGGGCTGTTACGGTGTAGGGCTGTTACGGTGTAGGGCTCTGGGTACGACCTGTGGGTGTAGGGCTGTTACGGTGTAGGGCTCTGGTGTAGGGCGACCTGTGGGTAGGTGTAGGGCTGTTACGGTGTAGGGCTGTTACGGTGTAGGGCTGTTACGGTGTAGGGCTCCGGTGTAGGGCTGACCTGTGGGTGTAGGGCTCGGGTAGGGCTGTTACGGGGTAGGGCTCTGGGTACGACCTGTGGGTGTACGGTGTAGGGCTGTTACGGTGTAGGGCTCTGGGTACGACCTGTGGGTGTAGGGCTTTACGGTGTAGGGTGTAGGGCTAACGGTGTAGGGCTGTAGGGCGGTGTAGGGCTGTAACCTGTGGGTGTAGGGCTGTTAGGGCTGTAGGGCTGTTACGGTGTAGGGCTGTTACGGTGTAGGGCTGTTAGGGCTGTGTAGGGCTCTGGGTACAACCTGTGGGTACGACCTGGTGTAGGTGTGGGGCTGTTACGGTGACCATATTACCGGCGGTCACCAGTCATTACCATAGTCAAATTCCATGTGACCGTTTAGTCATTAACTAGGCTGCTCTTATGGCCATTATTAGCCTACCTCACTTGCTAATTGCCAGTCGCTAATGGCCTGGTACTTGGCACACTATTGTCCCTCTAATCGCTGATATCAATGCAAATGTCTTCAAATCAAATACTTAATGAGAGCTCATGTTGTGCAACATTTCTATAGGCTGTGCAATTGCGTGAACAGAATTGATGGCCTCTTAAAGAGTGTTCCATCAGCTTTCTATAGGCTTGGCCTACTATCTATTTCTAAACATTCCTAATAGTAAGCACATTGCTTCTCTTTACAACAGGAGTATAGCCTACCTGGCTGGCATGAAAATGAACCATGGGAAAAGTGACCTCCATTCACTATTTTAAGTGCAGAAATGACATGTATTATCTCCAATGCCCCGGTTCCCATAAATCAAACAAATTTCACACATTTCGTGTATATATAAAGACCAGATTAAGTTAATATTGTCACCCAGCAGACTATTATTATCACTTGTGAATGATGCCCAGCATGTGCACTAAGGCAAGAAACATTCCTGTTCCTAAATTATAGTCGCACAAGTCATGTAGCCTAGCCCATAGGCCTATATGGTTTGTATCAACTAAAGTGGCCAAATAACTGCAAACGTAGCCTATAGGCCTAGGACCCCTGGAACATGGTTAGAATGTGGTTAGAACGTGGTTAGAACGTGGTTAGAACGTGGTTAGAACGTGGTTAGAACGTGGTTAGAGCGTGGTTAGAGCGTGGTTAGAGCGTGGTTAGAGCGTGGTTAGAGCGTGGTTAGAGCGTGGTTAGAGCGTGGTTAGAGCGTGGTTAGAGCGTGGTTAGAGCGTGGTTAGAACGTGGTTAGTGCCCAGAGCCTCGTGAAACGTCTTTTTATAAACCCAGTCATTGCGCAATTCTGTGTGAAAAGAGCTTTGACTGACCACTATTTAAAATAGGATACCAGCTTTCTCATGCTGCTATATGTATTGCTCAATTCTTAAAATGAAAATGCATGAATCTTCTTTACAACCGGTGTAGCCTAACTGGTATACATAGGTGGTGCGTAAGTTTCATGTTTGGGGAAGATCATTTTCACCATAAATGAACCTTTACAATAAAGCATCACATGCATAATCTTTGCCGATTTTATGTAAGATGGCCTACTATTCATAAGGTGATGAGTAGATTGGATAGTTATAATTTGGGCGGATAATATAACTCCACTGTTCTCAAACTGTTCAATGCCTGGCTGAGCGCGCATTACATAGAGTTAGGCCTAGGCTTTATCAGACACTTGTATTTCTTTGCATAGGAATAAAATGGGCTTTTTTCTAAATGCATTTCATGTAGTTTTACTACACTTTAGCAGAATATTTTTTTTTAATAGGACAAATTTAAAGGAAACACAGGAAGCACAGGAAACCGAGTAGAGTTCATGCCTTTCATGCAACTTTTTTCAAATCATTAGTCCCATCATGCCGCCTTAGGCTATATAGTCTGCTCTTTAACACATAACTCTAAATTAAGCATATAGGAGGACCTGTTTCTTTGTTAATTAACCGCTCAACACTGAATAGCTGCACGTGCACACTGCCTCGCAAATTTTGGGGAGAAAATGTCCTATTTTATTCAGCTATGTTCAATTGTATTCTTCATACTATAATGCCACGGAATTCTAAGCCAATCTTGTCTGCAAAATGAGTGTAGCGCACATCCATATGGCATAGCCTACCACAGCCCTAGATGGGTACTTGCATGTGTGCCGCAGTCTTATGGGAAGGGAGATACTGTGTGTGTGCACATGCTGCCTATTTGTGCATTTGTTCCACCTCACGTACTTAAAATTATAGCATGTCGCCAATGTCCCCTACCCTTGATTGCAGGAGGTAGGCATGCCTGCTGACTACGTGAATAAGCTGGCTCGAATGTTCCAGGACATCAAGGTGTCCGATGACCTCAACCAGAACTTCAAAGAGTGTCACAAACACAACAAGCTGGCCCTATCAGGTAAACCAGGTAGCTGTATGTAACTAATATAAGATCTATAATTATTATGCCATTTAGTAAATGCTTTTCATCCAAACCGACTTATAACAGTGAGTGCATACATCAGGGTTCCCCAATTGGCGCCCCGTGTACCGATTTTGGCCTGCAGGTGGTTTAATTGGCCCCCCCAAGTTTTCTGAGAAAAAATGTAAGCAAGGTTTAAAATTATTGTTTGGGTCAAGTATTATATCTGTTTGGGGTTCTTGCGGTCAAATGATTTGTAATTACGTTCTGGCCCCCGAACATGTGCTCAAGAGAAAATCTTCCCGCGGCTGAATTTAGTTGATGATCCCTGGCATACGTTTTGGTATTGCAGACCTGCACACATGTTGCTTACCATGCACGCAATTTGAGGTCAAAGTAAGCTGGTACGAAAACTACCCTTCAAAAGCTGAACCAATTAGACGACTTAGGAGAGGAGACAATCCTTAGCTCTCCACTCCGGCCCTCGTACTATTTTCCTCCCTCCAGCTGCATGGCTTATTTATTACGGAAACTGTTTACCGTAATGAACGGAATGAACGGAAGCAAACCGAGTAAAAGAAGGGTTTCTCTTGGTCAAATTCGGGTAGGTTCCTCCCCATTCCGTTTGCTACCATTTTTAGAAGATTTTTGCAACCGAATCAGCGTAATTATTTCACCCCTCCACTCCCCTTCATCCGCTGATACCACTGATGTTAGGGAAAATGCATTGTTTGCTAAATACATTTTAAAATTGTACAGAGCCTCCAGAAAGTATTCCCACCCCTTTCCACATTTTGTTGTTGCAGCCTGAATTTAAAATGGATTCAATGTAGTTTTTTTACACCCACTACCCTTATGTCAAAATGGAATTATGTTTTTAGAAACTTTTACAAATGTAATTAAAAAGTGGGAATGTCATGTCAGTAAGTATTCAACCTCTTTGGTTTGGCAAGCCCACAAAGAAGGGCACCATTTGGTAGCCCACATATTCAACCACAAAAACCAGGGAGATTTTCCAATAACTCGCAAAGAAGGGCACCATTTGGTAGATGGGTAAAAAATCAGACATTAAAAAATGAGACATTCAATATCCCTTTCGGCATGGCAAAGTTATTAATTACACTTTGGATGGTGTATCAATACATCCAGTCACTAGAATGATACAGGCGTCCTTCCTGACTCAGTTGCCAGAGAGGAAGGAAACTGCTCAGGGATTTCACCATAAGGCCAATGGGGAGTTTTTTTTTTTAACCAGTTCGTGTTAAATGGCTGTGATGGGGAAAAAACTGACACTGGATCGACGTTGTAGTTACTCCACAATACTAACCTAATTGATAGAGCGAAAAGAAAGCTTGTACAGAATAAAAATATTCCAAAACATGTATCCTGTTTGCAAGAAGGATTAAAGTAATACTGCAAAAAATGAGAATACAAACTGCTGTGTTTGGGGCAAATACAACACATTACGGAGTACCACTCCATATTTTCAAGCATAGTGGTGGCTGCATCATGTTATGGGTATGATTGTAATTGTTAAGGATGGGACTTTTTCAGGGTCAGCACTAAACAGAATGGAGCTAAGTACAGGCAAAATCCTAGAGGAAAGCCTGGTTCAGTTCTTGTTCCACATGACACTGGGAGATTAATTCACGGTTCAGCAGGGCAATCATCTAAAACGCAAGAAGACGGTTCCTGAGTGGCCGTTTTGACTTCAATCTGTGGCTACAATCAATTTGATAGAGCTTGAAGAATTCTGAAAATAACAATGGGCAAATGTTGCACAATCCAGATGTGGAAAGCTCTTAGAAAGCTTCTGCCCAGAAAGACTCACAGCTGTATTAGCTGCCTAAGGTTATTTCTAACAGGGTCTTCAAAGTGGCACTGCATCGCAGTGCTTGAGGCATCACTACAGACCCGGGTTCGATCCCAGGCTGTTTTCACTGGGAGACCCACGAAGCGGCGCACAATTGGTCCAGCGCCATCAATGGGTTTGGCCGGCCGGGATTTCCTTGTCCCATCGCGCTCTAGCAACTTTGTGGCTGGGCGCCTGCAAGTTGACTTTGAAGGGCAGTTGGAAGGTGTTTCCTCCAACACATTGGTGTGGCTGGCTTTGGGTTAAGCAAGCAGTGTGTCAAGAAGCAGTGCAGCTGGTTTGTGTTTTGGCTCTCAACTTTTGCGTGTGACTAACGTGTTGATTACTTATTTAATCAAGATACAGTATAGTGTTACATTCGTATTACTTAAATTATTATTATTTTTTTTTACAAATATTAGACAACTGACATTTAGTATTTTGTGTAGGTGGTTGACAGAATGAAATCTATTTGAATTCCACTTTAACACAAAGTATTTTGATGTTTGTGCCTTTTTAGCTACATTTTTAGTAAACTAAGGCGTCATTTACGACTAAGGTAGTTAGCGACAACATTTTAGTAAACTAAGGCGTCATTACGACTAAGGTAGTTAGCTACAACATTTTAGTAAACTAAGCGACAGCCCACACATGCTTTCATTGCCGCAACAGTAGTAGGTTGACAAGCACATTGACGAGCAAGGGAACGTGTTGCGGAAGTTCAGTTCGTCACTGTGTGGATGGAAGCAGAGTTCTACTAAAACTTTCTGTGAAGGAAGGTAATGTTACACGGTTAAAGATTAGTAGATTAGTAGTGTTCATTTAATCAATTCATCTGTTCTCTTGATATAAAGTGCATTCGGAAAGTATTCAGACCCCTTTTTCCACAAGTATTCAGTACTTTGCTCAAATCACCTTTGGCAGCAATTACAGCCTCGAGTCTTGGCTATGACTCTACAAGCTTGGCACACCTGTATTTGGGTAGTTTCTATGTTCTTCTCTGCAGATCCTCTCAAGCTCTGTCAGGTTGGATGGGGAGCGCCGCTGCACAGCTATTTACAGGTCTCCAGAGATGTTCAATCGGGTTCAAGTCCGGGCTCTGGAAGGGCCACTCGAGGACATTCAAAGACTTGTCCTGAAGCTACTCCTGTGTTGTGTTGGCTGTGTGCTTAGGGTCGTTGTCCTGTAGGAAAGTGAACCGTCGCCCCAGACTGATAACCTGCTCCAGAGCACTCAGGACTTCATCAAGTATCACTTTGGGCTTTGCTCTGTTCATCTTTCCCTTGATCCTGACTAGTCTCCCAGTCCCTGCCACTGTAAAATATCCCCACAGCATGATGCTGCCACCACCATGCTTCACCGTAGGAATGGTTGAAGGTTACCTGCCAAGCGTCACGTCTGCATTCAGGCCAAAGAGTTCCGTCTTGGTTTCATCAGACCAGAGGATCTTGTTTCTCTTGGTCTGAGTCTATAAGTGCCTTTTGGCAAACTCCAAGTGGGCTGTTGTGCTTTTTACTGAAGAATGCCTTCCATCTGGCCACTCGACCATAAAGGCCTGATTTGGTGGAGTGCTGCATCGATGGTCGTCCTTATGGTATGTTCTCCCATCTCCACAGAAGAGCTCGGTCAGTGACCATCAGGTTCTTGGTCACCTCCCTGACCAAGGCCCTTCTCCTCTGATTGCTCAGATTGGCTGTGGCGGCCAGCTCTTGAAAGATTCTTGGTGGTTCCAATCTTCTTCCATTTAAGAATGATGGAGGCCGCTGTTCTTGGGGACCTTCAATGCTGCACGCTTTTTTTTTTGGTACCATTCCACAGATCTGTGCCTCGACATAATCCTGTCTCAGAGCTCTATGGCCAATTCCTTTGACATCCTTTGACATGGCTTTTGTCTGACATTCACTGTCAACTGTGGGAACTTTTTGGTAGACAAGTGTGTGCTTTTTCCAAATCATGTCCAATCAATTGAATTTACCACATGTGGACTCCAATCAAGTTGGAGAAACATCTCAAGGATCAATGGGAACAGGATGCACCTGAGCTCAATTGAATCATAACAAAGGGTCTGAATACTTATGTAGAAGTATTTCAGATTCCTTATTTTTTTAGACATTTGCAAAATATTCTGTAAACCTGTTTTCCCTTTGTCATTATGGTGTATTGTGTGTAGATTAAGGAAAAACAATGTAATCCTTTTGGAATAGGGATGTGACATAACAAAATGTGGGGTCTGAATACTTTGTGAAAGCACTGTAGCTGAATGTCAACAGTAGTCTGCTAATGATGTGACAGTCAGTTCACCATTGACGAGGCATATTGAATATGTTGTGTGAATTCTTACACAGGGACACTGAAAGTCAATATTAAATCAATGATAGTTTGTCAGCATGTTGGAGAGGTTTCAACTCAACACACCGTAGTACACATGTCAATCAACAGCTCTGCCTGGGCAGTGCAGTTGTCTTGTATACAGCAATACACAGACAAGTAGTTATATATATTAATCATTACTGCTTTATTCATCCATGTGACAGACCAATACTGTTTCATAACATGTGACAGACCAATATCTCACGAGGCTTCATCTCTCTAAGCTGAGACCTTGAAACTGAGATCTTTCGTTTGTTCTCAAAACAAGGTCTGTGCGTACTGCCAAATTGCAGCTACTGATAGTGAGGATTTGTACAGTCAGCCACTTGCATGAAAACATTTTTTTATAGAACAGCACATGAATAGAACACAGAAATTTGTTATAAGAAAAGCGCAAACACACTGTTCCATTACATTCCATCCTCTTCTCGTGTGTGATAACCATTACATTTTAATGTAAGCATTTAGATTTGAGCTTCTATATCAAAATATTCTACAGTCTAAAGTAAGGGAAATTAGAACAGGAAAAAGAAGACATTTCAAACCCTTCATTCTGGGTTGTACAATCCAGTTAGTATGGTAATACTATAATCATAGGAAAGTTTCCATTAATAAAGTAGGAGTGAGTATCAAAAATGTGCATGCATGCACAGCGGATCTGTAGATTGAGGTGAATAAATCTCAATGTTAACCATTGTTTCCATTTTTCTTATCACAATCGGGTTGCATTTACCTTTTTGTTTATCATAATTCTGCTAAGATCTTCAAAAGGTTGGTGCTTGCTCATCAGCGCAGTGTTCAACAATGTAAACAGATTAAAGGTTTAGATGACCTTACCCTCAACTTGTTAAAAGAGAACCTTCAATCATTACTCATCGTCCCTATCTACAGTGGGAAATGGGGGCTCATCCAGAGTTGCCATCTGTTTCACCATCCTCTGGAGGAACAGAAAACATGATAGCTGTTGAAATCTCATCAGCCAGAGGCACAGATCCCCTTATAGCAAGTTAATACAATTTCACAGGGAAGCGAGAGAACACTTGTTATAACAGTTTCACACCAACCTTGATAAGAATGAGATTGGGGCGAGGTTAGCCCAAGCTACAATCCTGTCTCTTATTTTTTTAGGGCACAGCTCTGTCTCTAGGGGCCTTGCCTTTTCTAAATCCATTATTATTGATATATTATGAAAAACACATAACGACAGTGCTTCATGTAGGTTCGATCACTTTTTAATTTAAGATCCTCACTTTTCTCATCACTTGTGGTAATGACTGATTAGGCTAAGAATGCATTGAGATACATTTTGCAGTGTGCAGACCTCCACAATCAACCTGATACCCCAAATAAACAATTTTGGACAAGCCTAAATCAATTACGGGCACGGTTGAACACCCCTCTTCACTGATCTCATTCTTCCTTTCCTGCCATTGCATGTTCTTCTTCAATATAGAGTTTCAGTTCGTCCTTTTAATGGCACATGTTCAGAGTGGATGCCCCTTGATAATGTCTCTCACCTGATAAACGCCACTGTCCTTTACAGTCATGGTCTATGTCCATTTTCCTACTAGTAAACCAGCAGCATAAGTGTAGTTTGGACTGGATCTCTCTCCATGCTCACTCCACATGGACCCATGTCGCACTCCCGAGAGAAAAAGTATGAGAGAAGGCAGTTGATAGCTTCGGCTGCTGTGTGCTCGGACTCGGGTCTCACGGTAGAAGTGAAGGACTGAATGCCATTGTTCAGCCGGTTAAAGGGGATGTTGAGGTTCACACTGTTCTCAGCCTAATTATCCTCCATGCATCTAGATCCCATCTGTGGTCACCATAACCATGTTCAGCCGGTTAAAGGGGATGTTGAGGTTCACACTGTTCTCAGCCTAATTATCCTCCATGCATCTAGATCCCATCTGTGGTCACCATAACCATGTTCAGCCGGTTAAAGGGGATGTTGAGGTTCACACTGTTCTCAGCCTAATTATCCTCCATGCATCTAGATCCCATCTGTGGTCACCATAACCATGTTCAGCCGGTTAAAGGGGATGTTGAGGTTCACACTGTTCTCAGCCTAATTATCCTCCATGCATCTAGATCCCATCTGTGGTCACCATAACCATGTTCAGCCGGTTAAAGGGGATGTTGAGGTTCACACTGTTCTCAGCCTAATTATCCTCCATGCATCTAGATCCCATCTGTGGTCACCATAACCTTGTTCAGCCGGTTAAAGGGGATGTTGAGGTTCACACTGTTCTCAGCCTAATTATCCTCCATGCATCTAGATCCCATCTGTGGTCACCATAACCATGTTCAGCCGGTTAAAGGGGATGTTGAGGTTCACACTGTTCTCAGCCTAATTATCCTCCATGCACTGTTCTCAGCCTAATTATCCTCCATGCATCTAGATCCCATCTGTGGTCACCATAACCATGTTCAGCCGGTTAAAGGGGATGTTGAGGTTCACACTGTTCTCAGCCTAATTATCCTCCATGCATCTAGATCCCATCTGTGGTCACCATAACCATGTTCAGCCGGTTAAAGGGGATGTTGGGTTCACACTGTTCTCAGCCTAATTATCCTCCATGCATCTAGATCCCATCTGTGGTCACCATAACCATGTTCGGTTAAAGGGGATGTTGAGGTTCACACTGTTCTCAGCCTAATTATCCTCCATGCATCTAGATCCCATCTGTGGTCACCATAACCATGTTCAGCCTAATTATCCTCCATGCATCTAGATCCCATCTGTGGTCACCATAACCATGTTCAGCCGGTTAAAGGGGATGTTGAGGTTCACACTGTTCTCAGCCTAATTATCCTCCATGCATCTAGATCCCATCTGTGGTCACCATAACCATGTTCAGCCGGTTAAAGGGGATGTTGATCTGGTTCACACTGTTCTCAGCCTAATTATCCTCCATGCATCTAGATCCCATCTGTGGTCACCATAACCATGTTCAGCCGGTTAAAGGGGATGTTGAGGTTCACACTGTTCTCAGCCTAATTATCCTCCATGCATCTAGATCCCATCTGTGGTCACCATAACCATGTTCAGCCGGTTAAAGGGGATGTTGAGGTTCACACTGTTCTCAGCCTAATTATCCTCCATGCATCTAGATCCCATCTGTGGTCACCATAACCATGTTCAGCCGGTTAAAGGGGATGTTGAGGTTCACACTGTTCTCAGCCTAATTATCCTCCATGCATCTAGATCCCATCTGTGGTCACCATAACCATGTTCAGCCGGTTAAAGGGGATGTTGAGGTTCACACTGTTCTCAGCCTAATTATCCTCCATGCATCTAGATCCCATCTGTGGTCACCATAACCATCTGTTCAGCCGGTTAAAGGGGATGTTGAGGTTCACACTGTTCTCAGCCTAATTATCCTCCATGCATCTAGATCCCATCTGTGGTCACCATAACCATGTTCAGCCGGTTAAAGGGGATGTTGAGGTTCACACTGTTCTCAGCCTAATTATCCTCCATGCATCTAGATCCCATCTGTGGTCACCATAACCATGTTCAGCCGGTTAAAGGGGATGTTGAGGTTCACACTGTTCTCAGCCTAATTATCCTCCATGCATCTAGATCCCATCTGTGGTCACCATAACCATGTTCAGCCGGTTAAAGGGGATGTTGAGGTTCACACTGTTCTCAGCCTAATTATCCTCCATGCATCTAGATCCCATCTGTGGTCACCATAACCATGTTCAGCCGGTTAAAGGGGATGTTGAGGTTCACACTGTTCTCAGCCTAATTATCCTCCATGCATCTAGATCCCATCTGTGGTCACCATAACCATGTTCAGCCGGTTAAAGGGGATGTTGAGGTTCACACTGTTCTCAGCCTAATTATCCTCCATGCATCTAGATCCCATCTGTGGTCACCATAACCATGTTCAGCCGGTTAAAGGGGATGTTGTTCTCAGCCTAATTAGGTTCACACTGATTCTCATAACCATGTTCCTAATTATCCTCCATGCATCTAGATCCCATCTGTGGTCACCATAACCATGTTCAGCCGGTTAAAGGGGATGTTGAGGTTCACACTGTTCTCAGCCTAATTATCCTCCATGCATCTAGATCCCATCTGTGGTCACCATAACCATGTTCAGCCGGTTAAAGGGGATGTTGAGGTTCACACTGTTCTCAGCCTAATTATCCTCCATGCATCTAGATCCCATCTGTGGTCACCATAACCATGTTCAGCCGGTTAAAGGGGATGTTGAGGTTCACACTGTTCTCAGCCTAATTATCCTCCATGCATCTAGATCCCATCTGTGGTCACCATAACCATGTTCAGCCGGTTAAAGGGGATGTTGAGGTTCACACTGTTCTCAGCCTAATTATCCTCCATGCATCTAGATCCCATCTGTGGTCACCATAACCATGTTCAGCCGGTTAAATGGGGATGTTGAGGTTCACACTGTTCTCAGCCTAATTATCCTCCATGCATCTAGATCCCATCTGTGGTCACCATAACCATGTTCAGCCGGTTAAAGGGGATGTTGAGGTTCACACTGTTCTCAGCCTAATTATCCTCCATGCATCTAGATCCCATCTGTGGTCACCATAACTGTTCTCAGCCTAATTATCCTCCATGCATCTAGATCCCATCTGTGGTCACCATAACCATGTTCAGCCGGTTATCCTCCATGCATCTAGATCCCAGGTTCAGCCGGTTAAAGGGGATGTTGAGGTTCACACTGTTCTCAGCCTAATTATCCTCCATGCATCTAGATCCCATCTGTGGTCACCATAACCATGTTCAGCCGGTTAAAGGGGATGTTGAGGTTCACACTGTTCTCAGCCTAATTATCCTCCATGCATCTAGATCCCATCTGTGGTCACCATAACCTTGCGAGAGGACAAACCAGAACAGCCGTTTAGTTTAGAATGACAACACACAGTTGAACCCCCCCCCCCCAAACATTTTTTGTTGTCTTATACTTCCCTATCATCTTGGTGATCTCACTGCGGCGTTACAGGTCAGGGAGTCAGAGGGCTAAGCCTTATGGAGAAATCCCGATCATCCAGCAGACAATCTGGTGAGATTTGTTATTGAAGCAGGACAAAAAATTAAGAAAGGAAAATCAACAGCAATACACATCCCTCGATGTGGGGAAAACGGAATTTGAAGTAAATGTCATCCATTACCAACTTCTCTTTTTCTCTTTTACAGGCAAGCATGTGAAGAAAAATCAATTTGCATATTTACCGAAGGGCCCCAGGGGACTGGTAATTCCCCCTTTTGGACACTTGACTCGCATCGTGATTCATGCATCCAAAAATAACTGCTGCCTGTTAAATTAAAGTACCAAATCAGATTATTTTTGATTTATCTCTTGATGAATCCCATAAGATAATGGTAAAATAGACTAGTCAGCTCTCTGTCCTTCTTGTGGTTCGACTCACACAGGACTATTTATGAACTTCTAAATTATTTGTTTTTACATAGCCCATAAAAACATTCTCCTGTTTTCCTCGTGAAGGTGATCAGGCCTCACCAGGAAGACGGAGGTCAGAACAGAGGTCAGTCAGCCCTATTAAGTGAGTTGGTTTTCCTGTACCATTATTTTTAGACATTTCAAACATTGTCTTATCAGGTTTACCTTGGGCTTTTCAGAACATTTTTTTGAATCAATAGAAATTACATGTGTGCAACCAAAACTGTTAACTGCCATTCTGATAATGGAAATGTTCAATTGTGTACAACATCCTTTCCAACCCATGAAAAATCAAATAAAAAGACCCCACACTTCTAAATCAGTATTAACCACTAACAAATATTCATTAATAGGTGGGTTCTGTGTGGATGCTGGCATGTATAGTGGGGCAAAAAGGTATTTAGTCAGCCACCAATTGTGCAAGTTCTCCCACTTAAAAATATGAGAGGCCTGTAATTTTCATCATAGGTACACTTCAACTATGACAGACAAAATGAGGAGAAGAAAAATCCAGAAATTCACATTGTAGGATTTTTAATGAATTTATTTGCAAATGATGGTGGTAAATAAGTATTAGGTCAATAACAAAAGTTTCTCAATACTTTGTTATATACCCTTTGTTGGCAATGACCGAGGTCAAACGTTTTCTGTAAGTCTTCACAAGGTTTTCACACACTGTTGCTGGTATTTTCGCCCATTCCTCCATGCAGATCTCCTCTAGAGCAGTGATGTTTTGGGGCTGTTGCTGGGCAACACGGACTTTCAACTCCCTCCAAAGATTTTCTATGGGGTTGAGATCTGGAGACTGGCTAGGCCACTCCAGGACCTTGAAATGCTTCTTACGAAGCCACTCCTTCGTTGCCCGGGCGGTGTGTTTGGGATCATTGTCATGCTGAAAGACCCAGCCACGTTTCATTCTCAATGCCCTTGCTGATGTAAGGAGGTTTTCACTCAAAATCTCACGATACATAGCCCCATTCATTCTTTCCTTTACACGGATCAGTCGTCCTGGTCCCTTTGCATTAAAACAGCCCCAAAGCATGATGTTTCCACCCCCATGCTTCCCAGTAGGTATGGTGTTCTTTGGATGCAACTCAGCATTCTTTGTCCTCCAAAAACGACGAGTTGAGTTTTTACCAAGAAGTTATATTTTGGTTTCATCTGACCATATGACGTTCTCCCAATCTTCTTCTGGATCATCCAAATGCTCTCTAGCAAACTGGCTTGTATGTCTTCCATTTCCTAATAATTGCTCCCACAGTTGATTTCTTCAAACCAGACTGCTTACCTATTGCACATTGTCTTCCCAGCCTGGTGCAAGTCTACAATTTTGTTTCTGGTGTTCTTTGACAGCTCTTTGGTCTTGGCCATAGTGGAGGTTGGAGTGTGACTGTTTGAGGTTGTGGACAGGTGTCTTTTATACTGATAACAAGTTCAAACAGGTGCCATTAATACAGGTAACGAGTGGAGGACAGAGGAGCCTCTTAAAGAAGAAGTTACAGGTCTGTGAGAGCCAGACATCTTGCTTATTTGTAGGTGACCAAATACTTATTTTCCACCATAATTAATTAATAAATAAATTCATAAAAAATCCTACGTGATTTTCTGGATTTTTTTTCTTCTCATTTTGTCTGTCATAGTTGAAGTGTACCTAGTTAAGCTCGGCTGCCCATAACAGCTAAAACAGAGCAGTACTTCACTCGTTGCTTTGCTTTACTCTTAACTATAGTGTACCTATGATGAAAATTACAGGCCTCATCTTTAAGTGTGAGAACTTGCACAATTGGTGGCTTAAATTAAAATTCCTCAAACATACAAGTATTATACACCATTTTAAAAGATAAACTTCTTGTAAATCCAACCACATTGTCCGATTTCAAAAAGGCTTTACTGTGAAAGCACACCATGCGATTATGTCAGCGCCAGTCACAATAAACCATATAGCCATTTTCCAAGTCGAGTGCTCACAAAAGTCAGATATAGCGATTTTTAAATGAATCACTAACCTTTGATCTTCATCAGATGGCACTCATAGGCCTTCATGTTACACAATACATGTGTGTTTTGTTCGATAAAGTTCATATTTATATCCACAAATCTGTTTACATTGGCGCGTTATGTTCAGAAATGCATTGTCTCAAACATCCAGTGAAAGTGCTGAGCCACATCAAATAACAGAAATACTCATCATAAACATTTGATAAAAGATACAAGTGTTAAACATATGAATAAAGCGGACTTTGCGATTGTTAGGTCGACGCCTAGCCACAAACCCATACAGCCATTTTCCAAAACAAAAGTCAGAAATGGCATTCAAATTAATCACTTACCTTTGATCTTCATCTGGTGGCACTCCCAGGTCTCCATCTTAGACAATACATTTTAGTTTTGTTCGATAATGTTCCTCTTTATGACCAAAAACCTCAAACCTTTTTTTGTTTGCGTTTCGTCCAGTAATCCAAATGCACGGGCACTAAGTCCAGATGAAAAGTTTTTAAAAAGTACAATAAAAGTTAGTAGAAACATGCCAAACGATGTTTAAAATCAATCCTCTGGTTGTTTGTCATAAATAATCAATACTATTTCAACCGGACAAAAGCTTCGTCAATAGGAAAGGAGAAACAAGAAAGGCGCGTTCCCGATCAGGCTGATGTCTGGAAATTTCCACTGGCCACTGATTGAAAGTGCTGTATCTCCCTCATTTTTCCACGTAAAAGCCTGAAACACTGGCCACATGTAGAAGAAGCCATAGAGATCGTGAACTGGGTCCTAAGTCTTTGTATGGTGGATAGGCTTTCAATGGAAAAACAGCCTTTCAAAATTAATAGTACTTCCTGGTTGGATTTTCCTCAGGTTTTTGCCTGCCATATCAGTTCTGTTATACTCAGACATGATTTTTAACAGTTTTGGAAACTTTAGAGTTAAAAAAAAAATCTATACTAATTTATATGCATACCCTAGTTTATGGGCTTGAGTAGCAGGCGGTTTAATTTGGGCAGGCTTTTCATCCGGAGGTGAAAATACTGCCCCCTGCCCAAGAGGTTAACGGCTGATTCCGGGTTCGAGTTAGGCACCTGCCTCAGGAAGCCTTTCAAAGGGAGAATCATTGATAAACATGAAGAAGAAAACAACTTGGTAGCGCACATTCCATTGGTCTTGGAAGAAAGAAAATAAACATACTTTTCACTATGCTCCATTTGAATCAGTCCTAAAAATTCTTAATCGTCGAGTTTACTGCATCTTGGGCAGGAAGTCTCAAATCCATGCGTGTACAGAATTATACTTCAGACACATCTCAAGATACAGTGTCCTGTATGGATGAATTGGGCACCTTCTAAAGTAAACAACTCTCTTGTAATTGTGCTCTTTTTGACATACAATTCTGTACGAACTGTCCCAAATTTCCCCACTGTGTGTGTGTCTCACAGTTTGAGTTCAGTGTGTACTGGCGGCTATCTATTGTTCCACAGGAAGGTTCTCTAATCCAAACAACAGATGACTTAAACACGAGAGCAGTGGACCAGGCCTTGGAAGAGTGAGCAGCTTCTAATCTAACATCAGTCCCAATGCTCAATTCCTCTCTTACTCTTTCAAATTACTAAAATATTGCATTATTGGATTGCTATCTGAAAGCCAATTACCATTCACTTTGTTACTTTCACTAATCTCCATAATCTGTTTCCTTCAATAAAATCCTCTTTCCAGCTGAAAAAACACATTCTCAATCACTGCTCCTAATACATACGGATCAATCTTCTGCTTTTCCCTCTACTGCAAGGTTTAAAACAAAGCAAATGACTTTCTCCATATTGGAAGGCAATTTTCTTTTTAGTATACCTTTTTTAGAGAAGTTACTCTGGTAATGAATATCTCTGGATATTCACTTTCTGCTCCAATATTTATTAAAAGTCTATTTTAAGATTAATACGCAAAGCTTTGGAGCGATCATTATGTATTAACTGGATGGGCACTGTTTTAGTCCCGAGTCGTGCTCCGTCCATAATGGCATCTGAGACAACAGGGAAGCATACCGTCTTCATTTTGCGTACACAAATTAGTTTATAACGTCATTTGGGATGTCTAAACTCCATCGGGAGCACAATAAATTGTAGCCTTAAGTTTGAACATGATTTTCTGTTAACTAAAGGACCACTGAACAGAATACTTTTTACTCTACTTAGTATGTCTACGTTTGGGGGTGCAGGTTGTAGATGTTTCTATTCATGCTTCTCGTGATCATAATAACCCATTATACTCAATATGATGTTACTTTATCTCTAGTAACCTATTATGCATTTGTGCTACATCCTCTTATTATCCAAATATCAATCTTCCAGTTTATCCCATATCTCACAATCACACAACTTTCACATTCAAAAGTACCTGCCCCCTTACACTCTAACTGGTTGTGCTACTTTTAGGTGCAATGACTCCAACCAAACATTTCCTGTAGTTGTTGAACTCTCATGTTGCTGTGGAGGAATTTGGCTCCCTCTTCCATGCAGAACTGTTGTAACTCGGCAACATTTTTCGTTTTTCAAGCATTAACTGCTCGTTTCAAGTCCTGCCACATCTCAATTGAGATTAGATCTGGACTTTGACAAGGCCATGCTTTTTATCAATTTTCATGTAGACTTGATTGTGTATTTTGGATCATTCTTGCTGCATGCTTCACTTCAGCTACAGCTCACAGACCGATGGCCTGACATTGTCCTTTAGAATTCTGATACAGAGCAAAATTCATGTCCTCCAGAAAGTTATACTTTTGACTTATCTGTCTATAGAACATTCTTCCAAGAATCTTGATGATCATCCAGGTGCGTTTTGGCAAATTTGAGTCTACTTTTTGGATGACATGGGTCCCATTTATGCCTGGCGAAGACCAAACACTGCATTCCAGTAAGAACCTCATACCAACAGTCAAGGATGATGATGGTTTGGGGATGCTTTGCTACCTCAGGACCTGGACGACTTGCCTTAATAGAAGGAACCATGAATTCTGCTCTGTATCAGAATTCTACAGAAGAATGTCAGACCATCCATCTGGTGAGGTTGGCAGGTCTTGTATTTCTTGTTCAAGCATTTTGGGGGTATAATGTTTGATGTATGTGGCTGGATGAGACCTAGTGAAAAGCAATAAAACTACTATTGATACAGTCCTTAATGTTTTTGGAATTTTGCTTCGAGTTTGCACTATTCCACTGGCTCCACTACCAGTACCCCCAAAAAGCACCGCTCAAGTACTTGAAAGTGTGTATATTATATAATTAAATAGAACACTGGAATGGACATGGGCTTTTCATCAACGTATCGAAAAATGACATATCTTGATCAGGGAATCTTTCGTTCTAGAAACTGATCAAATGTGGCAAATATATTGTATAAAACAATGAATTAGTAGTTGTGTGTGAAATAATGTAATCCCCTTCGCCCTCTTGTGCAGCGGACTCTGTCAACATCAAGATCCTGAATGCGGGGGCGTGGTCGCGGAGCTCCGAGAAGGTGTTTGTGTCACTGCCCACCGAGCTGGAGGACCTGATCCCCGAGGTGGAGGACTTTTACAAGAAGAACCACAGTGGCAGGAAACTGCACTGGCATCACCTCATGTCCAATGGCATTGTGAGTATAAAGCCCCCCCCCACAAACACAGGAGTGCCTAGGGGGTGGGTCACCTCCACCCCTCCAGCCTCCTCTCTGTCCAGACCATAGAGATTAGAAGCCGACCGTTTAATCAGATATCGGCCGATTTAATTAGGGCTGATTTTCAAGTTTTCATAACAATCGGTAATCGGCATTTTTGCAATTATGGCCGATTACATTGCACTCCACGAGGAGACTGTGTGGCAGGCTGACCAGCTGTTATGTGAGTGCAGCCAGGAGCCAAGGTAAGTTGCTGGCTAGCATTAAACTTATCTTATAAAAAACAATCAATCTTAACATAATCACTAGTTAACTACACATGGTTGATATTACTAGTTTATCTAGCTTGTCCTGCATTGCATATATTCGATGTGGTGCCTGTTAATTTCTCAATGAATCACAGCCTACTTCTCCAAACGGGTGATTATATAACAAGCACATTTGCGAAAAAAGCACCGTCATTGCACCAATGTGTACCTAACCATAAACATCAATGCCTTTCTTAAAATCAATACACAAGTATATATTTTTAAACCTGCGTATTTAATATTGCTATCATGAATTTCTTTTAACGAGGGAAATTGTGTCACTTCTCTTGCGTTCTGTGCAAGCAGAGTCAGAGTATATCAGGAAATATGCAGCAGTTTGGGCCGCCTGGCTCGTTGCGAGCTGTGTGAAGACCATTTCTTCCTAACAAAGACCATAATGGATTTGCCAGAATTGTACATAATTATGACATAACATTGAAGCTTGTGCAATATTTAGACTTAGGGATGCCACCCGTTAGATAAAATACCGAACGGTTCCGTATTTCACTGAAAGAATAAATGTTTTGTTTTCGAAATGCTTGTTTCCGGATTTGACCATATTAATGACATACGGCTTGTATTTCTGTGTGTTTATTATATTATAATTAAGTCTATGATTTGATAGAGCAGTCTGACTGAGCGGTGGTAGGCAGCAGCAGGCTCGTAAGCATTCATTCAAACAGCACTTTCCTGCATTTGCCAGCAGCTCTTCGCTGTGCTTCAAGCATTGTGCTGTTTATGACTTCAAGCCAATCAACTCCCGAGATTAGGCCAGCAATACTAAAGTACCTATTAGAACATCCAATAGTCTAATATGAAATACAAATGGTATAGAGAGGAATAGTCCTATAATAAGTACAACCTAAAACGTGTTACCTGGGAATATTGAAGACAATGTTAAAAGGAACCACTACCATATGTTCTGAGCAAGGAACTGAAACGTTAGCTTTTTTACATGGCACATATTGCACTTTTACTTTCTTCTCCAACACTTTGGTTTTACATTATATAAACCAAATTGAACATGTTTCATTATTTATTAGAGACTAAATTGATTTTATTGATGTATTATATTAAGTTAAAATAAGTGTTCATTCAGTATTGTTGTAATTGTTATAGATAGATAGATAGATATCTATATCTATCTATATATCTATATATATATCTCTCGGCCGATTTTTAATCGGTATAGGCTTTTTTTGGTCCTCCAATAATCGGTATCGTTGAAAAATGCTAGTCGGTCGACCTCTAATAGAGATCCTATGTAATTCTATCCAGATCACATTTAAGAATGAGGTGGGCCAGTACGACCTGGAGGTGACCACATTCCAACTGGCTGTGCTGTTTGCCTGGAACCAGAGGCCTCGGGAGAGGATCAGCTTTGAAAACCTTAAGCTGGCCACGGAGCTGCCTGACGCCGAGCTCCGACGCACCCTCTGGGTAATGCACGGTGTCAAAGGGTAGATGGATGGCAAAGGGTTATCTATCGTAAGGACTAGGGTTGCAAGATTGCTGTAACATTTTTAAAATGACCATGTTTTCCTGAAATCCAAGTAGGATGGTTTCTAGATTGGTGGCATATCCTTGCTCTATTCCGGGTGTCTTCCATCCGGGATTTCAGGAAAACCTGTTTTTTTATTGATTTGATATGCTACAAACACTGAAACCTCCCTGCAGTTTCCCATGTGACCATAACCATTAGTACTTTCTAAAATGTTTTTTGATTGACGTCTGGCTGTGATGGTTTGACCTTGTCGGTTCCGCTTTAAATGACGTTCAGCTTATGAAGTCTTCATAAGCACTATATGTGTTACAAAGCTATAACTGTATGTCATGCTTCATATCCATCCATGTGACATAACCCAATCTGTCAGATATGATCTAAATGTGCTTTATAAAGAGGGGGCATATTGTGCTGATGGATGGCATATGCTCTAAAGTGCAGAGGTCTGGTGGACCAACACATCAAACTTGGGTCTTCATTATTGGTTAGGTTTAAAATACAAATTATAGAAATGTGGAGGGTTTAGCTATAATTTTGACTGTCACAACACAGTCAAAAAATGACATACTTTACCCAAGTCACTCGCACTAAGGCTAACTTTGAATGGTTGATATCCCAGGCTTATGTGCGGTGTGCAATAGCCTGGGCACGACATTACACCAAGAAACACTTACCGTGATGAAAGCCCACAACCTGAAGAACTTGAACGTGGCTTTCTTCTGGAACTAAGTTAGATGTTCCTCAGTACACACACACAACCTAAACGAGCCATACCGTGCGGTGTTGGGCCCAGCCATGTCTTTGACACATTCACCCACTCCCTCACTGAAAGATCAGCTGTAAAATGTTGCTACAATTCGTATCAGTTTGTCATCAAGCCCCGTCTCCAGCATGGGAACAGAAGAGGAATACCTGGTGCAGTAGTTAGTCTCAAAATGTTGCTACAATTCGTATCAGTTTGTCATCAAGCCCCGTCTCCAGCATGGGAACAGAAGAGGAATACCTGGTGCAGTAGTTAGTCTCAAAATGTTGCTACAATTCGTATCAGTTTGTCATCAAGCCCCGTCTCCAGCATGGGAACAGAAGAGGAATACCTGGTGCAGTAGTTAGTCTCAAAATGTTGCTACAATTCGTATCAGTTTGTCATCAAGCCCCGTCTCCAGCATGGGAACAGAAGAGGAATACCTGGTGCAGTAGTAAGTCTCAGGTCAGATTACTCAAACATTTTGGTTCTGGCTTTGCAGCTCCATTAACCCATTTAAATACCTACAGTGACCTGTGGATCATGATAACCTTCATAACTCAGCGTAACATTTTGGTTCTGGCTTTGCAGCTCCATTAACCCATTTAAATACCTACAGTGACCTGTGGCTCATGATAACCTTCATAACTCAGCATAACATTTTGGTTCTGACACATTTTGGTTCTGGCTTTGCAGGTCCATTAACCCATTTAAATACCTACAGTGACCTGTGGATCATGATAACCTTCATAACTCAGCATAACATTTTGGTTCTGACACATTTTGGTTCTGGCTTTGCAGCTCCATTAACCCATTTAAATACCTACAGTGACCTGTGGCTCATGATAACCTTCATAACTCAGCATAACATTTTATTTGAAGTGTGGCACCTTTGGTCATTCATAACACATACATAAAGGCTTAGTGATAATTTGAGTTTACATCACTAACAGCTAAAACAAATAAACATTAAAGACATATTTAAGCCATACTTTTCCTATTTGTACGTTTAAAAAAAAAGCTACAAATACATTAAGTTTCAAAGTACAGCAATTCAATTACATTCATCATTACACAGGGCTGTGAATAGTGTAGCTTGTCCCTGAGCTGGCAGACCATAATTATTGTGCCTCTGCCTGCTGGAGGTACTGCATGTTGGTTCCAACCCTAAAAGTAACAACAAAGAAAGTTAACAAGTCTGTTAGGAAATGCCTTTGTCACACCATCTGGATAAGACTGTGCTGCAACACAAACTCTAAATGGGGAAACTCCATCCGATTTTGTATTTTTATATTCCTCTTTCACTTAAAAATCTAATGTGACGGAGATGTGGCTGTATCTAGGAGGAGTTCACTGAGCCTGCTATTTATTTAAAATAATGACAGTTAGCTACTGTACAGTAGCTAACTCAACTACTACAAATGACAATAAATAAAGGTTGTTTTTCGCTGTTCAGTGGCACCACAAGTGAGCACTGATCATCACATGATCAGCATCTCGTCAACAACACATAGTGTTAGCAGGGAAAACAAGCTGATCTAACTCAGGTTTTTTTTTCAACATGACTTGAAAAACAAAAGCCTATGCAACATTAACAAATATATATATATTTTTTTAATTGGTCACATGCGCCGAATACAACAGGTGTAGACCTTACAGTGAAATGCCCACTTATAAGCCCCTAACCAACAATGCAGTTAAGAGAAATGCCTAAACATAAAAGTAACAAATAATTAAAGAGCAGCAGTAAAATAACAATAGCGAGTTAGCTTACTGCACAAACCTCATTGCTACAGTAATATATGTGGCCAATACATTATCACCGCATATTGGCTTTGCTACTAATGCATTGTTGTTCGAGACACTTAAAAAAAATTTTTTTTAAATAAACATTTCAGGTAGGCTATATGATCACACCGCTAATAGATCCGTTGTTATATTACTTGTGAAGCACAGCTGAGTGAGCATACATTTTAAATGGTTTGCTTTTTATTTTACTGGACTGACGGTATCTGCATCTGATGGTCAGTCTCTCTCAGCATCCCTCCGTTCTCTCCACTGACACTGACTAAAAAGGGACACTGTCTTCAAGCTGATGGGCCAACTCGAGTTGCACCGCATTATTTCTGCCTCATGCACAAATTCATGTTCCTATGAACAGATAAAATGAAAAATTCCTCTAAAGATCCAAGCCACTAATGATAACACACGCCTATAGATACACATTCATTACTGCTGCAGTACTTGTTGTAGCGCTGAGTGAACATAGGATATACACTGATTTTATGTCTTTTATAATAGTGTTGAATACAAAGTAATGACAGTGCTGAACTTAAACATGAACTCATAAAAACAGCATCTCTTTGCTGTATTTGTTGACAGTCTCTAATCATGGTTTTCAGCGTTTTGAAATCTCAGTATCTTTTGCTGTAGCTTGCTTTTATGCATGCTACGTTACTGCGGACACGGTCATCTGAGCCATCTGATTGGCCAGCAGTAGGCCTATAGTGCACTTGATTTGCTCTCTAGGCCCGCCGGCAAGGCAGAGTTTGTACCTTCAGACACATGAAATTGGTCAAAATGGCAACAGTTCGCCTACCCAGCTGAATTGGGTGCACCTACCGCCAACAGGCCGAGACAAATATTGCTTTCGTTTTTTACATTTTTTATTATATATATTTTTACAGAAATGCTTGGCGATCGACTAGGAATGATCACGATCGACCGGTTGGTGACCACTGCTCTAGAAAGTTGAGTGAAGTTCAATCTCATGCTTCTCTCTGCGGGCTGATGTTTCTGCTCGGCGGTCCCGGGGAGTTGCTCGGCGGTCCCGGGGAGTTGCTCGGCGGTCCCGGGGAGTTGCTCGGCGGTCCCGGGGAGTTGCTCGGCGGTCCCGGGGAGTTGCTCGGCGGTCCCGGGGAGTTGCTCGGCGGTCTCTGGGATACTGCGCACAGCTTATAAGGAACATTGCTCACCAGACATGCAAAGGAGATGTTTCACTGCATGAGGCAAATGGTGGTCACACCAGATACTGAATGGTTTTCTGATCCACTACTTTAAAAAAAAAGGTATCTGTAAGCAACAGATGCATATTCACAGACACGTGAAATCCATAGATTAGGGCCAAATTTATTTATTTCAATTGACTGATTTCCTTATGAACTATAACTCAGTAAAATCTTGTTTCATGTTTATTTTTGTTCAGTGTAGAAATGTTTTAATGTAATATAATATATACAATTTAGGAGACACTTATCCAAAGCAACTTACAGTAATGTGTGAATACATTTCTACGGATGGGTGGTCCTGGGAATCGATCCCACTATCCTGGCATTGCAATGCTCTTCCAAGATACATGGCAGGGTTATAAATGCTTTGTGAAGCCTCAATTTGATATGATTTTATATGGCCTTTAATCGGTTCTTATTCCACCCTTTTATAAAGCACAGGTTTGTCACATTTGACATCGGTAGTTATGCCACATTTATGAATCCTTTTTAAAGCATAGATGAAGCCTTTAAAATGTGCATTTCATTTAAAGCGGCATCCTGTTAACTCTCAATCTCTATGCTCTTCACAGCTACAAAACAAATATCCACTCATTTAAGTTTACTCTAGTCTCTCCTTCTCTCCTTCCTTCCATCACTCTCCTTTTTTCTCCCTTTTTCTTCTCCCTCTCCTTTTCCTTCAGTCCCTGGTAGCGTTCCCCAAGCTAAAGCGGCAGGTGTTGTCCTACGACCCAGTGGTGGGTTCGCCCAAAGACTTTGCAGAGGGCACCCTCTTCTATGTCAATCAGGAGTTTTCACTAATGTAAGTGTTCCCTAATGTGTGACCAGATGGGGTTTGTAACCCGGCTCTCCGCCACCACAGAGTTGGCTCTCTGGGCGAGCTTTACTTACATTGCCTTCAGGAAGTACTCATACCCGTTGACTTACTGTACATTTTGTTGTTACATCCTGAATTCAAAAAATATATAATATACCCTAATAATTGCTAAATTAAAAATGTTTTTTAGAAATGTTAGTACATTTACTGCAAATTAAATACAGATCTCATTTACATACGTATTCACACCCCTGAGTCAATTGTTAGAATCATCTTTGGCAGCGACTACAGCTGTGAGTCTTTTTGGGTAAGTCTAAGAGATTTGCACACCTTTATTGTACAATATTTGCACATTATTGTTTTTCTAAATGCTTCAAGCTCTGTCAATTTGGTTGTTGATCATTGCTAGGCAGCCATTTTCAATACTTGCCATAGACTTTCCAGACGATTTTAAGTTAGAACTGTAACTAGGAAACTCCGGAGCGTTCAATATTGTCTTGGTAAGCAACTCCAGTGTGGATTTGGCCTTGTGGTTTAGGTTATTGTCCTGCTGAAGGGTGAATTTGTGTCTTTTGGAAAGCCGACAACCAGGTTTTCTTCTAGGATTTTAGCTCTATTCTGTTTAACCCTAAAAAACTCCTTAATCCTTGCCGATGACAAGCCTGCCATAACATGATGCAGCCACCACCATGCTTGAAAATATGAATATTCTTTGCAGTTTTACTTCAGTGACTTATTGGAAACAGGTTGCATGTTTTGAAATATTTGTTTTCTATAGACTTCCTTGTCACTCTTGATTTAGGTTAGTATTGTGCACTAACTACAATGTTGATCCATCCTCAGTTTTCTATCACACTCATTAGTCACCATTGGCCTCATCAAATTTTATTGGTCACATATTTAGCATATGTTATTGCGGGTGTAGGGGAACGCTTGTTTTCCTAGCTCCAACAGTGCAGTAGTATCTAACAAATTATAAGGCCTTTTAAGCGTTTCTTATGCCACCCTTTATAAAGCACAGGTGTGTGTGTGTGTCATGGTGAAATCACTGAGCGGTTTCCTTCCTCTCTGGCAGCTGAGTTAGGAAGGATGCCTGTATCATTCTAGTGACTAGGTGTATTGATACACCATCCAAAGACTAATTAATAACTTCACCATGCTCAAAGGGATATTCAATGTCTGCTTTTTTATTTTTACCCATCTACGAATAGGTGCCCTTTGCGAGGCATTGGAAAACCTCTCTGATCTTTGTGGTTGAATCTGTTTGAAATTCACTGCTCAACTGAGGGACTTAACAGATAATTGTATGTGTGTGGTACAGAGATGAGGTAGTCATTGAAAAATCACACAGTGAGTCCATGCAACTTATTATGTGACCTGTTAAGTTTAGGCTTGCCATAACAATATGAATACTAATTGACTCAACACATGTTTCTAAATACATAATTCCACTTTGACATTATTGGGTTTTATCTGTAGGCCAGTGACACACAATCTAATTTGAATCATTTTGAAATTCCGTTACTCAACAATGTGGAAAAGTCAAGCGGTGGGACTTCCTGAATACTTCCTGAATGACCCGTATCTTACAGGTTGAATTTCTAGACTTGGAGGTTGTCCTGTATCATCTAACTCAGCACAAAAAGAATGTCCCTTTAATTCGTAAAAATCCAAATAGCTTCACAGATCTTCATTGTAAAGGGTTTAAACACTGTTTCCCATGCTTGTTCAATGAACCATAAACAATTAATGAACATGCACCTGTAAAACGGTCGTTTAGACGCTTACAGACGGCAGGCAATTAAGGTCACAGTTATGAGAACTTAGGACACTAAAGAGGCCTTTCTACTGACTCTGAAAAACACCAAAAGAAAGATACCCAAGATCCCTGCTCATCTGTGTGAACGTGCCTTAGGCATGCTGCAAGGAGGCATGCAGATGTGACCAGGGCAATAAATTGCGATGTCCGTACTGTGAGACGCCTAAGACAGCTGATCATCCTCGCAGTGGCAGACCCACGTGTAACAACACCTGCACAGGATCGGTACATCCGAACACCGCACCTGCGGGACAGGTACAGGATGGCAACAACAACTGCCCGAGTTACACCAGGAGCGCACAATCCCTCCATCTGTGCTCAGACTGTCTGCAATAGGCTGAGAAAGGCTGGACTGAGGGCTTGAAGGCCTGTTGTAAGGCAGGTCCTCACCAGACATCACCGGCAACAACGTCGCCTATGGGCACGAACCCACCATCGCTGGACCAGACAGGACAGGCACAAAGTGCTCTTCACTGACGAGTCGCAGTTTTGTCTCACATGGGGTGATGGTCGGATTCGCGTTTATCGTCGAAGGAATGAGCGTTACACCGAGGCCTGTACTCTTTAGCGGGATCGGTTTGGAGGTGGAGGGTCCGTCATGGTCTGGGGCAGTGTGTCACAGCATCATTGGACTGAGCTTGTTGTCATTGCAGGCAATCTCAATGCTGTGCGTTACAGGGAAGACATCCTCCTCCCTCATGTGGTACTCTTCCTGCAAGCTCATCCTGACATGACCCTCCAGCATGATAATGCCACCAGCCATACTGCTTGTTCTGTACATGATTTCCTGCAAGGCAGGAATGTCACTGCTCTGCCATGGCCAGTGAAGAGCCCGGATCCCAATCCCATTGAGCATGTCTGGGACCTATAGGATCGGAGGGTGAGGGCTAGGGCCATTCCCCCCTGATATGTCCGGGAACTTGCAGGTGCCTTTCAAGAGTGGGGTAACATCTCACAGCAAGAACTGGCAAATCTGGTGCAGTCCATGAGGAGGAGACGCACTGCAGTACTTAATGCAGCTGGTGGCCACACCAGATACTAACAGTTACTTTTGATTTCGACCCCCTTTGTTCAGGGACACATTAATCCATTTCTGTTAGTCACATGTCTGTGGAACGTGTTCAGTTTGTCTGTTGTTGAACCTTCTTATGTTCATACAAATATTTACATATGCTAAGTTTGCTGAAAATAAACAGTTGACAGTGAGAGGACGTTTCTTTTTTTGCTGAGTTTAGTATGTGGCACAAAAAAGACCCACTAGTACCACCTCTAAATGTTATGTGTGTGTGTCCAGAAAAAACTCCAAGGTCCAAAAAAGGGGGAAGATTAACCTAATTGGCCGGCTTCAGCTCACCACAGAGCGAATGAGGGAGGAGGAGAACGAGGGAATCGTCCAGCTCAGGATATTGAGAACACAGGTACTGTATAAGGGCTTCCCCATTTTAAAGGTCATTGCAAATAAGATTTTTTGATTTCACATCCTTGTCTCTTTCTCAAAGCACATTGAGGCAGAAGATCTGCGGTTTCTCCCCTTCTCCTACAATGCATTTTGAGAACGGCAAGGACGGAGGATGCAAGGTATCAAGGAAATACAGTACAATTGAGATTCAACCTCTCTTTCTTCTCCTGGTCTCTCCCTTTCCAGGAGGCCATCATCCAAATCATGAAGATGCGCAAGCGGATCACCAACGCCCAGCTGCAGACAGAGCTGGTCGAGATCCTCAAAAACATGTTCCTACCTCAAAAGAAGATGATCAAGGAGCAGATGGAGTGGCTCATTGAGCACAAGTACATCAAGCGGGACGAGACGGATCTCAACACCTTCATCTACATGGCGTAACGGTGGTTCTTCAGGCCTGATGGACAATGAAATATTTCCAGGCCTGACCGTCTTAGAGAAAAATAACATCCTTGTATCGTGGGGGTTCAACCCTGATGGACAATAACAATATTTTCAAGTTGACCTTTGATAATTTGTTTATCTATTCATGTGGGGAAATAAAGACTTGATTTAGGACAGAGTTACAGAAATGTATAAAAGGAGGAGTTTGTGTGGGGAAAATGAAAGGGTAAAAAAGAAATGAGTTTGAGCTTCTCAGCAGGAGTCCACACCCACTGAGTGTCAGTCATCGTTTTTGTCTAAGAGGCATATCCTTGTCTGTAGACGGGATGTGGATGGTGGTTGTGAAGGTTTGTCTCTGTTAATGTGGCGTTCGCCTTACTGTCAACCAACCACTACACAGACTGCACCACCATCCATAGAGACCCCACCACTATTGGAGTGGCGATGGTTGTTAGATCTCTCTAATGACATGGTAGGAGGTCTGTTTTCCTCCATCTCTACAGTCCCAAGTTTTGTGCCTGGCCAACACTAGTCGCCGGACCTCTTCAACAGAACAAGCTGTGTCCTCTGGCAACTGTCTGAGCCAAGCTGTCGGCCATGTTTTTTGTTTGTGGTGAAGAACAAAGAATTAATGCCGCATTCACGTGCTAGTCAGAACTAGGAAACCCTGAATCATTCGACTAACTGTTTGTAGTTATACATGTGCTGCGTTTCAGAGTTTCTTAGTTCCGAACACTGCATTAAAACGTGACGTCGTTCCTGGACTTTCCCGGACCCAGACTAACATTAGTCCCAGATTTTTTTAAATATTCTCAATGGAGAATCTTCATTGAAAGTGCACTTTATTCCAGAACCAGGTTTAATCTGGGGTGGGGAAACTGACTCCACAGTATTGTAATTCAGAAATGTTCACGAGACTGACACACGTTTTCTGTTTTGACTGATTTTAAAGTGCAGACTGTTTGCTTTAATTTGAGGGTATGTTCATCCATATCGGATGAACCATTTAGAAAATACATTTAAAGTAGTAGTCAACAGTTTTGGTCCCATATTTTTAGCACACCGTGACTACAACTTGTTGGATGCAATTGCAGTTTGTTTTGGTTGTGTTTTAGATTATATTGTGCCCAATAGAAAGACATTATTTACCATGCATTGTCATTTTGGTGTCACTTTTTGTGTGAATGTTTCTAAACACTTCTACATTTAACGTGGATGCAGATAATAATGAATGAATCGTAAATGATAATTGAGAAGGAGGCACAATTATTTGTCCAAATACTTTTTGTTCTCTGTAATGTGGTGACTATGTACAAAAAGTGCTGTAATTTCTGAGCGGTTTACCCAATATGGATGAAATTACCCTCAAATATGATAGCCTGCACTTTAACCTCATAGTCATTGTATCATTTCAAATGCTGGAGGACAGATTCAAAACATGTCAATGTCCAAATACTGTATATAACCTTCTCTATACATGGTTCTGATGGTAACTACTACAGTACAGAGCTAAAAGAGTGTACAGAAATGTAATGAAATTATGAAATAAACAGCACCTTATTTAGGTGATTCCGTCGCTGTCATTTTAAACGGTGCTAAATCTCTGTTGCGGTTACAGCTGGTTTGTAAAGAATGCTGATGTTGAGTATGGCCTGGTGGGTGAACGAATCAAATAAATTGTGTCATGCTCATTGCCAGTTTATTTATTTAGGAATTTTTCAAATGGAGTCCTTTTGAAAAGATTTTTGAAAGTTATTGTTAACTCATGTGGAGCCAATTTCCCCACCCCAGATTAAACCTAGTTCTGGAATAAAGTGCACTTTCAATGAAGATTCTCCATTGAGAATATTTTTTAAACAATCTTGGACTAATGTTAGTCTGGGTCCAGGAACGACGTCACGTTTTAAAGCAGTGTTCGCATGCTATTCGGAACTAAGAAACTCTGAAATGTCGATTTGCTTAACGCAGCACATGTATAACTACAAACACTTAGTCGAATGATTCAGAGTTTGCTTTGTGAACTGAAACACTGCCTCCTGCAATACCCACTTCGAATCCCGTGTGTGCAATATGGTTTATAGCCTAACTCTAGACAAGAAGCCTATGGTCGGGATGCGTCCTTTATAATCTCTCTTTCCTCCAGAAGTTTGCTCTCATTCACTACTCCCCACAAATGTAGACGCATTTAGTTGGTGTTGGCATGGGCTAGGCAGTTTCCGTATAGCAGTAATCTCCAAGTCCATGAAGGAAAGAGAACAAGTATACTCTTCGGAAAACAGTAGTGCTAATTGGGACACGCCTGGTCCCTTGCGCTATAGGTTCATTCCAGTCCATGGGTTCATCTTTTTACACAGTATTCTTATCTGTTATCTATCACATCTTGACCACACGAGTGGGGCAGAGTGCAGCCAACAATTTTTCAATTCATTGATGTGATTTCTTACCAACACTCATCCATTGCATTTATCAGACAACATTAATAGAGTATTGAAGACATTTCGCGCGTAATGTTTTTAAAGTCTGAGCAGACCATCACAAAATTAGCCCGTTTAATAAGATTTGCACTTGCTTTAAGTGTCCGTTTGGTGTCAACACCGACACCGCACATGCTCAGTCCGCAGCTCCTTGTAGGCTCCTCCCTGGCGTGCACTTGGAGAGGGACATATGGAAAGCCAAAAGGTTCAAATCGTCTTTCCCAGAATCATGCAACACTTGTGATTAGTATTTTTTTTCAAGTGTCAAATGTAATTTTCTTTACATGTGCATTTCCCACTTGTCCATTGTGTTTTTAAAGGTGATTTGAACGCTTGTAATGATCATTTTCACTTGCTTTTTCAAGTGTCAAATGTCATTTGTGCATGTGATTTTTTTTCACCTGTCCTGTGTGCATTTACAGGTGATTTGAACGATCGTTGTGGTCAAATTTTACACATGTTCATTACACCTGTCCAGTGTGTATTTACAGGCGATGTTAACGCTCTTACCCAGAGACTCTGTCTCGAGACTCGCTCTAGTTACTGGGTGGGATGACGCCCTGAAGGCCACCAGAGGGTGCAAATACAGCCAGCTCCCTTCCCCAGTGATATGGGGAGAGGGCCAGAGAGGACTGAGGCATTCCCAGGGATGGGACCCGAACCCCCGTAGAGGGGTGCTTACCCCCTCCCATGGCCACCAGGGGGCACCAGTATATCCAGCCAGCCCCCTGCACCAGGCCAGGGAGATGAGGGGAGAGGGCTGAGGTCGACCGAGGGAGAGGGGGCCACCCCCCAGAGAGTGGGGCCAAACCCCGCCAACGGCAAACAGAGGGCGCCAATACATCCAGACAGCTCCCTGCCCCAGGGATATCGGGGTGAGGGCCAGAGAAAGCTGAGGCCATCTCAGGGAGGGGGGACCGACCCCTGCCCAGGGCCATCGGGGGCGACACTACATCCACCTATCTCCCTGCACTAGGGATATTGGTGGAGAAGGCCAGAGAGGGATGGGGCCAACCCAGGGAGAGGGGGGCTGACCCCCGCCCACAGCCACCAGGGGGCGCCACTAGCTCCCTGAATCAGGGAAATAGGGGGGGAGACGGACGGAGAGGGCTGGGGCTGACCCAGGGAGGGAGGGCCAACCCCTGCTTGCAGCCACCAGGGGCGCCACTAGATCCACCCAGCTCCCTGCACCAGAGAAAGCGGGGAGAGGGACAAAAATAGGGGGCCAACCCCCGGGGGAGAGTTCCAGAGAGGGATGGGCCCTATCCAATGAGAGGGGAGCCAACAACTGGAGAGGGTGGCCATCTTCCTGCCCCCAACCACCAGGTGTAGCCACTACATCGGCCCTGCTCTCTGCTCTCTGCACCAGGAAGAGAGTATGGGAGACTGCCAGAGAGAGATGGGCCTACCCAGGGAGGAGGGGCTGACCTTGGAGAGAGGGCCCGACCACTGCCTGTGGTCACCAGGGTCACCACCTAAATACACCCGGAGAAAGCTGGGGCTGACCCAGAGAGCAGGAGCTGACCTCCAGACAGGGGGACCGACCCCTGCCCACTTCCACTTCATCCAGCCAGGGACGGCCCCCCTCTCGGGGTGATGGTCCCCCTTCCTGGATAGGGCCCATCCCTCTCTGGAACTCACCCCCAGGGGTTGGCCCCCCATTTTTATGGTGCAGGGAGCTCATTAATTCTCCCCTTCTCCTCTGATGTATTCCATATTTCCCACTTCCTCGCCATACAGTAGCAACAAACTATTAGAAACGGTGCTAATTTCATTCAACCTTCATTCAAAATTGTAGTATTTACAGCAGACATTTCCATATCATAGTCTAGTCCAAAACTAATGACAATGTTTCAGAATGTAAAAAGTAACAGTACAAAACATACATCATTTTAGCAGACATTGCATTAGAACAACCACTAGATACACTCTTAGAGAAAAAGGTTCCAAAGCGTTCTTCGGCTGTCCCATTAGTATAACCCTTTTGGGTTCCATGTAGAACCATCTGTGGAAAGGGTTCTACATGGAACCCAAAATGGTTCTACTTGGAACAAAAAAGGTTCTACCTGGAACCAACAAGGGTTCTTCAAAAAGTTATCCTATGGGGACAGCCGAATAACCCTTTTAGGGTCTAGACAGCACCTTTTTTTGTAGTTTTATCAGAGACATTTTTAGGAAAAGCAGCTCATTTAGCAAGCGCATAAAATGTCTATCGGATATAAATAGCTAGTAGTTATTGTTCTATAGGCTTTCCTCCTTGCTAGTCTGCAGGTGCTTGAGTACTTCATTATGATGTTGTGGCTGTAACATTTCCTGGACATTGCATAAGTACAACAACAACTAGAACTAACAACTTTATCAGATATACATTTTCAGGAAAAGCAGCACATTTAGCAAGCCAATAAAATAATGTATTGCATTGGTTCAACCTTGAAATCTAGCTACTCAAGACAGAGATCTTACCTTTTTGTCTCTGTAGCGGTTTGCTCTAACCTCGTCTGGGCACTGAAACAGCCAGATAGAAGCAGCTGCACATCAGATCTTATTCCCCATTCTCTATTGTCTAGATTGTACAGGGAGGTAGCCTGTTCTCCTAAAACATGAGCTACTAGCTAGCCAACTTGAGCAAATACATCTCAGGTTGCTAACTAGCAAAGCCAACCAATTACACAACAAATATACACAAAGTAAACAATTACTTTCCAAACTAATGTTCGTCTCAACCAAATGACAATTACAAAGACCTATTGCTACATTCCACAAAGTAACAACCATTAGTTACAGGCAAGACAGAAGACTATTGCTAGCTAGCTAGCCAGCTATGCTATTTCAATGAAAATAAGATAGCTAGTGAGCGTCAACTTTGTAGTTGTAATGCAACATGGAAACACTTTTTAAAATTTCGCCTTGCTGTATTGTTTACATTAGTAAATGTAATTTACTAATTTTATCAATTTTATCCATATTTAGCAACATCTCCCACCCCCGAGCAATTCACCCTGACCAGACAGGTATCAAACAAAGTCAAACTCCTGGAAATTGACAAGGGAGGGGTACTTTCAGACCCTTGAACTTGTGCTAGTTACTACATAGATACATAGTACATAGTACTACATTATACATAGTTACTAGTTACTACATAGACGTTCAAAACGTGTGCGGTAGCACAATTTAATGCATCTGAAAGTACAACATTCATGCTTTCAAACCGATTGGTGTACATTTTTTAACTTAATTCTTCCGCATGTCCTTTTTGCATGAACAGGTGAATAAAACACGTCTTCTTAATTTCACACATTGTGAGCATTTTTACCCTAGATTATTTTTACCTGTTGTGTTTGCATTTCCAAGTGCAGGAAACGCGTGTCTTCTGTGAAGTTACTTTTCAACGTAGGAATTTCCCAGTTGAAGGACAATTATATGGTTGATTTTCTCTTTTCCAAAAGCCATAAAGCTTTTAGTAAAGCCTTTATATTTAGAAAAATATCATTGTTTTAATATACAGTATCTATAAATATAGAAGCCCACTGATTGATTCATTCAAGCAAGCTTAAGATCGAAAAACATCGATGGAGGAGCTCTTTCGCTAACGTTACCTATCTGTAAGTGTGCTATTTTATTTCCAGATTTTAGATATAATTTTATACATTCCATCGCGGTTTACAACTAGTACTGTATAGCGTTTATGAATGTGTTTTTCTCTTCTATAAGTCCGCTAGCATGTTGTGCTAACTAGCTTCTCTTACCATTCTATTGTATGTAGGCTAGCTAGCCAGTTATCTTTCTTTTGTACTGACTAGCCAAGAGGATGTTGTACCTAGTTTGTTTACTAATTTCATAGTAAAGATTTCGCCCTTTTCTGACAAGTTATTTGCCATTTCATGCCACCTGTCAGCCCAGAAACTTGTGATAGAAATGTATGGCGCCATCGTTATGTTACTGTAACTGACTTTGTTGTCTATTTAATTCCCAGTACGTTACGCTTTTGTTTTTCATTTATTTCTACTTGGAACGTTCCAGGTTCATACAGAGAGAATAGATTGTTATGTTGTTGTGTGCTCCACTATAATAAATGGTCTTTTCACATGTCATAAATACAGTGGATGGTTAAAGGGCATTCCTTTCTTCTTTCTTGACATGTGCTTATAGCTCAAGGTATTTAATCTCTGTCATTGTGTTGTACAGCAATCGGCTTCAACGTGTAGACTGTGACTCGCAAGAACCTGAAGTTCCAGGAGTGGGATCTTGTTGGACAGACGAGTTTCAGGTAATTATATGAATACCACAACAAGCCTTTCATTTATATGCATAAACACATAGACATTGTTGAGTGTAAAAGGAAGACCGAAGCTTTCTCAAGGCATCACAACATGCCACATCTCTTTGTATAAATGGTTTGGCCTACTTGCCTCTGCTCACCAGTCTTTCCCCTAAAAGGAAGACCGAAGCTTTCTCAAGGCATCACAACATGCCATACATTATTTTGTCACATCTCTTTGTATAAATGGTTTGGCCTACTTGCTCACCAGTCTTTCCCCTAAACCTTCTTTCTAATTTCCTCTATCCCCATTTTTGTACCCCAAACCATGAGCTACTGAGCTAATTGATCAATTCAGTTATTGACTTAATTCAACACACCTGGTCTTCCAAGGTCATTTAAATGAAAAGCAAGGTGCCTGCAGCACTCCAGGACCAGGATGGCCAACCTCTGACATACTGTATCGGAGGGAACACACACACTGCTTTCATTGTGAGATTTCTGCAATACAACCCAACTTAAACCACACACACACACACACACAAACATTTGATTGAAGATTACATTATATGCCGGTACTTTATTTGAAATCATAAATTACATTACATTAAATCACTTTTCTCTACACAGCTTGGCTGCCCATAACAGCTAAAACAGAGCAGTACTTCACTCGTTGCTTTGCTCTACTCTTAGACAGGCCTTCAATCTGGAGGACACATACTGTAAGCCTATGTACGTAGCAAAGACGGCTATCTGGTCATTGAGATGGTCATGTCTAGTTGTATACATGTCCTTGTATGAACACCAACCATTCAACACACTCCATTGCATTTGACAGTGTGTAAGATACAGAATGGGTCATGTTTTGCACCAGAGTGCTACAACGTGTTTTTTAGAAGAAGAAAAATGTAAGCACAAAAACACAATTCTGGTAAATGGGAGACAGTGGTCAGCATAATCCAGCAGTGAGTTTTCCCTGCAGCCTTAAGCTCGACCAATGGTGCCACACACACAGTTGTGTGGCTTATTTGTCTTCCCACTAACATGCCTTTCAGTAATATAAAATGAAGATAAATACTGGCCCGGGTCGAGTGTATAGAAAAATCTGCAGGGACATTCAAGTATGAATGTAGTGTATGACGAATTATTTGTTTTACATTACACAATTAACATCAACTACTACTGAAAAACAGGAATTATTCTAAACTTTCCTGTGTTTTCTGTCTTGCTTTTTTTCACAGGGAAATGCACGAATAGTCACCATGCAGTATGTCTGAAGTTGGGAAGCAGCCTCAACTGGGAAACACAAATGGGCTGTTCACACAAGCCAACACTTTTCGAGTGAATCTGTGGTATCCAGTCACAACCATATTCTGTATCAGATTCAGCAATAGTCTGTCATTATGAATTGCTTTGTCTTGAAATCCATTTTCCTTACCTTATCCTGACACTTTTTTTGGAACCTTTAGATAGAAATGTATTGTGTGGAACAAACAAGCCTCACTGACTGCAGAATAACAAATCATGTCAGCTCTATTCATAACATTTCTATTGGCAACATTTGCCTACTGAAAGTGCCCCAGGAAATCAAGGGGTACAATCAGGGGTGTAATCATTAAATCTATTGCAAAACGTTTAGTCTGTCACAAAACGTTTTGTAACAGAAACCGTTTATTGCCGATGCTGTTCAGTTCCATTTTGTTCTTAACTCCCTTTCCTATACTACTACTTTTCCTAGCTTCCTTTCCTCGTTTCCTTTCCTATTGTTTGTGTTTCCTTTCCTGGATTGGGATTGGGATATTTTAAATTACTATTACTTTTTTTACATTTGTGAATGATGTATGCCAGGTGGCTGACTGCATATAAAAAATGAATTTTATGTCAGTTCTAAATTTAAATTACACTTCAATTGTTGTGGCAATGAGGGCTTCAAATAGTGATCAAATAAAATCAAAGTGTATTGGTCGCATACACAGTTTTGTAAGTCAAAGAGCATTTGGAATTTTACACCAGTGACAAAGTGTACACACTACTATTTTCCCCAATATAGTGATTTCTTGTTAATAAACTCAGCAAAAAAATAAACATCTTCTCACTGTCAACTGCGTTTATTTTCAGCAAATTTAACATGTGTAAATATTTGTATGAGCAAAACAAGGTTCAACAACTGAGACACAAACTGAACAAGTTCCACAGGCATGTGACTAACAGAAATGGAATAATGAGTCCCTGAACAAAGGGGGGGGGGGGGGTCAAAATCAAAAGTCACAGTCATTAAGTACTGCATTAAGTACTGCAGTGCATCTCCTCATGGACTGCACCAGATTTGCCAGTTCTTGCTGTGAGATGTTACCCCACTCTTCCACCAAGGCACCTGCAAGTTCCCGGACATTTCTGGGGGGAATGGCCCAAGCCCTCACCCTCTGATCCAACAGGTCCCAGATGTGCTCAATGGGATTGAGATCCGGGCTCTTCCCTGGCCATGGCAGAACACTGACATTCCTGCCTTTCAGGAAATCACGGTACCACATGAGGGAGGAGGATGTCTTCCCTGTAACGCACAGCATTGAGAATGCCTGCAATGACCACAAGCTCAGTCCAATGACACACCGCCCTAGACCATGACAGACCCTCCACCTCCACATCGATCCCACTCCAGAGTATAGGCCTCGGTGTAATGCTCATTCCTTCGACAATAAAGGTGAATCAGAACATCACCCCTGGTGAGACAAAACTGCGATTCGTCAGTGAAGAGCACTTTGTGCCAGTCCTGTCTGGTCCAGCAACGGTGGGTTTTTCCCATAGGCGACGTTGTTGCCAATGATGTCTGGTGAGGACCTGCCTTTCAACAGGCCTACAAGCCCTCAGACCAGCCTATTGCAGACAGTCTGAGCACTGATGGAGGGATTGTGCATTCCTGGTGTAACTCTGGCAGTTGTTGTTGCCATCCTGTACCTGTCCCGCAGGTGTGATGTTCGGATGTATCGATCCTGTGCAGGTGTTGTTACACGTGGTCTGCCACTGTGAGGACGAACAGCTGCCCATCCTGTCTCCCTGTAGAGCTGTCATAGGCATTTCACAGTGCGGACATTGCAATTTATTGCCCTGGCCACATCTGCAGTCCTCGTGCCTAAGGCACGCTAACACAGATGAGCAGGGACCGTGGGCATCTTTCTTTTGGTGTTTTTCAGCATCAGTAGAATGGCCTCTTTAGTGTCCTACGTTTTCATAACTGTGACCTTAATTGCCTACTGTCTGTACTCTGTTAGCGTCTTAATGGCAGTTCCACAGGTGCATGTTTATTAATTGTTTATGGTTCATTGACAAGCATGGGAAACAGTGTTTAAACCCTTTACAATGAAGATCTGTGAAGTTATTTGGATTTTATGAATTATCTTTGAAACACAGGGTCCTGAAAAATGGACGTTTCTTTTTTTTTGCTGAGTTTATTTATACATTTTCAATATTTTATAACGTATATAATGGCCTAGCTTACTGCTTGGGCTTATTAGTCACCCATGAATAATGATAAAAAATGCTACATGTAAATGCTACCTGTGCACTGGACAGGTGTTTAGAACACGTGTAAAAATGACATTTGACACTTGAAAAAAGCAAGTGAAAAATGATCATTACGAGCGTTCAAAACACCTGTAAACGCACACTGAACAAGTGGGGGAAAACACATGTTAAGAAAATCTACATTTGACACTTTTTAAAAAGCAAGTGAAACATGATAATGACAAAGTGTAGACATGTTCCGGGTAAAACGATTTGAACCTTTTGGCTTTCCATAGGGGGAGAGCGAGATTGCAAGCGGTTCGGAGGGGGGTGCGTTGCTCAGGCAGGACCGAGGAGGAATCACAGCAGCCCCGGCTGGGACTGCCATACCCGACCCGCTGGATCCCCGGAGGAACAGAGAGAACACGTCGCCCAAGGGAGAGGAGCTCTGTTCAGGTAACAGTAAAACAACACCGCCTCATTTGCATTAGGGACCTCGCTGCAGATGCCGCTTTTGTAATCCGTGCAATACGAGTGACTGTGGTTGAGGAGGTGATGGGAGGCGGGAACAGTAGTTGGAAGGAAAATACAGTAGGCTAGTCATGCGAGCTGCTGCCGGGGCTTGTGTTGTGCTCAAAGCAGGGTGCATATACGAGACATGATCCATTACCAACGGAGTTATGCCTATGCCTCGCCGTCCGTTGGGAGCATTGTTTGACCCGTCGCGTGCACCGCTGTGGGATACCACGCGCGAAGGAAGTCTTTCAATATGTGGTTATTAGCTAGGATCTGCTCTTTCCACAATTGGCAACAGAATAACAACATATTATCCCACCAAACAATAGACTACCGCTGCAACCGTGATTTCTAGCTACAGTTTGCCACTATTGCTATAACCCTATTTTCTTATTTATGCCTTCCAGAAGGGCTTGCAGTAGAGTGGTGCTTTATTTGATCATTTTGATATTTCAGGAGAATGGCTTGCTAACTTGCTCCTTCTGATATGCGAGGACCAAGTTGATAATTGTCTGGTTTTAAGACCAACACCCACGAGGATACTGTCCTCTCCTTGCCCGACGACCCTGCATTTAATTCCGTTGCTCTATCGACTGCTAGTTGGCCGGGGCGATGTGGATGGATGGGTAGCTAGACAAGTTGTCTCCCATAGCTACCAGACGCAGCTGTGTCCAAATTATAGGCTCTTATTATTACCGTTACGACCGTCTAAACCTTCAATCTTTCACCTAAACAGTTACACAGACTTGAGTAAATAGCCTACTGTTAAAGGCAGCCAAATGGTCAGATACATCTAGGTCAGAACACTAACAGTCCATTGCGAAATAAGAAATGTCTACAATAGGCCTGATTGCCTTAAATTATGTCATATGCAAGCCATTTGTAAAACTATATGTAATCTGACCGATGTTGAATAACAACAAACTCCCTTGATGATTCTTAAATGTAGGTCCATGTGACACAACTAATATAGCCTACTGGATTCAAGCTCTCTCTCTCTCCTGTAAGAAGCCTTGCCTATTTGTTCCCAACTCCAGTCATCGAGTACACCCAACAGTAGGCTACATATTTTTGTTGTGGCCCTGGACAAGCATACCTTGACAAGTTGTATCAGGTGTTTTTGTGCTCTTGGGGGTACTCAGGCACCGAGGTTGGGAAACACTGCCATAATGCACTCATCTTTTGTTATGACTAATGCATCTGGCCTATAAAGGCCAGCCTATTAGTTATAGCAAATGATGATGCATGCAGGCTGATAGGTTAAGAGAGTGACGGAGGATGACGAAACGGAACGTTCCTATGGAAATTAATTGTATGGAGCGCAAATGATAGAAATAGGAAATCGTGTCCTCTCTATTCATTCTATTTCTATATGCAACATTCAGGGCCCGGTTTCCCAAAAGCATCTTCAGGTCATAACTAGACGGATCCATCTTTTACCAATTGTACATCATAATTATATATATATTGTTCGCTAACCGTATCCCTTTTCTGACTTGAACCTAATTCTCCTAACCTGTTACGTTATTATCCTGCTGCGTAAGTTATCCTACCTGACGGTAATTTGACAAAAGCTGGATCCCTCCCAGCTTTAAGGCTAAGTTAATCGTTAGAACCTTCATAGGAACATCGCTGAATCTCAGAGCTCTTTCCCAAAATCATCCTTACTAAAGTTGCACATGAAAACTCTTGTTATTTACCGACTTCCTCAGACCACTCGTAGAACAGCTAAGTTCGTCGTTAGATGAGTTTTTTTCCCCTACTGCTTCACTACCGCTAAACATAAAATATTGATTCTATCTGTCTCTCTGTGAATCAATTTCATGTTCATTCCATTTCTTTTTCTAGTTGGCTACTGTCTGTAACTTTTGTGTAGCCTGACAGGTGCGCAATGATGTGCCAGATCTTAATTTTATGCATTATTATAGGGTCTTAATATTTTCAGCCATAGGTGATAATATCTCTGTAGGAGCTGATCCGTTGTCATTATTGTGGAATAGTTCTAATGTTAAGGTAAGATTTGAATGGAGAAAGGCAGCGTTGCAATCAGCTTTCTTTCGATCCTAGCGGTATCAATCTAATCGGTATCGATGCGTTCCTCAACACACACACACACTTAGCAAATGTTCTCTCTGTGTGGTGTTTTGGGAAACACTGTTTAAATATTCCGTGTTGCAGGACAGATGTATCATTAAAACACTCGTAAGCTTAAGTTCCTTCGCTATCGGGATACCGGGACCTGAACATTTCAGGTTCATGAATACACCACTGATGGCAGATGCATGGATCGGCCAACTTCTAGCTTGCTAGAGGAGACTGCAGAGAGGAAGAAAGTATGGCATAATGCTGCTGGCCGGGATAGCCCTCCTCATAACACATTCAGGAGGGGGTGAGGGAGAGGGGGAAGGCCCTGCCAGCCTGCCTGTGGTGCACCCCTCCACCAGCCAACCAGTGCAGGTATCCCCTCTTCAGTTTTTTCTCTGCACAGGGAGATGGAGAGAGGCGTATCTCTCTCTTTTGCACATTCTTTTTCTGCACTACCACACCAACAAAGAGAAAGAGGATCTCTTTCTCTCTGTGTGTGTGTGTGTGTGTGTGTGTGTGTGTGTGTGTGTGTGTGTGTGTGTGTGTGTGTGTGTGTGTGTGTGTGTGTGTGTGTGTGTGTGTGTGTGTGTGTGTACAGTACTGTTCCTCCAGATCCATGGGTGTAATCAGGATGTTGGCAGTCCTCATCCTAGAGACAATCACTTTGTCTGTGTCCTATCAGAAGACCAGACATATGTCCCAAATGAAAATCCCTTATTTACTGTACTACATTTAAGGGCCCTGGTCAAAATGTCTGAATTGCGTTATTATATTATTTGATACTCTAGTAGTCTCATTAAATGAACCCTTGCAATGACAAACCATATACTGACTTTGTACATTTTTTTATTTTCAGATGATTACTGATTTCCAAACTGACGTGGAAATGTGTTGTCTGTAGTGTAATATCAACATTCTGGATGATTCATATTGACTATAGAACTAGAAATGTCATACACTACATGAACAAAAGTATGTGGACACCTGCTCGTCAAACATATCATTCCAAAATCTTGGCCATTAATATGGAGTTGGTCCGCCCTTTGCTGCAATAAAAGCCTCCACTCGTCTGGGAAGGCTTTCCACTAGACGTTGGAACATTGCTGCTATAACAGCCTCCACTCTTCTGGGAAGGCTTTCCACTAGATGTTGGAACATTGCTGCTATAACAGCCTCCACTCTTCTGGGAAGGCTTTCCACTAGATGTTGGAACATTGCTGCTATAACAGCCTCCACTCTTCTGGGAAGGCTTTCCACTAGATGTTGGAACTTTGCTGCTATAACAGCCTCCACTCTTCTGGGAAGGCTTTCCACTCAATGTTGGAACATTGCTGCTATAACAGCCTCCACTCTTCTGGGAAGGCTTTCCACTAGCTGTAGGAACATTGCTGCTATAACAGCCTCCACTCTTCTGGGAAGGCTTTCCACTCGATGTTGGAACATTGCTGCTATAACAGCCTCCACTCTTCTGGGAAGGCTTTCCACTCGATGTTGGAACATTGCTGCTATAACAGCCTCCACTCTTCTGGGAAGGCTTTCCACTCGATGTTGGAACATTGCTGCTATAACAGCCTCCACTCTTCTGGGAAGGCTTTCCACTAGATGTAGGAACATTGCTGCTGTAACAGCCTCCACTCTTCTGGGAAGGCTTTCCACTCGATGTTGTTGGAACATTGCTGCGGGAACTTGTTTCCAGTCAGCAACAAGAGCATTAGTGAGGACGGGCACTGATGTTTGGCGATCAGGCCTTGCTCGCAGTCTGCGTTCCAATTCATCCCAAAGTTGTTTGATGGGGTTGAGCTCAGGGCTCTGTGCAGTCCAGTCAAGTTCTTCCACACCGATCTCGACAAACCATTTCTGTATGGACCTCGCTTTGTGCATGGGAGCTGTGTCATGCTGAAACAGGAAAGGGCCTTCCCCAAACTGTTGCCAAGAAGTTGTAAGCACAGAATTGTCTAGTATGTATGTATGCATGTATACTGTAGCATTAAGATTTCCCTTGACTGGAACTAAGGGGCCTAGCCTGAACCATGAAAAACAGCCCCAGAACATTATTACTCCTCCACCAAACTTTACAGTTGGTACCCTGCATTGGGGCAGGGAGCATTGTCCTGGCATCCACCAAGCCCAGATTAATCTGTCGGACTGCCTGCAGGTGAAGCGTGATTCATCACTCCAGAGAACGCATTTCCACTGCTCCAGAGTCCAATGGTGGTGAGCTCTAAACCACTCCAGCTGACACTTGGCATTGCACATGGTGATCTTAGGCTTGTGTGCGGCTGCTCTCCCATGGAAGCTCCCGACGAACTTGTGCTGACGTTGCTTCCAGAGGCACATTTGGATCTCGGTAGTGAGTGTTGCAGATTATGTTGACGTGCTTCAGCACTCGGTGGTCCCGTTCTGTGAGCTTGTGTGGCCTACCACTTTGTGGCTAAGCCGATGTTGCTGCTAGACGATTCCACTTCACAATAACAGCACTTACTGTTGACCGCGCTAATTCTAGCAGGGCAGTAATTTGACGAATTGACTTGTTTGAAGGGTGGCATCCTATGACTGTGCCACGTTGAAAGTCACTGAGCTCTTCAGTATGGGCAATTCTACTGCCAATGTTTGTCTATGGAGATCGCATGGCTGTGTGCTCCATTTTATACAGCTGTCAGCAATGGGTGTGGTTGAAATACCAGAATCCACTAATTTGAAGGAATATACACACACTTTTTTATATACAGTATAGTGTATCACCAACATTTCCAAAACTGAGACAGGCCTACAGTATATGGTTCTCTGTTGCAAGGCTTAAATGGTACTTTGAAAAGCAATGTTTTTCTGTATGAATAGTTTTAGTATTAGCTAATTAGCCTTTTGGAGGCCCTGAGTGACATTTTGCCATTGGGTGTAGAGAAAATGTTGCAGTTTTGAAGCATTTTATATTTAAAAAATTGCCTCTTTTCTCCCCAATTTTGTGATATCCACTTGGTAGTTACAATCTTGTCTCATCGCTGCAACTCCCCAGCGGGGGGGAGGAGGAGAGAGAGAGAGACGAAGGTTGAGTCATGCATCCTCCGAAACATGACCCTCCAAGCAGTGCTGCTTCTTAACACAATGCTTGCTAAACCCGGAAGCCAGCCGCACAAATGTCTCGGAGGAAACACCGTTTAACTCACAACTGAGGTCAGCTTGCAGGCTCCCGGCCCGCCACAAGGAGTCGCTAGAGCACAATGAGCTTAAGAAATCCCCCAAATAAAAATATTTATTGGTCTGATGTCATTAATAAGGAGCATCCAGACAATGCTCTTGATGAATTTATGAAATTGCTTCTACCAATTATTGATAAACATGCACCTGTTAAGAAACTGACTGTTTGAACTTTAAAGGCTCCATGGATTGATGAGGAATTGAAAACGTTGTTTGAAATAGATGGGGCAAAAGGAGTGGCTAATAAATCTGGCTGCACATCTGACTGGTTGACTTACAGCAAATTGAGAAAATATGTGACGAAACTCAACAAAAAGGAGAAGAAACTGTATTATGAAGCCAAGATCAATGATATAGAGAAGGATGGAAAAAGCTTTGGAGTATTTTATTTACATTGGCAAAGTGGGCAAACAATGAACATTAAGCCAGCTATGGGGGTACCACAGGGTTCAATTCTCGGACCGACTCTTTTCTCTGTATATACAGTCTCTTGCGAAAGTATTCGGCCCCCTTGAACTTTGCGACCTTTTGCCACATTTCAGGCTTCAAAGATAAAGATATAAAACTGTATTTTTTTGTGAAGAATCAACAACAAGTGGGACACAATCATGAAGTGGAACGACATTTATTGGATATTTCAAACTTTTTTAACAAATCAAAAACGGAAAAATTGGGCGTGCAAAATTATTTTCTACTATGTTATTGACTTGCTTATTGTTTACTCCATGTGTAACTCTGTCTGTTCACACTGCTATGATTTATCTTGGCCAGGCCGCAGTTGCAAATGAGAACTTGTTCTCAACTAGCCTACCTGGTTAAATAAAGGTGAAATAAAAATAATAATAATAATATTCATGCATAAAAAAACAAATAATGAAAGAAAAGTGTTGCAAGTTTTAATTTTGTACGGTTAGTGTGGGAGAAGGTGGAAACATTGATCGATCAGTAAGGACAAACCTGGCATTGACAACTTCGATGGAAAGCTACTGAGCATGGTAGCTGACTCTATAGCCATTCTGTTAGTGGTAAAGCAGCCTTTACTGTTACTAACAGCAGACCTATCAGCTTTCTGCCAGTTCTTACTGTTGGAAAACTGGTGTTTGAGCAAATCCAATGCTATTTCTCTGTAAACAAATTAACAACGGACTTTCAGCATGCTTATAGAGAAGGGCACTCAACATGTACTGCACTGACACAAACGACTGATGATTGGTTGTGATGGGTTCGGATTTCTAAACTTATATTATTAATCATTAGTTATACTAGAGACATGAGTGTCATAGTCTGGTTTAAGAAGTTGATGGGTATCTGTAGGAGGAATGTATATGGTAGAGGCAATAAGGCTTGGAATGTACTGAGTGAAGGAAAGAAGGAAAGACGATCACATTTTGGCAGGCACAGATAAGGGTGGAGAGATGTGGACACACACCCCACCAGACATGCCACCAGGGGTCTTTTCACAGTCTCCAAATCCAGAACAAATTCAAGAAAGCGTACAGTACTATATAGAGACATTATTACAAGAACAGCAAACCCGTTTAAAAAATGTGTCCTTAAGCTGTTCCTGTCTATTAATTTGAGACAACAAATATGGCGTCAATCATCACATTTTGTGCACTGATTCATTGTCATGTGGCTTGTTCTGAGTGAGATGGATTGGAACTACACTGAACAAAAATATAAACGCAAATGTAAAGTGTTGGTCCAATGTTTCATGAGCTGAAATAAAACATCCCAGAAATGTTCCATATGCACATTAGTTCTCCAAAATAACGTGCACAAATTTGTTTACATCCCTGTTAGTTAGCGTTTCTGCTTTGCCAAGATAATCCATCCATCATTGACCTGACTGCAGTTGAGTGTCGTAACCTTCAATGGCCACTGGCATGATGGAGAAGTGTGCTCTTCACAGATGTATCCTGGTTTCAACTGTACCGGGCATATTGCAGACTGCGGTGTGCTGATGTCAATGTTGTGAACAGAGTGCCCCATGGTGGTGTTATGGTATGGGCAGGCATAAGCTATGGACAACGAACACAATTGCATTTTATCGATGGCAATTTGAATGCTCAGAGATACCGTGACGAGATCCTGAGGTCAATTGTTGTGCCATTCATCCGCCGCCATCATCTCATGTTTCAGCATGATACTGTGCGTCTCCATGTCGGAAGGATCTGTATGCATTTCCTGGAAGCTGAAAATGTCCCAGTTCTTCCATGGCCTGTAGACTCACCAGACATATCAACCATTGAGCATGTTTGGGATGCTCGTCATAGACTTGTACGACAACGTGTTCCAGTTTCTGCCAATTTCCAGCAACTTTGCACAGCCGTTGAAGGGGAGTGGGACAACATTCCACAAGCCACAATCAACATCCTGATCAACTCTATACGAAGGAGATTTGTCGCACTGCAGGAGGCAAATGGTCACACCAGATACTGACTGGTTTTCTCATCCAAGCCCCTACTTTTTGTGTGTGTGACAAACAGATGCATATCTGTATTCCCAGTCCTGTGATGTCCATAGATTAAGGGCCTCATTTATTTATTTCAATTGACTGAGTTCCTTATATTCTTTGAAATTCTTGCATGTTGCGTTTTATATTTTTGTTCAGTGTAGATGGTAATTGTATTGAACTACAAACCTGAGCTCAGGTGTATCCTGTTTCCATTGATCATCCTTGAGATGTTTCTACAATTTGATTGGAGTCCACCTGTGGTAAATTCAATTGATTGGACATGATTTGGAGAGGCACACAACTGTCTATACACGGTCCCACGGTTGACCATGCATGTCACAGAAAAAACCAAGCCATAAGGTCGAAGGAATTGTCTGTAGAGTTCCGAGACAGGATTGTGTCGAGACACATATCTGGGGAAGAGTACCATAAAATGTCTGCAGCATTGAAGGTCCCCAAGAACACAGTGGCCTCCATCATTTTTAAATGGAAGAAGTTTGGAACCACCAAGAACTCTTCCTAGTGCTGGCCGCCCAGCCAAACTGAGCAATCGGGGAGAAGGGCCTTGGTCAGGGAGGTGACCAAGTACCCGATGGTCACTCTGACAGAGCTCCAGAGTTCCTCTGTGGGGATGGGAGAACCTTCCAAAAGGACAACCATCTCTGCAGTACTCCACCAATCAGGCCTTTATGGTAGAGTGGCCAGATCGAGGCAAAGATGATCGAGGCAAAGATGAATGGAGCAAAGTACAGAGAGATGCTTGATGAAAACCTGCTCCAGAGCGCTCAGGAACTCAGACTGGGGCAAAGGTTCACCTTCCAACAGGACAACGACCCTAAGCATGCTGCCAAGGCAATGCAGGAGTGGCTTTGGGACAAGTCTCTGAATGTCCTTGAGGGGCCCAGCCAGAGCCCGGACTGAAAATAGCTGTGCAGCGACGCTCCCCATCTAACCTGACAGAGCTTGAGAGGATCTGCAGAGAAGAATGGGAGAAACTCCCCAAATACAGGTATGGCAAGCTTGTAGCATCATAGCCAAGAAGACTCAAGGCTGTAATTGCTGCCAAAGGTGCTTCAACAAAGTACTGAGTAAAGGGTCATGAATAGTTATGTGAATGTGATATCAGTTTTTATTTTTTAGCATTTTTTTAAATATAAAAGTTGTTTATGCTTTGTCATTATGGGGTGTTGTGTATAGATTAATCAATTTTATAATAAGGCTGTAACGTAATAAAATGTGGAACAAATCAAGGGGTCTGAATACTTTCTGAGAACACTGTATTTTACAGCAAATGTCATGATGAAATAATTAAAGTATAATTGATCAAATTGTCACGAGGAGGAGCATTGGTGACCTTTTTAGAAAATCGAATAAATTGAAAATGAGTAGTTCATTTCAGAAAAATAACTTGCTTTTCTATCATCCACCTGGACATTTCCAATGACGACATTTATGTAAAACGTGTTGATTAATTAATGATGTGATGAATATATTATTTTTATGCAATGACGAGGTAAACTAACCATTTCATTGATGTAAATGCTTCGGGTGACGAGGTCACACAACACAGACAGGCAGGTGTGGAGACTGGGACAAGTCTCTATAGGATCAGAAGAAGAAAGAAAGATCTAAGGATTCATAATAGCAGGATCTAACCCAACTTGCATCTTGTTAGTCTCATTTAAAGAGTGAATACAAATGTATTGGGGATTATAATAGATTTGTTAAGGTGACTAGACCTCTAATTCACACACAGAACTAGAAAATATTTCCTGAAGAAAATGTGTGCTTGCTTTAGTTGTCAATGTGTTTTTTATAGTAGTGGAAGAAGCAGTTGGCCTGCTCCATTGGTAGTGTCTGACAATACCTTGTAGGCTATCCAGTAAAACCACACTTGTTACAATAGGCTACGAAGTAAAGCTAATGATGCTAATATTTTTGAATAGTAACATGTTTATTATGCCTACCACTAGCCTGTTGACCTATTATTCAAATTCATAAACTTCTCTCCAATCAATTACATATTAGCATTTGACCTATTAGCTGTTGATTGCTGCTAAACCAAATACATGACCGTGTATGTCCTCAAACCTCACCCCCGAGCTCTGGCCATCGACCCATTTGTGCTCGTCTTGCATGGAAAAGAGTGGGCGTGTGTCCGCATGGGGGTCTCGATCGGTCTGCACCATCTGTGTCATGTTTTGGCTCCAACTGCAACCTCCTTATTTCCCCACGTATTCATCTGATGAATGCAGTCAGTGAGTCTGAATTGAATCAGCTGCCTTCGTCAATATTAGGGGAAGGCTATTTATTTTATTATGTCAATATCAAATGTCGTATTTATCCATCTGTGAATAGGCTGTTGATGGCAGCTACTGAGGGCAAACCGAATAGTGGTGGTGATGGTCTCCATTTGAAGTAGATTTGTACCAGATGAAAACACCTCTGTAAAGTGAAGTTGATTTTGAGAGAGTAGAAGTGCTGATCTAGGATACGGCTCCCCCTGTGCATGTGATCTTATTAACTGTGATTTAAAAGCCAAAACATATCCTAAATCAGCACTCCTACTCTGGAAGCGCTTGATAAATACGGGCCCGTTCCTAGTAGGTGGTAGGCTTTTGGAAAGGTCCCCAGCTCTGAGAGCATATGGCACTATAAGTCCATAGGCTGTGGCAGTGTCCCAAATGGCACCCGATTCCCTATAAAGTGTACTACTTTTGACAAGGGCCCATAGGAACTATAGAAAATAGTGTGCCATTTATTATGCACCCGGTGAGTCCATATTAATAAATGGAGAAAAGCAGAATGTGGACATGAATAATTTACTGGTTTAACGGTCTGAAGTTGGGAGCTTTGATTGACAGCCAGCAGCTTAGGTGTTGTGATTTTGATTTGGCATTCCTCCATTTATCTGTGATCCCATGTTGCCCGGAGACTACTTCAAGAGAACTTTTTAAAATAAAATGCCATAAGGTGTAAAGAATTTAGTTTTAACGCCCGTATTTCCTTAAATTAAATGTTTCATTTCATTTTGATTCAGTGTTGACTTTCATGTGCTTCTGTTGCATGACATGTCCATGTCAGGAAAAAAAATGTTGAAAGACCAAATGTTATGTATTTGCTTTTGAATATTTCACAGCAGGTCAGACTGGGCTTAGAGGAGAAGGGTAAAGTTGCCCCCTCGATGCTGATCTTAGGTAAGTTTAGCATTTTCCCCACTAATGGTTAGTATTGGGAGATAGGAAGCTGGTCCTGAGTCTGTATCTAGGGGAATCTTCACCTTGGAGCTTTGAGGCTAAAAACCTAAAGGATAGGAGGAAGTATACTGTTGGGTCTATGTGCGTCTGTATTCTACTTCCATTCTTCTCATCGTGGGTCTTTTAATCTTGCGGTTGGTGTTTCTGGTTCATTTCTGGCAGTGATTGAAGTGTGTGGTGTGTTTGGTCTGAAGTTTGCCTCTAAAAGGCTTCTTGCCATCCATCTCCTGTGGAGAATGATCTGTCTGTGATTCAGTTTTTCTTGTGTATTCCTGGCACCTTTGAGACTGACAGTCAACATCAGACAGAGACAATGTTACATGCTTAAAAAGACAAGTAGCCTAACTACGCACACACACTCCTCCTTTTCCCATTCTGGCCCTCCATAAGATCTCATTACTTGTCTTCTTCCCCACAGGCAAAAGAACAGTGTTTTCTTTAACCTAGTTGCAGAAAATCCTTCCCAGTGGTTTGTTTCTGGCCTTTAGATTTTGTTGTTGTATGATTAAAGCTGATTTTAAAAAGTTAAAGAAACCAGCTGTGTAGCGAATAGATATCAGGGCTGGGGTCAATTCGAATTGAAACTGTAAATTCAGGAAGTTAACTTAAATAACTATTGAAAAAAATAATATGAAAAAACACCTTTCAATGAGTTGTCAATGAACTGAGGAGTAGAAGCTATTTATTTCAAAAGTTTATTTCAAATTGCTTAAGTGATTTAAAATCACTTCCTGAATTGACCTCAGCCTTGATAGATTTGCCTTTTGATTAGTCAACTCATTCTATGTAAGCCTGTTGGACCCGTGTGTACTGTGTAGGCAATTTGGCAGCCATTTTGTGTCATCACAAGCCAGTAGAAAATCATACGTTTCAAATGAACCTAGAACAAAACATCCTGCTTGGTGTCTATGGTTATGCACACTGCGGTATTTCGCCTAACAGATATCAATGTCTGATTTGTCTTCAAAATCTTTGTGGGTCTGTGTGATCTGTGGGAAATATGTATCTCTAATGTGGTCATCCATTTGGCAGGAGGTTAAGAAGTGCAGCTTGGGGCCCATAGGCAGACCTGCCCGCCCCCATTCTTCCCAAACAGACTCTGTGTCTAGGATGAACAATTCATCTCTGTGGCTGGGCAGATGGTGTTATCGTCCCAGCTTGAGTCTGGAACCTTGATACTCCTTCACGTACCTCACCGGTCTTCTTATCAGTCAGCAGAGACCTTGAGATTAGGGAGTCAGTCCACTACATAATTGCTCTTCTCATACACAGGGAAAACACATTTCTATTTACCAAATGAGCCATCTATTCATACTAAGATAATATAATGATATGAAACATATTGAGAAAATATGATGAAACCATATTAAGATATAAGACAGTGCTATAGAACACTAAAATATGATTTATCAGCTCGAACACATAGCGCCTATCCCACCCTTATGGACAGGCCCCCTGTTTACTTTCCCGCTGACCAAATGCCATTGCACATACAGTACCAGTCAAAACTTTAGACACACCAACTCATTCCAGGGTTTTTCTTTATTTTTACTATTTTCTACATTATAGAATAATAATGAAGACATCAAAACTGTGAACACATGGAATCATGTAGTAAACAAAAAAGTGTTTAACAAATCAAAATAGATTTTAGATTCTTCAAAGTAGCCAGCCTTTGCCTTGACAGCTTTGCACACTCTTGGCATTCTCTCAACCAGCTTCACCCGGAATGCTTTTCCAACAGTCTTGAAGGCGTTCCCACATATGCTGAGCACTTGTTGGCTGCTTTTCCTTCACTCTGCGGTCCAACTCATCCCAAACCATCTTCATTTGGTTGAGGTTGGGGAATTGTGGAGGCCAGGTCACCTGATGCACCACTCCATCACTTTTCTTATTGGTCAAATAGCCCTTACACAGCCTGGATGTGTGTTGGGTCATTGTCCTGCTGGAAAAACAAATGATAGTCCCACTAAGCGGAAACTAGATGGGATGGCATATCGCTGCAGAATGCTGTGGTAGCCATGCTGGTTAAGTGTGCCTTGAATTCTAAAATAAATCACTGACAGTATCACCAGCAAAGCACCATCACACCTCCTCCATGCTTCACTGTGGGCACGACACATGCTGAGCTCATCCGTTCACCTACTCTGCGTCTAACAAAGACCAAAGGACAGATTTCCACCGATCTAATGTCCATTGCTCGTGTTTCTTGACCCAAGCAAGTCTCTTCTTATTGGAGTCTTTTTAGTAGTGGTTTCTTTGCAGCAATTCGACCATGAAGGCCTGATTCACGCAGTCTCCTCTGAACAGTTGATGTTGAGATGTGTCTGTTACTTGAACTCTGTGAAGCATTTATTTGGGCTGCAATTTCTGAGGCTTGTAACTCTAATGAACTTATTCTCTGCAGCAGAGGTAACTCTGGGTCTTCCTTTCCTGTGGCGGTCCACATGTGAGCCAGTTTCATCATAGTGTTTGATGGTTTTTGCAACTGCACTTGAAGAAACGTTCAAAGTTCTTGAAATGTTTCGTATTAACTGGCCTTCATGACTTAAAGTAATGATGGACTGTCGTTTCTCTTTGCTTATTTGAGCTGTTTTTACCATAATATGGTCTTGGTCTTTTACCAAATAGGGCTATCTTCTGTATACCACTCCTACTTTGGCACAACACAGTTGATTGGCTCAAACACATTAAGAAGAAAAGTAATTCCACAAATGAACTTTTAACAAGGCACACCTGTTAATTGATATGGATTACAGTTGACTACCTCATGAAGCTGGTTGAGAGAATGTCAAGAATATGCAAAGCTGTCGTCAAGGCAAAGGGTGGCTACTTTTGAAGAATCTCAAATATAAAATATATTTAGATTTGTTTAACATTTTTTTGTTTACTATATGTTTCCATATGTGATATTTCATAGTTTTGTTATCTTCACTATTATTCTAAAATGTAGAAAATAGTAAAAAATAAAGAAAACCCTTGAATGAGTAGGTGTGTCTGAACGTTTGACTGGTACTGCAGATCATTCCATCTAACCCATGAAACGTTCATCACTACTTCTAGGCTACTTACAGTATTTAATTATAAACATACGAAAACTCAAGTCAATCTGTCACTTTCCAACAATAGTCAAGGATTGTCTTAATTCTGGGTCAGTCACGGTGGTCAGGTTTTTCTGCCACTGTGTACTCTCTGTTTGGGGCCAGATAGCATTCCTATTTTCTGTGTTTTGGTTGATTCATTCCATTGTGTCAAATAGTTATCTTTTTGCTTTCTCATTTGGTTGGATCTAATTGTGTTGCTGTCCCGGGGCTCTGTGGGGTCTGTTTGTGAACAAAGAACCAGCTGGCTGAGGGGACTCTTCTCTATGTTAATCTCTCTGTAGGTGAGGGCCTTGTGGTTGAATGTTTGGGCATCACTCCCTTTTTAGGTGGTTTAAAATTTAACTGCTCTACTCTGGTTTTGATAACTAGCGGTTATAGTCCTAATTCTGCTCTGCATGCATTGTTTGGGGTTTTGCGTTGTACACAAAGTATATTTTTGCAGAATTGTGCGTACAGTCTCAATTGGGTGTTTGTGCCATTAGTGAATTATTGGTTTGTCTGGCTCTCTCGCTCTGTGTGTCTGTCTGTCTGTCTGTCTGTCTGTCTGTCTGTCTGTCTGAAGTTTTGTTTCTAATTGTTCCTAATTGACCTCCAAAGGACTTAATATTTGCTAATGTTTTCTACCCAACACCATTCTTTTGTAGCTGCAAAGATATTTCTGCTCTGTTTTTATGTACTCTGTTTACAATGGTGCTTGAGGCACAGCTGTCAGTCAGGTTGAGAATCCGTTTGTGGTTTGTGATGTACAGCTGTCAGCCAGGTTGAGAATCCGTTTGTGGTTTGTGATGTACAGCTGTCAGCCAGGTTGAGAATCCGTTTGTGGTTTGTGATATACAGCTGTCAGCCAGGTTGAGAATCCGTTTGTGGTTTGTGATCTACAGCTGTCAGCCAGGTTGAGAATCCGTTTGTGGTTTGTGATATACAGCTGTCAGCCAGGTTGAGAATCCGTTTGTGGTTTGTGATCTACAGCTGTCAGCCAGGTTGAGAATCCGTTTGTGGTTTGTGATCTACAGCTGTCAGCCAGGTTGAGAATCCGTTTGTGGTTTGTGATATACAGCTGTCAGCCAGGTTGAGAATCAGTTTGTGGTTTGTGATGTACAGCTGTCAGTCAGGTTGAGAATCAGTTTGTGGTTTGTGATCTACAGCTGTCAGCCAGGTTGAGAATCCGTTTGTGGTTTGTGATCTACAGCTGTCAGCCAGGTTGAGAATCCGTTTGTGGTTTGTGATATACAGCTGTCAGCCAGGTTGAGAATCCGTTTGTGGTTTGTGATATACAGCTGTCAGTCAGGTTGAGAATCCGTTTGTGGTTTGTGATCTACAGCTGTCAGCCAGGTTGAGAATCAGTTTGTGGTTTGTGATATACAGCTGTCAGCCAGGTTGAGAATCAGTTTGTGGTTTGTGATATACAGCTGTCAGCCAGGTTGAGAATCAGTTTGTGGTTTGTGATGTACAGCTGTCAGCCAGGTTGAGAATCAGTTTGTGGTTTGTGATGTACAGCTGTCAGCCAGGTTGAGAATCAGTTTGTGGTTTGTGATGTACAGCTGTCAGCCAGGTTGAGAATCAGTTTGTGGTTTGTGATGTACAGCTGTCAGCCAGGTTGAGAATCCGTTTGTGGTTTGTGATATACAGCTGTCAGCCAGGTTGAGAATCAGTTTGTGGTTTGTGATGTACAGCTGTCAGTCAGGTTGAGAATCCGTTTGTGGTTTGTGATATACAGCTGTCAGCCAGGTTGAGAATCCGTTTGTGATGTACTTTGCATTCGGATCTTAAAAACAATACCCCATAATGACGAAGCGAAACGTTTTTGTTTTACATTTTGGCAAGTTTATTGACAACAAAAAACATAAATACCTTACTTACATAAGTATTCAGACCTTTTTACTATGAGACTCGAAATTGAGTTCAGGTGCATCTTATTTCCATTGATCGTCCTTTAGATGTTTCTACAACTTGATTTGGAGTCCACCTGTGGTAAATCCAATTGATTGGACATGATTTGGAAAGACACACAGCTGTCTATATAAGGTCCCAGGGTTGACAGTGAATGTCAGAGCAAAAACCAAGTCGGATCGTGTCGAGGCACAGATCTGGGGAAGGCTACCAAAACATTTCTACAGCATTGAAGGTCCCCAAGAACACAGTGGCCTCCATCATTCTTAAATGGAAGTAGTTTGGAACCACCTAGAGCTCCCCATTCAACCTGACAGAGTTTGAGAGGATCTGCAGAGAAGAATGGGAGAAACTCCCCAAATACAGGTTTGCCAAGCTTGTAGCTTCATACCCAAGAACACTCAAGGCTGTAATTGCTGCCAAAGGTGCTTCAACAAATTGCTGAGTACATGGTCTTTCTATTTTTGATTAATTTTCATGTATTTCTAAAAACCTGTTTTTGCTTTGTCATTATGGGGTGTTGTGTGTAGATCGATGAGGAGGGAAAAACGACTTAATCCGTTTTAGAATAAGGCTTTATGATAATAAGGGTAAAAAGGACTTGATCCGTTTTAGAATAACGTAACAAAATGTGGAAAACGTGAAGGGTCTGAATACTTTACAAATGCACTGTAGTTCTGTATAGGAGGCTAAATTGAAGCAATGGTAGACGTTGAATACACTTTTTCCAACCAAAGACATTTGGTAGAAACACCCAATTCTGAATTGATTGTCCAATAGTATTTGTCAATAGTGTAGCCTACCCAAATAAGGTAAATTTTTATAAAACTGACACATGCTAATCTTCAAGGATATCAGAGACTTGTTCGTAGGAGGTTAGTTCACGTCACTAACAGAGCCCCCTGTTTTTTGTGTTTGGTCCGTACAGGCTGTAGGATGTTCTCGTCAGTGAAGGCCTTCGAGGGGCAGCAATACTCCACCCTGAAGAGGCAATGCCTTGCCAGTGGCCTTCTGTTTGAAGACCCACACTTCCCCGCCTTGGACGACACCCTCTTCTACCAGGGCAACAGGATTGGACGCGTGCACTGGAAAAGACCCCAGGTGAGGGAGCTTTCTGGCTATCACACATACTAATACTACTACTACTTCTTACACTCCTATATTTTTTTGGGGGAAATGTCCTTTTTAAAATTTCATTCATGGTTTATTTGGAAAGGGACATATTCAAGGATCTGATGACAGGACTCAAGGCTTTGATGAAGGCGATTTATGCCGAAATGTAAGCCGTTTGTTTGTTTGTCCCATCAATAAATCTATCCGATTTACAAATGACAGCTTTGCACACTCTTGGCATTCTCTCAACCAGCTTCATGAGGTAGTCACCTGGAATGCATTCAATTAACAGGTGTGTCTTGGTAAAGTTCATTAGTGAAATGTCTTTCCTTCTTAATGCGTTTGAGCCAATCAGTTGTGTTGTGACAAGGAAAGGGGGTATACAGAAGATAGCCCTATTTGTTAAAAGACCAAGTCCATATTATGGCAAGAACAGCTCAAATAACAAAGAGAAATGACACTCCATCATTACCTTAAGACACGAAGGTCAGTCAATCCGGAAAATTTCAAGAACTTTGAACGTTTCTTCAAGTGCAGTTGCAAAAACCAAGCGCTATGATGAAATATGCACTCATGAGGACCTCCACAGGAAAAGAAGACCCAGAGTTACTTCTGCTGCAGCCCAAATAAATGCTTCAGAGTTCAAGTAACAGACACATCTCAACATCAACTGTTCAGAGTAGACTGCGTCAACGAGGCTTTCATGGTCGAATTGCTGCAAATAAACCACTACTAAAGGACACCAAAAAGAGGTACCAAACCAACACATGCTAAAGACAAGCACCGTCTTGTAGCGGCTAATGGCTGGTGCCTATTGCCAGACAAAGTGTTAGGAAGTGTCCAAGTCAATTATCCCTCCCCTTCCCCCCTCCTCCTGACCAGAGCGCCGCTTATTCCAGAGTCTCTGAGCAGATAGAAATGGGAGGTGTGGTGCTGCACGGCATCCATTAGCTATGGCAGTAGCCGTTCCATTCACAATCTTCCTTTGTTGTCAACACATTCCTCATTATTATTTTTTTCTCTTTTATGGTTGTTTTTCTTTTGATGGTTTTGATGCTTCTTGTGTTTCTTGTTTTCCGGGGTCAATTTCAGTTGAGGTATTTCAGTATTCAGGTATCAAGGCAAGATGCTAATGGTCTGAAATATGTCTTCCCCAATACTTCAAGCAGTTGAAATTTCACGGTTTTAATGTGTAACAGTGTTTTTTAACCTTTATTTAACTAGGCAAGTCAGTTAAGAACAAATTCTTATTTTCAATGACGGCCTAGAAATAGTGGGTTAACTGCCTGTTCAGGGGCAGAACGACAGATTTGTACCTTGTCAGCTCGGGGGTTTGAACTTGCAACCTTCCGGTTACTAGTCCAACGCTCTAACCACTAGGCTACCCTGCCACCCCAGTGAGAAGAGGTGAGTTATTAGAGTACACATCTTTGACATCAACTTATACTTTTTCAGTTTGTTTACAATCTGTATTTGAAGGGATACTTCGTGATTTTTGGCAATTAGTCAGATGGAACTTCCCAAGAGTCAGAGGAACTCGTGGATACCATTTTTATGTCTCGGTGTCAAGTATGAAGGAAGTTAGTTTCGTGTGCCAACGCTAACTAGCGTTAGCGCAATGACCTCTAAGTCTATGGGTATCTGCTAGCAAGGGCGGGGGGATTGGGGGGATGTATGGGGAGACTCGGATGGATGGATGGAAGCGTGGGAGGGTGACTGATAAGCTTCTTCGGTTGCTGGGCGGGATGGGTTATCTTTGTATGCATGTCTTTGATTGTTTTGTACCTGTAAACACCCCCTCTGATAAATGACAAAACTAAATAAAAAGATGGTCACAAAAAAATATATTAAAGTACAAACAGCATTTAGTGCTACGTTTTTTAAACAGCACTTGGGTATGTTTATGACCACAAGTCAAGACAGTGGAGCATGCAGGCATAAATAAGAGGCCTCTATAAAATGCTCCTCTCTCTCTCCCTTCTCTCTCTCCCCTCTTGGTTCTCTGTCTCTCTCGGCTCTCTACTGCAATCCCTCTCAGCCTTCTCTCCCTACTACATCCACTCTGGACCACAGATTAGTTGTGTTTATCTATGACATGACTGACAAGCAATAAAAACACAGAGCCCATTTATCTGGGCTCGCTTTGCTGTCCTCCCAAGCCAAACGTATCTGGGCTCGCTTTGCTGTCCTCCCAAGCCAAACGTATCTGGGCTCGCTTTGCTGTCCTCCCATGCCAAATGTATCTGGGCTCGCTTTGCTGTCCTCCCAAGCCAAATGTATCTGGGCTCGCTTTGCTGTCCTCCCAAGCCAAACGTATCTGGGCTCGCTTTGCTGTCCTCCCATGCCAAATGTATCTGGGCTCGCTTTGCTGTCCTCCCAAGCCAAATGTATCTGGGCTCGCTTTGCTGTCCTCCCAAGCCAAACGTATCTGGGCTCGCTTTGCTGTCCTCCCATGCCAAACGTATCTGGGCTCGCTTTGCTGTCCTCCCAAGCCAAACGTATCTGGGCTCGCTTTGCTGTCCTCCCAAGCCAAACGTATCTGGGCTCGCTTTGCTGTCCTCCCATGCCAAACGTATCTGGGCTCGCTTTGCTGTCCTCCCATGCCAAACGTATCTGGGCTCGCTTTGCTGTCCTCCCAAGCCAAACGTATCTGGGCTCGCTTTGCTGTCCTCCCAAGCCAAACGTATCTGGGCTCGCTTTGCTGTCCTCCCAAGCCAAACGTATCTGGGCTCGCTTTGCTGTCCTCCCAAGCCAAACGTATCTGGGCTCGCTTTGCTGTCCTCCCATGCCAAACGTATCTGGGCTCGCTTTGCTGTCCTCCCAAGCCAAACGTATCTGGGCTAAATGAGCTCCCTGATCGCTCCCTGATCGTTGTGGCAGTTTTATTGATCTTGTCTGACCGTCATCGACTAGCCTGGTGCTTTGACTCTGGCTGCTGGGCGGCGACTGATTTGGTCACATAGGTAGTGACGGCTCTTCAGTACGAGGTAAATTATTTGACACTTATTTCTTACCCTGTAGGGAGACAGACAGATCAGTAGGCAATTATTTTTTTTACAGCCGGGCCAATCCACCCAACAGATACTGGGAGTGAATATTGGAAGTGAACATTCTCCTCTGTAAAATAGCCTGTTCCAGCTAGCACATAATGTTCTGAGAACCATATGTTTCTTAGAGCTAGGTTAGAGTGTGGTCTTCCTATGGTTATTTTGCATACAACCTTCCAACAACTTTCTGGGAATGGTGCAGGATAGTTGCTTTGAAACATTCTCAGCACATTTAAGGAACTTGACAAAAAAACATGACTGTCATTATTTTAACAGAACATTTCCTTAAAGTTCAAACATGGTTACATTTAATTAACATTTTGTCATGTTTTAGAACGTTCTTCATTGCTCTCGACATTGGGAATGTTCTCAAATTGTTCAGAGAACGTTAAACAATGTTCTGTGCGAATTTCAGTACATCAGCATTACGTTTCCTCATGGTTCTATTTAAAGTCATGGTCTCAAATTGTTTTGTAATGTTCAGAGAACGTTCTGAGGATGTAATTTATAAAAAATAATACATTCCATTCTCAATGTTAAACATTTCCATTAAAAACCACAAGAATGTAGTAACGGTCAGAGAATGTTATTAAAAATGTCTACGTACCGTGTGTTGGCCGTGCCCACTAAACACCTGATCTTAATGAGTGCTTATTTTCTTTTGAAATGGGGTTTGTTCCCAGGTCAGACTGAAATGAACAGCTTTGTATGAGTTAAAAAAAAAACATGCTAGCTCCATCCTGGAGGCGCAGTGAACTAATTCCATAGATAGAGAACAGAAAATGATAGGTTCGAACCCCACTGACGCCATGCCACAATTAAGCAATAAGGCCCCAGGGGTGAGCTATATGGCCAATGTACCACAGCTAAGAGCTGTTCTTAGAACAGACGTGAAGTGCCTTCATACAGCCCTTAACCGTTGTAAATTGGCAACATATCACAACCTCCAGAGGTGCCCTATTGCTATTATAAACTATTTACCAACGTCATTAGAGCAGTAAAAATACATGTTTTGTCATACCTTGGTATACAGTCTGATATACAGTTGTCAGCCAATCAGCATTTAGAGCTTAAACCACACAGTTTATAATAAAAAATGTATGTGTTTGCATGATTAATGCCTAAGCAAATACATTTCCATGTGTTTTATCTGTGCTTGGAATTCAAAACATTTAACCCAAAATAAGCTAGCAGAAAGCTTTCAGGGAATCATAGTAAAACGGTCTTAGAAGCTCCCTGCAACCCTCAAATGTATGTTCCCAGAACGGGTGACATTAAACTCTTCTGTTCTCAGAATGTTGTTTAAAGAAAGGTCAGTTTTGCTGGTCAGGAAATGTATGGTTTCGTTCCCTGAACCAATAGGAAACCAAATGGACGTTAAACAGCTTCCAAAGAACCAAATGTGCTAGCTGGGGTGGCTAATGCAATTGAATGTCAGTTTTTGTAATGTCAGTTGAATCAACAAATCACAGCCCATGTTGATGGGTAGTACAGGTCTGTTTTTACTTCCTGCTTTGCTCCTATGGGTACACACGCAATGGCTGCCAGTCCACCCATTATGCCCGTCATCGACTTGAATGGGGACGCAAGTTCTATTCGTTCTATTTCTATGGCAGCACATGTAGAGAAAATGAGCATCTAATGGTTATTACTTCCATAGTGGCCTTTGAGTAACAGGAGAGAGGGATGGTGGAGAGGTCTCCAGGGGACTCTGCAGTGGTGGGGTTCTCATAGTGGCCTTTGAGTAACGGGAGAGAGGGATGGTGGAGAGGTCTCCAGGGGACTCTGCAGTGGTGGGGTTCTCATAGTGGCCTTTGAGTAACAGGAGAGAGGGATGGTGGAGAGGTCTCCAGGGGACTCTGCAGTGGTGGGGTTCTCATAGTGGCCTTTGAGTAACGGGAGAGAGGGATGGTGGAGAGGTCTCCAGGGGACTCTGCAGTGGTGGGGTTCTCATAGTGGCCTTTGAGTAACGGGAGAGAGGGATGGTGGAGAGGTCTCCAGGGGACTCTGCAGTGGTGGGGTTCTAAATAGTGGCCTTTGAGTAACGGGAGAGAGGGATGGTGGAGAGGTCTCCAGGGGACTCTGCAGTGGTGGGGTTTCATTAAACAAGGGCCTTTGAGTAACGGGAGAGAGGGATGGTGGAGAGGTCTCCAGGGGACTCTGCAGTGGTGGGGTTCTCATAGTGGCCTTTGAGTAACGGGAGAGAGGGATGGTGGAGAGGTCTCCAGGGGACTCTGCAGTGGTGGGGTTCTCATAGTGGCCTTTGAGTAACGGGAGAGAGGGATGGTGGAGAGGTCTCCAGGGGACTCTGCAGTGGTGGGGTTCTCATAGTGGCCTTTGAGTAACGGGAGAGAGGGATGGTGGAGAGGTCTCCAGGGGACTCTGCAGTGGTGGGGTTCTCATAGTGGCCTTTGAGTAACAGGAGAGAGGGATGGTGGAGAGGTCTCCAGGGGACTCTGCAGTGGCAGTGCAGTGGTGGGGTTCTAAATAGTGGCCTTTGAGTAACGGGAGAGTGGGATGGTGGAGAGGTCTCCAGGGGACTCTGCAGTGCAGTGGTGGGGTTCTCATAGTGGCCTTTGAGTAACAGGAGAGAGGGATGGTGGAGAGGTCTCCAGGGGACTCTGCAGTGCAGTGGTGGTCATACCATTTGGGTTCTCCTAGTGGCCTTTGAGTAACGGGAGAGAGGGATGGTGGAGAGGTCTCCAGGGGACTCTGCAGTGCAGTGGTGGGGTTCTCATAGTGGCCTTTGAGTAACGGGAGAGAGGGATGGTGGAGAGGTCTCCAGGGGACTCTGCAGTGGTGGGGTTCTCATAGTGGCCTTTGAGTAACAGGAGAGAGGGATGGTGGAGAGGTCTCCAGGGGACTCTGCAGTGGCAGTGCAGTGGTGGGGTTCTCCTAGTGGCCTTTGAGTAACAGGAGAGAGGGATGGTGGAGAGGTCTCCAGGGGACTCTGCAGTGGTGGGGTTCTCATAGTGGCCTTTGAGTAACAGGAGAGAGGGATGGTGGAGAGGTCTCCAGGGGACTCTGCAGTGGCAGTGCAGTGGTGGGGTTCTCATAGTGGCCTTTGAGTAACGGGAGAGAGGGATGGTGGAGAGGTCTCCAGGGGACTCTGCAGTGCAGTGGTGGGGTTCTCCTAGTGGCCTTTGAGTAACAGGAGAGAGGGATGGTGGAGAGGTCTCCAGGGGACTCTGCAGTGGCAGTGCAGTGGTGGGGTTCTCATATTGGCCTTTGAGTAACAGGAGAGAGGGATGGTGGAGAGGTCTCCAGGGGACTCTGCAGTGGCAGTGCAGTGGTGGGGTTCTCATAGTGGCCTTTGAGTAACAGGAGAGAGGGATGGTGGAGAGGTCTCAGGGGACTCTGCAGTGGCAGTGCAGTGGTGGGGTTCTCATAGTGGCCTTTGAGTAACAGGAGAGAGGGATGGTGGAGAGGTCTCCAGGGGACTCTGCAGTGGCAGTGCAGTGGTGGGGTTCTCATAGTGGCCTTTGAGTAACAGGAGAGAGGGATGGTGGAGAGGTCTCCAGGGGACTCTGCAGTGGCAGTGCAGTGGTGGGGTTCTCATAGTGGCCTTTGAGTAACAGGAGAGAGGGATGATGGAGAGGTCTCCAGGGGACTCTGCAGTGGTGGGGTTCTCATAGTGGCCTTTGAGTAACAGGAGAGAGGGATGGTGGAGAGGTCTCCAGGGGACTCTGCAGTGGCAGTGCAGTGGTGGGGTTCTCATAGTGGCCTTTGAGTAACAGGAGAGAGGGATGGTGGAGAGGTCTCCAGGGGACTCTGCAGTGGCAGTGCAGTGGTGGGGTTCTCATAGTGGCCTTTGAGTAACAGGAGAGAGGGATGGTGGAGAGGTCTCCAGGGGACTCTGCAGTGGCAGTGCAGTGGTGGGGTTCTCATAGTGGCCTTTGAGTAACAGGAGAGAGGGATGGTGGAGAGGTCTCAGGGGACTCTGCAGTGGCAGTGCAGTGGTGGGGTTCTCCTAGTGGCCTTTGAGTAACAGGAGAGAGGGATGGTGGAGAGGTCTCCAGGGGACTCTGCAGTGGCAGTGCAGTGGTGGGGTTCTCATAGTGGCCTTTGAGTAACAGGAGAGAGGGATGGTGGAGAGGTCTCCAGGGGACTCTGCAGTGCAGTGGAGTGGTGGGGTTCTCATAGTGGTCTTGAGTAACAATTGAGTAACAGGAGAGAGGGATGGTGGAGAGGTCTCCAGGGGACTCTGCAGTGGCAGTGCAGTGGTGGGGTTCTCATAGTGGCCTTTGAGTAACAGGAGAGAGGGATGGTGGAGAGGTCTCCAGGGGACTCTGCAGTGCAGTGGAGTGGTGGGGTTCTCATTGTGGCCTTTGAGTAACAGGAGAGAGGGATGGTGGAGAGGTCTCCAGGGGACTCTGCAGTGGTGGGGTTCTCATAGTGGCCTTTGAGTAACAGGAGAGAGGGATGGTGGAGAGGTCTCCAGGGGACTCTGCAGTGGCAGTGCAGTGGTGGGGTTGTCATAGTGGCCTTTGAGTAACAGGAGAGAGGGATGGTAGAGAGGTCTCCAGGGGACTCTGCAGTGGTGGGGTTCTCATAGTGGCCTTTGAGTAACAGGAGAGAGGGATGGTGGAGAGGTCTCCAGGGGACTCTGCAGTGGCAGTGCAGTGGTGGGGTTCTCATAGTGGCCTTTGAGTAACAGGAGAGAGGGATGGTGGATAGGTCTCCAGGGGACTCTGCAGTGGCAGTGCAGTGGTGGGGTTCTCATAGTGGCCTTTGAGTAACATGAGAGAGGGATGGTGGAGAGGTCTCCAGGGGACTCTGCAGTGGCAGTGCAGTGGTGGGGTTCTCATAGTGGCCTTTGAGTAACAGGAGAGAGGGGTGGTGGAGAGGTCTCCAGGGGACTCTGCAGTGGCAGTGCAGTGGTGGGGTTCTCATAGTGGCCTTTGAGTAACAGGAGAGAGGGATGGTGGAGAGGTCTCCAGGGGACTCTGCAGTGGCAGTGCAGTGGTGGGGTTCTCATAGTGGCCTTTGAGTAACAGGAGAGAGGGATGGTGGAGAGGTCTCCAGGGGACTCTGCAGTGGCAGTGCAGTGGTGGGGTTCTCATAGTGGCCTTTGAGTAACAGGAGAGAGGGATGGTGGAGAGGTCTCCAGGGGACTCTGCAGTGGCAGTGCAGTGGTGGGGTTCTCATAGTGGCCTTTGAGTAACAGGAGAGAGGGATGGTGGAGAGGTCTCCAGGGGACTCTGCAGTGGTGGGGTTCTCATAGTGGCCTTTGAGTAACGGGAGAGAGGGATGGTGGAGAGGTCTCCAGGGGACTCTGCAGTGGTGGGGTTCTCATAGTGGCCTTTGAGCAACAGGAGAGAGGGATGGTGGAGAGGTCTCCAGGGGACTCTGCAGTGGCAGTGCAGTGGTGGGGTTCTCATAGTGGCCTTTGAGTAACAGGAGAGAGGGATGGTGGAGAGGTCTCCAGGGGACCCTGCAGTGGCAGTGCAGTGGTGGGGTTCTCATAGTGGCCTTTGAGTAACAGGAGAGAGGGATGGTGGAGAGGTCTCCAGGGGACTCTGCAGTGGCAGTGCAGTGGTGGGGTTCTCTTCTCCGCTGATGAAAAGTTGGCTTTTGCAGCAACCTGCTTTCATCTGCATCAGCAGACCTTGGGTGTGTGTGGACACAGATGCACACGTGCATGCAATTCACGCACACTTTTTGTTCACAAACATTCTGTCTTTCTCATCTTCAGTCCATTTCTCCATCCATCTCTCACCACCAGCCGACACTTCAGAGTCGACGTTGAACTGTATTTACGACCTCGTCTAAACCCATTTCAGTCCAGCGGTATTGAGCTGTATTGTGTTGTATATTGAGCTGTATTGATAACAGTCTTGTAAAGATGGGGGTGACTGGTACAGGCAATGGAACATCCGTAACGTTTTGTTATGAAACCTGTTTGTAACACGTTACATCGGATCATCTTGAAACGTTCTCTGTAACTTTCATCAAGGTTTTCTATGGTCTGTAATTGGTTTCTCACCGTTTCAGCGTTATGGTGTAACATCCATAACGGATCCATATTGTGTGTGCTTGCTTTGAGATGTATTCTTCAGACCTTTACTGGTGCAATTGTCTGGAAAACGAGGTGCTCTCGTTAAGATTCTCTTGGAAAATATGAAATGCATTTGTCATATGGCGGTACTATACTGAACAGAAAATATAAACGCAACATGTAAAGTGTTGGTTTCATGAGCTGAAATAAAAAGAGCTGAGACATTTTCAATACACACAAAGAGCATATTTCTCTCATGTTGTGTACAAATTTGTTTACATCCTAGTCCACCTGATGCAAAATAATTTAATGTTCATTTCTTTACCATAAGCCGCCTCCAACGTTGTAGAGAATGTGGCAGTACGTCCAACTGGTCTAACAATGGAGTAGTGTGGGTGAGCGGTTTGCTGATGTCAACGTTGTGAACAGAGCCCCATGGTGGGGTGGGGTTATGGTATGGGCAGGCATAAGCTACAGACAATGAACACAATTGCATTTTATCGATGGCAATTTGAACGCACAGCAATAGCGTGACGAGATCCTGAGGCCCATTGTTGTGCCATTCATCTGCCGCGATCACCTCATGTTTTGAGCATGATACTGCACGGCCTCATGTCGTAATATTAGGAAAGTGCTCCTAATGTCTGGTAGACCAAAGAGAACCCTGAAGGAGCTGCAAAGCTCCACAGTGGAGATTGGAGTATCTGTCCATAGGACCACTTTAAGCCACACACTCCACAGAGCTGGGCTTTATGGAAGAGTGGCCAGAAAAAAGCCATTGCTTAAAGAAAAAATAAGCAAACATGTTTGGTGTTTGCCAAAAGGCATGTGGGAGACTCCCCAAACATATGGAAGAAGGTACTCTGGTCAGATGAGAATAAAATTGAGCTTTTTGTCCATTAAGGAAAACGCTATGCCTGGCGCAAACCCAACACCTCACATCATCCTGAGCACACCATCCCCACAATGAAGCATGGTGGTGGCAGCATCATGCCATGGGAATGTTTTTTATCAGCAGGGGTGGGATAACTGGTCAGAATTGAAGGAATGATGGATGGCGCTAAACACAGGGAAATTCTTGAGGGAAACCTGTTTCAGTCTTCCAGAGATTTGAGACAGAGGTTCACCTTCCAGCAGGACAATGACCCTAAACATACTGCTAAACCAACACTCAACTGGTTTATGAGGAAACATTTAAATGTCTTAGAATGGCCTAGTCAAAGCCCAGACCTCAATCTAATTGAGAATCTGTGATATGACTTAAAGATTGCTGTACACCAGCGGAACCCATCCAACTTGAAGGAGCTGGAGTAGTTCTACCTTGAAGAACGGGCAAAATCCCAGTGGCTAGATGTGCCAAGCTTATAGAGACATACCCCAAGAGACTTGCAGCTGTAATTGCTGCTAAAGGTGGATCTACAAAGTATTGACTTTATAGGTTTCTGTTTTCTTTGTCTTATTCTTTGTTTCACAATAAAACAAATATTTTGCATCTTCAAAGTGGAAGGCATATTGTATAGTCATGTGGTGTAAATCAAATGATACACCCCCCCCCAAAAAAATATATTTTTAATTCCAGGTTATAAGGCAACAAAATAGGACAAATGCCAAGGGGGGTGAATCCTTTCACTAGCCACTGTATGTTCAGTCTCCCCAAAAAGCTTGTCCATTTCATGTAACATCATAACGCTTTTCATTTGCCTTATTTCTCCAATATGCCAATATTTAGGAGTCTGCATTTTTGGGTATCTGCTCCCCCAAGGGGTGCTATAGACACCAGCATCAAAGGTGTTATATCTATTTTGTTTGTCCAGTCTGTGAGACATTAATCAAATCAAATATATTTATATAGCCCTTCGTACATCAGCTGATATCTCAAAGTGCTGTACAGAAACCCGGCCTAAAACCCCAAACAGCAAGAAATGCAGGTGTAGAAGCACATTAAAGTTTGGGCAAATGTGATTTTGCTAATGTAACATCCATAACTCTGGAATTGGCCATTTAATAATTATTACAATATTATTCAATTTGGGATACTCAGAATAACATTGCTAGCACATTGTCATAGTGATGTCAGGTATGACTGTTTATGTGGTAACTTTAGTCCCCCCCCCCCCCCAGGTGAGGCAGTCACCTCCCTGGCGATCTATCAGTGGGCTGTGGACAGGTCTATTAGTCAGAGAAGCCAGTGATGACATCACTGTTGCTCTACGATCAGACATTGATCTATTTCCTGCTTTCATTATCGCACCCCACAGGAGAGCGGGAGGGAGGGGGCGAGAGGGAGGAGGAGGGTCGGGGGGAGGAGGAGGGTCGGGGGGGAGAAAGAGATGCTAGGAGATGGAGAATAAAATCCACCTGTGTGCAATCTAACTAAGCACGGCACCAGGGATCTGTTCGCACATTGTTGGTGGGGAAAGTCCACACACACACACACACACACACACACACACACACACTGGCTGAAAATAACAATTGCCTCACACCTGGTGGGTGAGAAACCACATGCCCCCGCCGCCCCGAAGGGCGAGGTAGATAATAACACACACGCACGTCACACTTATCACTGTCCACATAGACTCGGGGTGTGTCTGAAAGGCTCCCTGTCCCCTATATAGTGCACTAAGGCAGATGAGAGCTCTGTGCCCTGGTCAAAAGTAGTGCACTATATAGGGAATAGGGTACCATTTTGGACGTAGACTCAAAGATATCATTCATGCAGTCTCCCACCTATTACTATTGACTGCAGATCCTTATTGGGATCCTGTAATGAATTTCTTCTCTGCTTGAACCCACTCCTGTATGTGTAGCCTGCAAGTCAATACTCTTCTCTGCTTGAACCCACTCCTGTATGTGTAGCCTGCATGTCAATACTCAAGTCTTCTCTGCTTGTGTCCACTCCTGTATGTGTAGCCTGCAAGTCAATACTCTTCTCTGCTTGAACCCACTCCTGTATGTGTAGCCTGCATGTCAATACTCAAGTCTTTCTGCTTGTGTCCACTCCTGTATGTGTAGCCTGCATGTCAATACTCTTCTCTGCTTGAACCCACTCCTGTATGTGTAGCCTGCATGTCAATACTCTTCTCTGCTTGAACCCACTCCTGTATGTGTAGCCTGCAAGTCAATACTCTTCTCTGCTTGAACCCACTCCTGTATGTGTAGCCTGCATGTCAATACTCAAGTCTTCTGCTTGTGTCCACTCCTGTATGTGTAGCCTGCATGTCAATACTCTTCTCTGCTTGAACCCACTCCTGTATGTGTAGCCTGCATGTCAATACTCTTTCTGCTTGAACCCACTCCTGTATGTGTAGCCTGCAAGTCAATACTCTTTCTGCTTGAACCCACTCCTGTATGTGTAGCCTGCATGTCAATACTCAAGTCTTCTCTGCTTGTGTCCACTCCTGTATGTGTAGCCTGCAAGTCAATACTCTTCTCTGCTTGAACCCACTCCTGTATGTGTAGCCTGCATGTCAATACTCAAGTCTTTCTGCTTGTGTCCACTCCTGTATGTGTAGCCTGCATGTCAATACTCTTCTGCTTGAACCCACTCCTGTATGTGTAGCCTGCATGTCAATACTCTTTCTCTGCTTGAACCCACTCCTGTATGTGTAGCCTGCATGTCAATACTCTTCTCTGCTTGAACCCACTCCTGTATGTGTAGCCTGCATGTCAATACTCAAGTCTCTCTGCTTGTGTCCACTCCTGTATGTGTAGCCTGCAAGTCAATACTCTTCTCTGCTTGAACCCACTCCTGTATGTGTAGCCTGCATGTCAATACTCAAGTCTTCTCTGCTTGTGTCCACTCCTGTATGTGTAGCCTGCATGTCAATACTCTTCTCTGCTTGAACCCACTCCTGTATGTGTAGCCTGCATGTCAATACTCTTTCTGCTTGAACCCACTCCTGTATGTGTAGCCTGCATGTCAATATCAAGTCTTCTCTGCTTGTGTCCACTCCTGTATGTGTAGCCTGCAAGTCAATACTCTTCTCTGCTTGAACCCACCTGTATGTGTAGCCTGCATGTCAATACTCAAGTCTTCTCTGCTTGTGTCCACTCCTGTATGTGTAGCCTGCAAGTCAATACTCTTCTCTGCTTGAACCCACTCCTGTATGTGTAGCCTGCATGTCAATACTCAAGTCTTCTCTGCTTGTGTCCACTCCTGTATGTGTAGCCTGCAAGTCAATACTCTTCTCTGCTTCTCTGCCCACTCCTGTATGTGTAGCCTGCAAGTCAATACTCTTTCTGCTTCTCTGCCCACTCCTGTATGTGTAGCCTGCAAGTCAATACTCTTCTCTGCTTGAACCCACTCCTGTATGTGTAGCCTGCATGTCAATACTCAAGTCTTCTCTGCTTGTGTCCACTCCTGTATGTGTAGCCTGCAAGTCAATACTCTTCTCTGCTTCTCTGCCCACTCCTGTATGTGTAGCCTGCAAGTCAATACTCTTCTCTGCTTCTCTGCCCACTCCTGTATGTGTAGCCTGCAAGTCAATACTCTTCTCTGCTTGAACCCACTCCTGTATGTGTAGCCTGCAAGTCAATACTCTTCTCTGCTTGAGCCCACTCCTGTATTAGTAGCCTGCATGTCAATACTCTTCTCTGCTTGAACCCACTCCTGTATGTGTAGCCTGCAAGTCAATACTCTTCTCTGCTTGAGCCCACTCCTGTATGTGTAGCCTGCAAGTCAATACTCTTCTCTGCTTGAACCCACTCCTGTATGTGTAGCCTGCATGTCAATACTCTTCTGCTTGAACCCACTCCTGTATGTGTAGCCTGCAAGTCAATACTCTTCTCTGCTTGAACCCACTCCTGTATTAGTAGCCTGCATGTCAATACTCTTCTCTGCTTGAACCCACTCCTGTATGTGTAGCCTGCATGTCAATACTCAAGTCTTCTCTGCTTGTGTCCACTCCTGTATGTGTAGCCTGCAAGTCAATACTCTTTCTGCTTGAACCCACTCCTGTATGTGTAGCCTGCATGTCAATACTCAAGTCTTCTCTGCTTGTGTCCACTCCTGTATGTGTAGCCTGCAAGTCAATACTCTTCTCTGCTTCTCTGCCCACTCCTGTATGTGTAGCCTGCAAGTCAATACTCTTCTCTGCTTCTCTGCCCACTCCTGTATGTGTAGCCTGCAAGTCAATACTCTTCTCTGCTTGAACCCACTCCTGTATGTGTAGCCTGCATGTCAATACTCAAGTCTTCTCTGCTTGTGTCCACTCCTGTATGTGTAGCCTGCAAGTCAATACTCTTCTCTGCTTCTCTGCCCACTCCTGTATGTGTAGCCTGCAAGTCAATACTCTTCTCTGCTTCTCTGCCCACTCCTGTATGTGTAGCCTGCAAGTCAATACTCTTTCTGCTTGAACCCACTCCTGTATGTGTAGCCTGCAAGTCAATACTCTTCTCTGCTTGAGCCCACTCCTGTATTAGTAGCCTGCATGTCAATACTCTTCTGCTTGAACCCACTCCTGTATGTGTAGCCTGCAAGTCAATACTCTTCTCTGCTTGAGCCCACTCCTGTATGTGTAGCCTGCAAGTCAATACTCTTCTCTGCTTGAACCCACTCCTGTATGTGTAGCCTGCATGTCAATACTCTTCTCTGCTTGAACCCACTCCTGTATGTGTAGCCTGCAAGTCAATACTCTTCTCTGCTTGAGCCCACTCCTGTATTAGTAGCCTGCATGTCAATACTCTTCTCTGCTTGAACCCACTCCTGTATGTGTAGCCTGCAAGTCAATACTCAAGTCTTCTCTGCTTGTGTCCACTCCTGTATGTGTAGCCTGCAAGTCAATACTCTTCTCTGCTTCTCTGCCCACTCCTGTATGTGTAGCCTGCAAGTCAATACTCTTCTCTGCTTCTCTGCCCACTCCTGTATGTGTAGCCTGCAAGTCAATACTCTTCTCTGCTTGAACCCACTCCTGTATGTGTAGCCTGCAAGTCAATACTCTTCTCTGCTTGAGCCCACTCCTGTATTAGTAGCCTGCATGTCAATACTCTTCTCTGCTTGAACCCACTCCTGTATGTGTAGCCTGCAAGTCAATACTCTTCTCTGCTTGAGCCCACTCCTGTATGTGTAGCCTGCAAGTCAATACTCTTCTCTGCTTGAACCCACTCCTGTATGTGTAGCCTGCATGTCAATACTCAAGTCTTCTCTGCTTGTGTCCACTCCTGTATGTGTAGCCTGCAAGTCAATACTCTTCTCTGCTTCTCTGCCCACTCCTGTATGTGTAGCCTGCAAGTCAATACTCTTCTCTGCTTCTCTGCCCACTCCTGTATGTGTAGCCTGCAAGTCAATACTCTTCTCTGCTTGAACCCACTCCTGTATGTGTAGCCTGCATGTCAATTCAAGTCTTCTCTGCTTGTGTCCACTCCTGTATGTGTAGCCTGCAAGTCAATACTCTTTCTGCTTCTCTGCCCACTCCTGTATGTGTAGCCTGCAAGTCAATACTCTTTCTGCTTCTCTGCCCACTCCTGTATGTGTAGCCTGCAAGTCAATACTCTTCTCTGCTTGAACCCACTCCTGTATGTGTAGCCTGCAAGTCAATACTCTTCTCTGCTTGAGCCCACTCCTGTATTAGTAGCCTGCATGTCAATACTCTTCTCTGCTTGAACCCACTCCTGTATGTGTAGCCTGCAAGTCAATACTCTTCTCTGCTTGAGCCCACTCCTGTATGTGTAGCCTGCAAGTCAATACTCTTCTCTGCTTGAACCCACTCCTGTATGTGTAGCCTGCATGTCAATACTCTTTTGCTTGAACCCACTCCTGTATGTGTAGCCTGCAAGTCAATACTCTTCTCTGCTTGATCCTGTATTAGTAGCCTGCATGTCAATACTCTTCTCTGCTTGAACCCACTCCTGTATGTGTAGCCTGCAAGTCAATACTCAAGTCTTTCTGCTTGTGTCCACTCCTGTATGTGTAGCCTGCAAGTCAATAATTCTGCTTCTCTGCCCACTCCTGTATGTGTAGCCAAAAGTCAATACTCTTCTCTGCTTCTCTGCCCACTCCTGTATGTGTAGCCTGCAAGTCAATACTCTTCTCTGCTTGAACCCACTCCTGTATGTGTAGCCTGCATTTGTCAATATTTTTTCTGCTTGAGCCCACTCCTGTATTAGTAGCCTGCATGTCAATACTCTTATCTGCTTGAAATCCTGTATGTGTAGCCTGCAAGTCAATACTCTTCTCTGCTTGAGCCCACTCCTGTATGTGTAGCCTGCAGATCAATGACTTCTCTGCTTGAACCCACTCCTGTATGTGTAGCCTGCATGTCAATACTCTTTCTGCTTGAACCCACTCCTGTATGTGTAGCCTGCAAGTCAATACTCTTCTCTGCTTGAGCCCACTCCTGTATTAGTAGCCTGCATGTCAATACTTAGTCTGCTTGAACCCACTCCTGTATGTAGCCTGCAAGTCAATATTCTGCTTGAGCCCACTCCTGTATGTTAGCCTGCAAGTCAATACTTCTCTGCTTGAGCCCACTCCTGTATTAGTAGCCTGCATGTCAATACTCTTTCTGCTTGAACCCACTCCTGTATGTGTAGCCTGCAAGTCAATACTCTTCTCTGCTTCTCTGCCCACTCCTGTATGTGTAGCCTGCAAGTCAATACTCTTCTCTGCTTGAGCCCACTCCTGTATTAGTAGCCTGCATGTCAATATTTGCTCTGCTTGAACCCACTCCTGTATGTGTAGCCTGCATGTCAATACTCTTCTCTGCTTGAACCCACTCCTGTATGTGTAGGGGGCAAGTCAATACACTTCTCTGCTTGAGCCCACTCCTGTATTAGTAGCCTGCATGTCAATACTTTCTGCTTGAACCCACTCCTGTATGTGTAGCCTGCAAGTCAATACTCTTTCTGCTTGAGCCCACTCCCTGTATTAGTAGCCTGCATGTCAATACTCTTCTCTGCTTGAACCCACTCCTGTATGTGTAGCCTGCAAGTCAATACTCTTCTCTGCTTCTCTGCCCACTCCTGTATGTGTAGCCTGCAAGTCAATACTCTTCTCTGCTTGAGCCCACTCCTGTATTAGTAGCCTGCATGTCAATACTCTTTCTGCTTGAACCCACTCCTGTATGTGTAGCCTGCATGTCAATACTCTTCTCTGCTTGAACCCACTCCTGTATGTGTAGCCTGCAAGTCAATACTCTTCTCTGCTTGAGCCCACTCCTGTATTAGTAGCCTGCATGTCAATACTCTTCTCTGCTTGAGCCCACTCCTGTGTTAGTAGCCTGCAAGTCAATACTCTTCTCTGCTTGAACCCACTCCTGTATTAGTAGCCTGCATGTCAATACTCTTCTCTGCTTGAGCCCACTCCTGTGTTAGTAGCCTGCATGTCAATACTCTTCTCTGCTTGAGCCCACTCCTGTGTTAGTAGCCTGCATGTCAATACTCAAGTCTTCTCTGCCCACTCCTGTATGTGTAGCCTGCATGTCAATACTCAAGTCTTCTCTGCTTGAGCCCACTCCTGTATTTGTAGCCTGCATGTCAATACTCAAGTCTTCTCTGCTTGAGCCCTCTCCTGTATTAGTAGCCTGCATGTCAATACTCTTCTCTGCTTGAGCCCACTCCTGTATTAGTAGCCTGCATGTCAATACTCAAGTCTTCTCTGCTTGAGCCCTCTCCTGTATTTGTAGCCTGCATGTCAATACTCAAGTCTTCTCTGCCCACTCCTGTATTGGTAGCCTGCATGTCAATACTCAAGTCTCTCTGCTTGAGCCCACTCCTGTATTAGTAGCCTGCATGTCAATACTCAAGTCTTTCTGCTTGCCCTGTATTAGTAGCCTGCATGTTATTTGTCTTCTCTGCCCACTCCTGTACTCCTGTATTTGTAGCCTGCATGTCAATACTCAAGTCTTCTCTGCTTGAGCCCACTCCTGTATTTGCCTGTATTCCAGGACCCAAATGAAGAAAGCTACAGTATTTTCTAGTTAATATGGCTTAAGGGTCTGCTCTTCAACCATGCAACTGTTATCACAGCTAACCAGAACCTTGGGTTAGTTTGAGTGCTGCCTGTCTCTGTGTTGTAGGTCTGGGGTAGTTGTAGCTCTATGTGGGGTAGTTTTAGTGCTGTCTGGTGTGAGGTTGTTCTGGTGGGGCTCAGGTTAGCGCGGCCCAGATAAATCCGTGACCCTGTAGATCCTCTTGTGTCGTCACATAATTCACCACCACACCTCTCAGACCCGAGACAGACTTATCAGGGTCGGGGGCTCTCTCTCTCTGCTCTCTTTCTCTTTCTCTCTTGCTCTCTTTCTCTTGCTCTCTTTCTCTTGCTCTCTTTCTCTTGCTCTCTTTCTCTCTGTCTCTCTTTCTCTTTCTCTTGCTCTCTTTTTCTCTCTCTCTTGCTCTGTCTCTCTCTTTCTCTCTCTTGCTCTCTTGCTCTTTTCTCTCTCTTTTTTCTCTCTCTTGCTCTGTCTCTCTCTTTCTCTCTCTTGCTCTCTTGCTCTCTTTCTCTTGCTCTCTTTCTCTCTCTCTCTCTCTCTCTGTCTCTCTTTCTCTCTCTCTTTTTCTCTCTCTCTCTTGCTCTTTCTCTCTCGCTCTCGCTCTTGCTTTCTCTCTCTCTCGTGTCTGTCAGTAGAGACATGTTGTGTGTGTGTGTGTGTGTGATGGATAGAAGTGGAGTGTTTTGCAGAGCCTCATCTAAATTCCCATCGATTAGGAGCCATAATTAAAGAGTCCCGGCCATGCCTGGCCTGGCAACTCACTCCATCCATCTGTCTTCTATCTTTCTTTCCACCCTCCCTTTCTCTTTTTTTCCCTCTCCCTTTTTCTCTCCATCTATCCATATTTCTCTCTCTTATATATCATTCCCTCTTTTTTTCTCCTTCTCTCACTGACTCTCTCTTTCTCACGCTCTCACTCTTTTTCTTCATCTTCACCTGTCTAACAATCCCTTTTTTCCGTTCTTCCCTTTCGCACTGACGAACCTCACATCTTTTTGGGGTTGATAGGCCTTGTAACCTTTCTAACTCTCCCTCCCTCCCTTTCCCTCTCCTCTGCCTCCCCCTTCTTCCTTCTCTCTCACTCTCCCTCCTTTTCTCTGTGTAGGAGCTCTCTGAGGACCCTCACCTGTTTGTGGATGGGATCAGTGCGCACGACCTGCACCAGGGCCAGCTGGGAAACTGCTGGTTTGTGGCAGCGTGCTCCAGCCTGGCCTCCAGAGAGTCCCTGTGGTCTAAAGTAAGTGTGTCTGTGGGTGGGGAGGGTCGTGTGTGACATGTGATCTTTAACAAGAGATGCACACTCTTAACTATAACACACACACACACACAATACCCATTAGGCCCCATTACCTGGTGGTGAAGGGATAAACAGGGGAAAGCTCCTCTCACCAGAAGCATCATTAGGATAAATCAACACCTATCTCTAACACTCTCAGTAGAGTTGAAGGTCCTTTGTGGCGTCCTTCAAGCTTAGAACTCAGTGCTGCCACAGAACTCAGTCTGGTGTTTCAGTATCACAGCAGACTTTTCCCGGCCGTTGTTTTGAGAGAATGAATGTCTAGCGTCACGTTACTGGATGTGTGTACCATGTTGTAGGTCTAAAGCCCCATTAGTTCAGGACTGGTATTACTATAGGTCAGTTATGTAATTATCATCCCAGCATGTTCGTTTTTTCCAGTGGACCATTCGGACGGGATTAGTTTTACCGAACGAAGAAAATTATTATATTTCAAAATGTCATGTTCTTAGTGTAAAGATGTTTCAGCTTGTCTAGGGAAAGCCTAATATTGGCTTAATGGCCTACAGTTCTGAGAAAGCCAAATTAATGATGCGTATCAATGAGAACCATGAATTGTAGTCTATGCAGATATTTAATTAACTGATGTATTTGGCATTTTATGAATTAATTGGCACAATATCGCCCTCTTATTCTTTTGAAAGAGAAAGTTGGTATGTGACAAAACAGTAAATTGATTTGTAGGCTACTTGAGTTAGACACAACTTGACGGTGGACATAGACAGGGGGGGTCATGACCCCCCCCAATAATATACCATGATGAGTTTGATTGATTTGAAAAACATTCTGCACTGTAAAGCTCCAGGCAGCTACTGGATGTATGTGGCTTTGCACCACAGTACTCCTAATTTTATGATTGGATCCCCCGGCTGCCAAATGTGCCCGATCCCAAGAGGCAGTTGGTGTTAAATGGGAGTTGAGTTGAGAACGGCTTGTAAGGAGATTAGAGAAACACACAATTTCTCCTCTTAACCTTTTCATTGGTCTGCGATGCATTGGTTTGGCCTGCAGTAACAGTTCAGCAGCACAACCCACTCTCTCTCTTTGTGGTGTTTGCTGAGGACAGTTATTCACAAGCACTACAATGTAAACATTTTTTGAGAGTTTAAAACTAGGAAAAGTTCATGAACATTTCATAAATGTATTCCTGTTGTTGTGTAAGTAGCGACCCATTGGTGAAGATATAATATTGTGTAAAAATAGTTTAATACAGAGTAAAACCGTATAACGTTAGCTATCTAGCTTGCTAAACCAGCACCAAAGCTAGCACACTATCTGGATCTTTTCTTTTTTGTTTAAATTTATTTTTTACTTTTACCCCTTTTTCTCCCCAATTTCATGGTATCCAATTGGTAGTTAGTCTTGTCTCATCGCTGCAACTCCTGTACGGACTCAGGAGAGGCGAAGGTCGAGAGCCATGTGTCATCTGAAACACGACGCAACCAAGCCGCTCTGCTTCTTGACACAATGCCCACTTAACCTGGAAACCAGCCGCACCAATGTGTCGGAGGAAACACCGTACAGCTGGCGACCTGGTCAGCGCCCAGCCCGCCACAGGAGTCGCTAGAGCTGGATGGGACAAGGATCTCTAGTGACACAGCGAGCAATTGCGATGCAGTGCCTTAGACCACAGCGCCACTCGGGAGGCCAATCCTTTTCAACAGCATTTTCAGATGAGCAGCACTCAGTGAGTTAGTGTTCACCCTGGTGTAAAAGTAGCTAGTGCCCTTAATGGAGGTGCCAACCGCAAAGAGGAGAAAAGTGCAGGAAATAAGATTATTTTGGGGAGTGGAGAGGACTGTAAGTAAATTAATGAATGTTTACATAGCTAGCTAGCTAAGCACACTGTACAATTCATAATAGATTGGTAGCTATAGATAATTTAGGTTATAAAAGCAGTCTAATTCATGTTAATAAGCTAACCCATCATTGCTAAGGCCAGTCATTTTTGTCATATGATAATGGTATTTGGTCATGTGATTATGACAGGGGTCAACGACAGGGGTCAACGACAGGCAGTAGAGAGCGTGAGAACCGCTGATGTTGAGGCAGGGAGATAACGAACAGGTAATCGGGTGAGAATTCAAGGGGTCAACGACAGGCAGTAGAGGACGGCTGATGTTGAGGCAGGGAGATAACGAACAGGTAATCGGGTAAGAATTATAAGGAACTATCAGTTCAACTCCTCTTCTTTGATGACTTGAAGCCCAAGTGCAACAAAACAGTTGATGACTGCATTCTGAGTTGGTTGTCATGGCAAGGGTCAGAGACAGGCAGTAGAGAGAGTGCCGCCCATGTTGAGGCAGGGAGAGGACGAACAGGTCATTAGGTGAGAATTTATTTATTTAAAAAAAATTTTTTTAACTAGGCAAGTCCGTTAAGATCAAATTCTTATTTTCAATGACGGTCTAGGAACAGTGGGTTAACTGCCTTGTTCAGGGGCAGAATGACAGATTTTTACCTTGTCAGCTTTGGGATTCGATCTTGCAACCTTTCGGTTACTGGCCCAGCTCTCTAACCACTAGGCTACCTGCTGCCCCACAGTGGTTATAAGGCACTATCAGTTCAACTCATAATCTTTGCTGACCACATGCTATAACAAATGTTTTTGCCTGTATTCTGATTATATGCTCTCGGACCCCCCGAGAGTGAACCCATTGACCCCCACCCCCCATATGCAACATAAAATTACGCTCTTGCCTGCATAACACTTGCTTTTAAACAAACATTTGCTGTCATGTTCTTAGCCTGTTAAACCCTGCAATATCCCTCAAAACACAATGATGACGATTTGCATGAGATAAGTATTATTAGAGGAGCTGGGAGTTTGCCAAAAACATTAGGTTTTTAGGGCTGGGATAATATGAGAAAAAATAAAAATACAGAACTGCTCTTCATTAAGCTTTACGTATCGGCCTCGAGGCATCACTGCTCTTCATTACGTATCGGCCTCGAGGCATCACTGCTCTTCATTCGTATCGGCCTCGAGGCATCACTGCACACTGCTTCATTGCAAGCCTCGAGGCATCACTGCTCTTCATTACATCGGCCTCGAGGCATCACTGCTCTTCATTGCTCTCGAGGCATCACTGCTCTTCATTACGACGGCCTCGAGGCATCACTGCTCTTCATTCGAGGCATCACTGCTTCATTTATCGGCCTCGAGGCATACGCTCTTCATCGGCCTCGAGGCATCACTGCTCTTCATTACGTATCGGCCTCGAGGCATCACTGCTCTTCATTACGTATCGGCCTCGAGGCATCACTGCTCTTCATTATCGGCCTCGAGGCATCACTGCTCTTCATTACGTATCGGCCTCGAGGCATCACTGCTCTTCATTACGTATCGGCCTCGAGGCATCACTGCTCTTCATTACGTATCGGCCTCGAGGCATCACTGCTCTTCATTACGTATCGGCCTCGAGGCATCACTGCTCTTCATTGCTTTACGTATCGGCCTCGAGGCATCACTGCTCTTCACTTTATCGGCCTCGAGGCATCACTGCATCACTGCTCTTCATTACGTATCGGCCTCGAGGCATCACATTACGTATCGGCCTCGAGGCATCACTGCTCATTCATCGGCCTCGAGGCATCACGCTCTTCATTATCGGCCTCGAGGCATCACTGCTCTTCATTCATCGGCCTCGAGGCATCACATCGGCCTCGAGGCATCACTGCTCTTCATTCACTCGAGGCATCACTGCTCTTCATTACGTATCGGCCTCGAGGCATCACTGCTCTTCTCGAGGCATCACTGCTTCTTCATTACGCTCTTCATCGGCCTCGAGGCATCACTGCATCACATTCGGCCTCGAGGCATCACTGCTCTTCATTATCGGCCTCGAGGCATCACTGCTCTTCATTACGTATCGGCCTCGAGGCATCACTGCTCTTCATTACGTATCGGCCTCGAGGCATCACTGCTCTTCATTACGTATCGGCCTCGAGGCATCACTGCTCTTCATTACGTATCGGCCTCGAGGCATGGGATAATAACCTTCCTGCCAATTAAAAATGACTGACATAGTAGATTCGGACGGGACTAAAATGACAGATGTGGTCATTTGTGCTCCTGCACATAATTACATTACCTGAGCTCCCCCAGTAAAACTAATCCCGTCCAAATAGGACTTAAGCTTTGTTATAAGACATTATAAAGGCTTGTACATGCTTATAACAATTTAGAAAGTATTTTACCTGCATGCTTTAAGTAAAGTGTCAAAACTCAGTAATTAGCTTTTTGTTTTTTTATTTAAAATGTACTCTACATAAAGATGTGTTAACAGATTTGGAAAGCTTGTGCTATTTCAGCTATTTTGTTTTCAGAACCACAACTACTTCTATCACCAGAGTGAGGATGAGGAATGAATGATTTACATAGAGATACAACCCAATCAACTTTGACCTATTGAAGATAAAGGCATGTTGTCCAACAGTAGAACAAGATGAACTTGATGCGTGTGTGACCATGCATTTCCGTGATGGAAACAGTGCAGTGATGGTTTAGTTACACTAGGCATGGTGTAGCGGTACATACAACAACCAAGAGGTAGATCCCCCAGGAAGCTGGTATGTACAAAGAACTAATTAGCATTGGTGCGGTGTGTGTATGTATAGTGTCTGTCTGTCGTGTGTGTGACCGGCAACTGTAAGTATGAGAGGGAAGAAGTGTGATTGTGAGCTGATGTTATTGAATAAGGAAGAAAAGGACAATGGAGACGATGTCAGATTAATTATTACAGACTGCAGGCCATTCTCTTAATTGAGACTCGGGAGACTGTCAGTGTACTCTGCTGCTATTGCTTTTCCATTACTGACAAAAGGAATGGCGTTTGAGAATAATTTGGGAGAAAAGTGGTCAACCGCAAAGAGAGAGAGTCAATCTAGTTCTAAATATGTGTATGTGACCAATACAATGTGATTTGATTTGAGAGACAGTCAATCTAACAGGTGGCTGTGATTTCAGGCGTTGATTTATGCCTCTGTGGTGAATGAGTGGGTGTGGCAGGAGGGGGGGTGTGCACAAGCTTGTGGTGCCCATCTCTCCTTCTGTTTTCTTTTTTCTTTCTGTCTCTCCTACACACCAACATATTCTCTCTTTCCATTTCCCCTCCATCTCTCCCTCAGCTCTGTCTTTGTCGTGGCTTCGGATTCATGAAGCCTTTCAGAGCTTTGATCTAGGATCAGGTCCCCCCCTCGTCCATGTATCTTATTCATAATGATCTAAAAGGCTGAACTGATTGGAGATCAGCACTTCTGATCTGACATGTTTATGAATACGGGGTGACCTTTGGGAGGGAGGGAGTTTCAGTGCCGGTTGCTGTGGAGACATAATCCCCCTCTCTGACGTTTGTCATTCGGGCCGGGGCCAGACGGAGATGGATGAGGAAACAGGAAGCCAGTCTGTGTCATGTTCATTAGAACCATAGCAAAAAAACATCACAGGAAAAGTTTAAACGCGTGTTTCTTCTTGGACGAGTCCAGGCTGACGCCAGTAGAAAAAATGAGATCCGTAAGTACACGCAGACACAGGCAGACACCCAACACATAAACATGTGCATCCGTGCGTTGAAATTGAAAAACACGTTGTGTAGCTCGTCTGTTAGAAATGCCACAGAGAACCGTTTTTGTCTTTTTGTTCCGATTTATTCAAATGCACATCAATTACACACAAGTAGTCATTCTCTAATTAGTCACGTTATGGTATCAAACAAACCTTACAAGTAATGAATAATCACATATCTAGACTCGACTGACTGTAGCTACAGTACGGCTCTAAATGATTGAAGATTAAAAGTCCACTCACAGGTGAAGCACTTACTGCATCTTTAATAGTCATTTCAACATCAGAAATGCTCCAGTCGTTTGATACACTAGACTAGTTTTACCCGAATCCTTACAGAAAGTCTACCTACAGTAGAAAGGGCATATTTCAATCCAAAAAGGTTTTGTGTTTTGTTTGAGACAGGAAGATGAAGAGATGGAAGAGAGTGTTAAAAAGGAAGCGATTGAGTCAAGGGAGTGGAGGGTGTTGAGGTGTTCTCCTTCCTCTACCCCAGAGGACGTGAGTGGTTGTGGTCTCTCCGGTCGGTCGATTTGTCCCCTGTGGTACAGCATTCTAACAACTACTGCAGGCCACATTACATCGCCCAGATTTGGTTCACAGGTTGTCATTTTGAGACCCTAACTTTACCTCTAACTCTAAGAAGAAGTAGCATATGTAGAAAATGATTGAAATTCTAAACGAAAAACAAAGTTGTTCTCCGACGAGGACTGGTTGAGGTGGAAAAACATGAAGAAAGGCAACAAAAAGAGAAATGGCAAACGTACTTGCTCATAAGGCCAGAGGTCAAATTAAATAAAACATGAAAACATGAAAACCAAAATGTCCGCCTAGTACCTTGCCCTCCGTCTGCCATTTCCTCCTACAGTCTTCACTTCTGGTCCACCTGGAAGCTGATGGAGCATTCAACAGTGTCCGGACCAACACCCTCCTCAAATGCCAGCAGGAAGTACATTGTCTTCCGCACCTTCGCCATCTCGGCGATCCGCTCACCAAACTCCTGGGCGTCTGCCTCATACTGGTGCACGGGTGTGTCATCGCCGTCGCTCTCAGCTCGCCAAAACACCCCCGCCGGCTCCAGCAGTTGGCGGTTCATCAGGTGGGTGAGGTCGGGCGTCCAGAGCTGTGAGGTGGCAGTCACGGTGAGGCGGCCTGAGCGTACCAGCCTCACTCCCCAGTGGGCAAAACGCAATGCCTGCTGGGAGAAGTCCAGGCGGTAGATAGCCTCGTGTGGTCGGAGGAGGCGCTCGCCGTCCTGCCTCTTCCCGCCACGCTGCTGCAGCGACTGGGCCCGCTGACGCATCACCTCGGTCAGATGGGCGTCGGGCCTGAAGGGCAGCTCCAGAGTGACTTGGGAGGCCATGTTGGTTTAGGTTCAAGAGTGTGATTGGTCGATAGGGGGAAACGGGAAACACTTTGACTGGCTGAGTCCTCAGGAATCCTCACTCTCTCTTTTCTTCCTCTGTCACCGGGTCAGGTAGGCACACGCATGCAGCTCTTCCTCCTATCCCTTTCTACCTCTTTCTTTATTGAGTGCAGTATGTGTGAGTGGAAGACACTTGTGCACACCCACAGCACCCTGAGATGAGGGGCGGGCCTTGCCGTCTTGTCGTTCTTGGTTGGCAAGATGAGCTCTAGGCAACCTGAGCTAATGACATCTGCAGTAGCGACGCGGGGATTACCCTTGGAGGAACAGGGGACAGCTGTGTGTTTGTCACATATTTGTTTTGTCTCACATTTGTACCGTCGTTGTGCTCGGCTTGCCTCTCTCGCATACTGTACTTAACTAAGTGTGACTGAAATCAGAGATTTTCTTTGTCAGTCTGCCAAGTAACCAGTGCAGGCTGGTGTCACTGCAATGGAACGGTATCAAACACATGGAATCCGTTAATTCCATTACAGCCATTACAATAACTCCGTCTTCTGACTTCTCCCACCACCAGCTCAACTTTAACTTCAGATAGAAATAGAAAGAACAGGAAATTGTGTCAGCTTTATTCAATCTGAAGGAAAAACATATACAGTCATGAAAACGTTTGGGCACCCCTGACAATTTCCATGATTTCCATTTATAAGTAATTGGGTGTTTTTGGATCAGCAATTTCATTTTGATCTATCAAATAACTGATGGACACAGTAATACACTGCTCAAAAAAAATAAAGGGAACACTAAAATAACACATCCTAGATCTGAATGAATGAAATATTCTTATTAAATACTTTTTTCTTCACATAGTTGAAAGTGCCGACAACAAAATCACACAAAAATTATCAATGGAAATCAAATTTATCAACCCATGGAGGTGTGGATTTGGAGTCACAACTCAAAATTAAAGTGGAAAACCACACTACAGGCTGATCCAACTTTGATGTAATGTCCTTAAAACAAGTCAAAATGAGGCTCAGTAGTGTGTGTGGCCTCCACGTGCCTGTATGACCTCCCTACAATGCCTGGGCATGCTCCTGATGAGGTGGCGGATGGTCTCCTGAGGGATCTCCTCCCAGACCTGGACTTAAGCATCCGCCAACTCCTGGACAGTCTGTGGTGCAACGTGGCGTTGGTGGATGGAGCGAGACATGATGTCCCAGATGTGCTCAATTGGATTCAGGTCTGCGGAACGGGCGGGCCAGTCCATAGCATCAATGCCTTCCTCTTGCAGGAACTGCTGACACACTCCAGCCACATGAGGTCTAGCATTGTCTCGCATTAGGAGGAACCCAAGGACAGCGCACCAGCATATGGTCTCACAAGGGGTCTGAGGATCTCATCTCGGTACCTAATGGCAGTCAGGCTACCTCTGGCGAGCACATGAAGAGCTGTGCGGCCCCCCCAAAGAAATGCCACCCCACACCATGACTGACCCACCGCCAAACCGGTCATGCTGGAGGATGTTGCAGGCAGCAGAACGTTCTCCACGGCGTATCCAGACTCTGTCACGTCTGTCACATGTGCTCAGTGTGAACCTGCTTTCATCTGTGAAGAGCACAGGGCGCCAGTGGCGAATTTGCCAATCTTGGTGTTCTCTGGCAAATGCCAAACATTCTGCACGGTGTTGGGCTGTAAGCACAACCCCCACCTGTGAACGTTGGGCCCTCATACCACCCTCATGGAGTCTGTTTCTGACCGTTTGAGCAGACACATGCACATTTGTGGCCTGCTGGAGGTCATTTTGCACGGCGGAGGTAGCGGTCCTGCTGCTGGGTTGTTACCCTCCTAGCGGCCTCCTCCACATCTCCTGATGTACTGGCCTGTCTCCTGGTAGAGCCTCCATGCTCTGGACACTATGCTGACAGACACAGCAAACCTTCTTGCCACAGCTCGCATTGATGTGTCATCCTGGATGAGCTGCACTACCTGAGCCACTTGTGTGGGTTGTAGACTCCGTCTCATGCTACCACTAGAGTGAAAGCTTCGCCAGCATTCAAAAGTGACCAAAACATCAGCCAGGAAGCATAGGAACTGAGAAGTGGTCTGTGTTCACCACCTGCAGAACCACTCCTTGCTAATTGCCTATAATTTCCACCTGTTGTCTATTCCATTTGCACAACAGCATAGGAAATGTATTGTTGATCAGTGTTGCTTCCTAAGTGGACAGTTTGATTTCACCGAAGTGTGATTGACTTGGAGTTACATTGTGTTGTTTAAGTGTTCCCTTTATTTTTTTGAGCAGTGTATTTCAGTAGTGAAATGAGGTTTAGTGGATTAACAGAAAATGTACAATATGCATCAAAACAAAATTAGACAGGTGCATAAATTTGGGCACCCCAAAAAATCACGTCAATATTTAGTAGAGCCTCCTTTTGCTAAAATAACAGCCTCTAGATGCTTCCCATAGCCTCTAATGTGTGTCTGGATTCTGGATGAAGGTATTTTGGACCATTCCTCCTTACAAAACATCTCCAGTTCAGTTAGGTTTGATGGTTGCCGAGCATGGACAGCCCGCTTCAAATCATCCCACAGATTGTCAATGATATTCAGGTCTGGGGACTGGGATGGCCATTCCAGAACATTGTTCCTCTGCATAAATGCCCGGGTAGATTTTGAGCAGTGTTTTGAGTCGTTGTCTTGTTGAAATATCCAGCCCCGGCGTAACTTCAACTTTGTGACTGAATCTTCAACATTATTCCCAAGAATCTGCTGATATTGAGTGGAATCCATGCGACCCTCAACTTTAACAAGATTCCCAGTACCGGCACTGGCCACACAGCCCCACAGCATGATGGAAACCAAACTCCATTCTACTGTGGGAAGCAAGTGTTTTTCTTGGAACGCTGTGTTCTTTTGCCGCCATGCATAACGTCCCTTGTTATGGCAAAATAACGTGCGTTTAATGTGCGTTTGCATACCTCAAGAGACTCTGTTTGTGGCGTGTGTGCACAAAAGGCTTCTTCCGCATCCCTCTCCCATACAGCTTCTCCTTGTGCAAAGTGCACTGAATTGTTGAACGATGCACAGTGACACCATCTGCAGCAAGATGATGTTGTAGGTCTTTGGAGGTGGTCTGTGGGCTGTTTTTGACCGTTCTCACCATCCTTCGCCTTCACCTCTTCGATGTTTTACTTGGCCTGCCACTTCTGGCCTTAACAAGAACTGTGCCTGTGGTCTTCCATTTCCTCACTATGTTCCTCACAGTGGACACTGACAGCTTAAATCTCTGCGATAGCTTTTTGTAGCCTTCCTCTAAACCATAATGTTAAACAATCTCTGTTTTCAGGTCATTTGAGAGTTGTTTTGAGGCCCCCATGTTGCCACTCTTCAGAGGAGAGTCAAACATTTTCATACGACTATGTTCTACCTGATGTATTTCTATCTGCAATGTTCAGAACATTAGGCAGAGGGAGGATGGGGTTTCTGCTGTTTCTGGCCAGAGGCCAGTCCATCCTTTGCAGAGAGAGTAAAGTTATTATAGAGCTTCATTATGTTCTGGATGAAACCCTAGATAGATGCCCCACCCCCCTCTCTTTCTCTCTATGTCACATGACTTGGGGTTTTCTATGGTGCGGTATTGTTTTTTTATCCTCTCCTCTTAAAGGAGCTGCTACACACACACAGAACAGCCCCTTGATCTGCAGAACAAAGGTTCCATCAGAACCACCCTGCCAGAACTGACCCACCGACCAGGGCTCTTCGTCCACCACTCCCATGTATGTACCACTCCCATGTATGACCACTCCCATGTATGTACCACTCCCATGTATCACCACTCCCATGTATCACCACTCCCATGTATGTACCACTCCCATGTATGTACCACTCCCATGTATCACCACTCCCATGTATGTACCACTCCCATGTATGTACCACTCCCATGTATCACCACTCCCATGTATCACCACTCCCACCACTCCCATGTATCACCACTGCCATGTATCACCACTCCCATGTATCACCACTCCCATGTATGACCACTCCCATGTATGTACCACTCCCATGTATGTACCACTCCCATGTATGTACCACTCCCATGTATCACCACTCCCATGTATCACCACTCCCATGTATGTACCACTCCCATGTATCACCACTCCCATGTATCACCACTCCCTGACCACCCCATGTACCACTCCCATGTATGTACCACTCCCATGTATCACCACTCCCATGTATGTACCACTCCCATGTATCACCACTCCCATGTATCCCACCACTCCCCATGTATGTACCACTCCCATGTATCACCACTCCCATGTATGACCACTCCCATGTATGTACCACTCCCATGTATCACCACTCCCATGTATCCCACTCCCATGTATCACCACTCCCATGTATCACCACTCCCATGTATCACCACTCCCATGTATGACCACTCCCATGTATGACCACTCCCATGTATGTACCACTCCCATGTATCACCACTCCCATGTATGACCACTCCCATGTATCACCATGTATGTACCACTCATGTACCACTCCCATGTATGTACCACTCCCATGTATGACCACTCCCATGTATCACCACTCCCCCATGTATCACCACTCCCATGTATCACCACTCCCATGTATCACCACTCCCATGTATGACCACTCCCATGTATGTACCACTCCCATGTATCACCACTCCCATGTATCACCACTCCCATGTATCACCACTCCCATGTATCACCACTCCCATGTATCACCACTCCCATGTATGTACCACTCCCATGTATGTACCACTCCCATGTATGACCACTCCCATGTATGTACCACTCCCATGTATGTACCACTCCCATGTATCACCACTCCCATGTATCACCACTCCCATGTATGTACCACTCCCATGTATCACCACTCCCATGTATCACCACTCCCATGTATCACCACTCCCATGTATCACCACTCCCATGTATCACCACTCCCATGTATCACCACTCCCATGTATGACCACTCCCATGTATGTACCACTCCCATGTATGACCACTCCCATGTATCACCACTCCCATGTATGACCACTCCCATGTATCACCACTCCCATGTATCACCACTCCCATGTATGACCACTCCCATGTATCACCACTCCCATGTATCACCACTCCCATGTATGTACCACTCCCATGTATCACCACTCCCATGTATCACCACTCCCATGTATGTACCACTCCCATGTATGTACCACTCCCATGTTTGACCACTCCCATGTATATCCCATGTATCACCACTCCCATGTATCACCACTCCCATGTATGACCACTCCCATGTATCACCACTCCCATGTATGTCCCATGTATCACCACTCCCATGTATCACCACTCCCATGTATGTACCACTCCCATGTATGTACCACTCCCATGTTTGACCACTCCCATGTATCACCACTCCCATGTATCACCACTCCCATGTATCACCACTCCCATGTATGTACCACTCCCATGTATCACCACTCCCATGTATCACCACTCCCATGTATGACCACTCCCATGTATCACCACTCCCATGTATGTACCACTCCCATGTATCACCACTCCCATGTATCACCACTCCCATGTATCACCACTCCCATGTATCACCACTCCCATGTATCACCACTCCCATGTATGACCACTCCCATGTATGTACCACTCCCATGTATCACCACTCCCATGTATGTACCACTCCCATGTATCACCACTCCCATGTATCACCACTCCCATGTATGACCATCCCATGTATGACCACTCCCATGTCCCATGTATCACCACTCCCATGTATCACCACTCCCATGTATGTCCCATGTATCACCACTCCCATGTATCACCACTCCCATGTATCACCACTCCCATGTATCACCACTCCCATGTATCAACACTCCCATGTATCACCACTCCCATGTATGTATGTACCACTCCCATGTATCACCATGTATCTCCCATGTATCACCACTCCCATGTATGACCATCATGTATGTACCACTCCCATGTATCACCACTCCCATGTATCACCACTCCCATGTATCACCACTCCCATGTATCACCACTCCCATGTATCAACACTCCCATGTATCACCACTCCCATGTATGACCACTCCCATGTATCACCACTCCCATGTATCACCACTCCCATGTATCACCACTCCCATGTATCACCACTCCCATGTATGACCACTCCCATGTATGTACCACTCCCATGTATCACCACTCCCATGTATCACCACTCCCATGTATCACCACTCCCATGTATGACCACTCCCATGTATGACCACTCCCATGTATGTACCACTCCCATGTATCACCACTCCCATGTATGTACCACTCCCATGTATCACCACTCCCATGTATCACCACTCCCATGTATCACCACTCCCATGTATGTACCACTCCCATGTATCACCACTCCCATGTATCACCACTCCCATGTATCACCACTCCCATGTATCACCACTCCCATGTATCACCACTCCCATGTATCACCACTCCCATGTATCACCACTCCCATGTATGACCACTCCCACTCCCATGTATCACCACTCCCATGTATCACCACTCCCATGTATGACCACTCCCATGTATGTACCACTCCCATGTATCACCACTCCCATGTATCACCACTCCCATGTATCACCACTCCCATGTATGACCACTCCCATGTATCACCACTCCCATGTATGACCACTCCCATGTATGTACCACTCCCATGTATCACCACTCCCATGTATGACCACTCCCATGTATGTACCACTCCCATGTATCACCACTCCCCAGCATGTATCTCCAAGGGCAGTGGAGGAACAGTGGTCCATTTCCATCAAGTTTAGCCCCTCTGCACTCCGCAGTACATCTTCATTATGTGGCGTCTCATTACCACACTTCCTGTTTAGCCCTGATGGCTGATGGGTATTTCGGGTGGGTGGGCGAGGGGGCTAAGTGCGGTCTTGTTTGCCCCCCAGCCAGCCCATCGCAGTCTGAGGCGGAGCCCCCGGGAAGGGGGATGACTGGCTGGTACTTCATTGCAGCTCTAATCATTCCCCGTCCCTCTGTCCTGTTCCACGTATTCCATGTACCTCCTCTGGATGTATACTTGCCAGAGCCCAGGTGATACATTTATTCCCTCAATCCTCCGGAACGCAGCGGGCCAGCCGGGGGTGACACGTTGGAGACGAGAGGCCCAGCAGGGATCACAGGCTCACTCACAAGAGGGTATTTACGAGTTCAGCCGACATGTGGCTTGTTCGTTCGGCTTGCATAACTCTGACTCTCTTTCTCCTCCCCCTCCTCCCTCTACGCGTCCTGCCTACCCACACCCACTCCCTCTTTCCACCCCCTCCGCCCTTTTCCCAACCTTTCCCTCTCTCTTTCCCACTTTCATCTCCATCCCCCCCCTCCTCCTTCTCCGACCTCTCCCTCTGCTCCACCCACCTCCCTTCAGGTCATCCCAGACTGGAAAGAGCAGGAGTGGGACACGGAGACACCCGAGTCGTACGCCGGGATCTTCCACTTCCGCTTCTGGCGCTTCGGGGAGTGGGTGGATGTGGTGATCGACGACCGGCTCCCCACGGTGGACAACCAGCTGGTCTACTGCCACTCGGATGACAGCAACGAGTTCTGGAGCGCACTGGTGGAGAAGGCCTATGCCAAGTTAGTCAATGAACCAATCAATCAATGGCTTTATTGTCCAAATTGGGAAATGTGTAGTACAGTCTGGTTGGAAAATGTTTTAAACGTTCAATCCATCCATCCATCAAGCAATCAATCAATTTGTTGTCCCAATTGGACAATGTGTAATACAACATTAAAATGTAATGAACACCTAGGGGCAGGGATGAAGAGATACAGTACTGAGGCAGCCCTAGTAGCCCTTGGGAATATCATCTAGAATAGGATAAAATGCTACTGTATGTTTTACTCTCACAGTATTTGAGGAATGCAGAAAAAATCTTTACTCACTCAGGTAAATAAATATTTCCAATTGGTAGCGCTTTACTTAATGCCTGTAGGTATAATGCTTTATAACATCTCATAAGCCTTTAATGTCTTAGAATTAGGCTTATTATTGTCTGTCACTATTTTAACTGATTCAAGATACTGTATCTACTAGCCACTGTCTTTATGATTTGAGATGTGGAGTCACATCTTGAGATATGGAGTCAAACAAGAGGTTCAGTTGTCATTCTGTTGTCAACTGTGCACTGTAGATAGAGAGATATTTGACTACAGATGAACTCATACATGTATTCCTGCTCCTCTTCCTCGACCCTGCAGAGTGTACGGCTGCTACGAGGCCCTGGATGGCGGGAACACGGCGGATGCCCTGGTGGACTTCACAGGGGGCGTGTCGGAGCCCATGGACCTGCTGGAGGGCCAGATGGCCGCCGACGAGGTGGCCCGCAACCAGCTGTTTGAGAGGGTGCTGAAGGTCCACAACCGGGATGGCCTCATCAGCTGCTCTATCCGGGTGAGCCACTCAGGGGGAAGAGCTGTACTAGGCAGCCATTTTGGATCAGGGCAGCCAGGGGGTCAGTTAGGAGATCTAGGTCATGTTCAATAGAAAACATGAGAAGAAATGCTTTGAAAACAGGGAGGTACTGCCTGTACTTCCTGTTTTCCATTGCAAAATGTTTTTTTCTGCCTTGTGCTAGTTGGAACACCAAAAAATTGCAACATAAATCTCAAATTACAGCGTTTGGCAATTTCCATGATAATGTGCCATCCCGTCTATTTTGAAAGTTACGGTTACTTGGCTCATGCAAAGTCTACATTTGCAAGAGGAAAATGTCATCCTTTGTGATTATCATCTATCAATGTAATCATACAAGGCTTTCTCTCTGCTGATGAGACTTGAATTTGTATGAGTGCATATACACTTTCAGAATGCAAATACCGTCCTCTTCTCTATCCATCCATCTACCTGTCATCCTCAATCTGCTTGTTGTTTATCTGTCCATCCGTCAGTCCGTCTATTCATCTGTTCATCAATACATCTGCTGTTGTCCATCTGTACGAGTTCCACTCTCCCCCAGGCAGCCACTGACTGCGTCCCATATGGCACCCTACTCCCTACAAAGTGCACTACTTTTGACCAGAACCCTATGGGCCCTTGTTGAAAGTATTACTCTGTAAAGGTAATAAGTTGCACATTTGGAACACAGGCACTGAGTCCCCCCCTCTGATTGTCTGCGCTCGTCCACTTCTGCACTAGAACTCATTTACAGTCCAACATTGTGTGATTCCGAATCAAGTACACTAGCTCAACTGGCAGCGATAGGCGTTTTATATGCATGAGTTTTCATTAGGCTCTATTACGGAACAATAACAAGCGAATGGACACGGACACGAAATCTACACTAGCTCAACTGGCAGCAATAGGCGTTTTATATTCATGAGTTTTCATTAGGCTCTATTACGGAACAATAACAAGCGAATGGACACGGACACGAAATCAAGTACACTAGCTCAACTGGCAGCGATAGGCGTTTTATATGCATGAGTTTTCGTTAGGCTCTATTACGGAACAATAACAAGCGAATGGACAACTGGACACGTTTTATAAATATACGGAACAATAATATAATGGCTCAAAACAAACGAGTCGTTTTATATGCATGAGTTTTCATTAGGCTCTATTACGGAACAATAACAAGCGAATGGACACGGACACAAATATATATAATGGCTAAACAAACGAGTCAGCGAGACGAACGGCCCTGCGCCGAAAACCGTAGTCCTTCATTCCTCGGACATGACCCATGACTTGGTGGTTGTTGTTTGGTTATGGTTGTAACGTCCTGGCAACATTATAAAAATGCTTGACTACGCACAGGCTTGTTGTTGTGAGGAGGTCTGATTTAGGAATGCAACAAAGGCATCTTAAAAGCCACACTCGTGCATCTCTCCCCAGACTCCTAATTGCTTTTTATCTTCCCCTCCCCCCCTTCGCTGTTTTGTGTAAGGTTTGAAAAATGATGTGTGTGGTAGCAAATGCTCAAACACGTCTTCCACAGAGCCTATGGGCCGAGGCAGAATAAGGTAGTGGCCTATTTTATTTTAAATGATGTCCAGGCCGAATTCTAAATATTCTTGCCACCTCTCTTTCTTGATTATTGACCTGCTGAACATTCCCCATTTATCTAATCATACATCATTTCTATCAGTAAGAACATGTATTTTGATTGATTTAATCGATGACAATCGTTAGTTGTTTTTTCTCATTAGGGGGTTAATCATAACATTTGCTACCTTACCTAAAACTCTGTGGTATTTGATATGGTATTTACACACATTCACACAGTGATATGAAATGGCACTTCTTTACATTAAACAAGATAATATCTTTGAGAAATTTAAAAAGTCATTCATTCTTTTGAATGCTAAAAGTATCATATAAAATATATGCATTTTGTTTACTCCGCTTTTGGTCAATATGACATGGCTAAAATCTAAAATGAAAATATTTTTTGTCAATTTAGTATAGTAGACTAGTAACCGAAAGGTTGCAAGATCGAATCACTGAGCTGACAAGGTAAAAATCTGTTGTTCTGCCCCTGAACAAGGCAGTTAACCCACTGTTCCTAGACCATCATTGAAAATAAGAATTTGTTCTTAACTGACTTGCCTAGTTAAATAGAATAGGTTGCCTAGTTAAATAGAATTGCCTTTCATTTTTACCATTGGAGACAGACATTTCACTTCCACCACTTTCGGTTGAATTGTGAACAACTGGTATGTCCTAGAAACGTACAATGTGTAATATGATAGCTAAGACAGTATGTTTGTATATTATTATTAATATTATTCATCTACCTCAAATATTGTTTTCATACTATAAGCAACAGCCTCTGAAGTCCAGACAAATGCTTTCCCGTTGGGCCAGGTGTGAATGTTCTGGTAGCCAACATACTCAACCAATTTGAATACAATGGGAAGCCCATACACAGTTGATGGCCCATCAGCACCCAATTAAGTATGCTTAAGTTGAGAGCCTATGAGGTCTATGAGAAGGGTTTGTGCATGCAGGAAGAGTCATGGATGGTTTTTTATGTAGGATCCCCTGGGTCATATTTAGTAGGCACCAAATGGAAGAAAATGGACTGAAAAGGGGAGGGACTAAATGATCTCATCCGACAAGGATGTCGATTAAGGCCCCCAGAGGGGTTGGGTTAAACGTGGAAGACACGTTTCAGTTGAATGCATTCATTTGTACAATTGACTAGGTATTCCCCTTGATCAATAAAAAACACTTGTTTTTGTTTTCCGTTGCAAAACATTTTGTTACGTTGTGCACTAATGAAAACGACCCTGGTTTCCCTCATTACCTTCCTGTCTTCTTTATCCTTTTTTCCCCTTCTGTCTCCTTAGTAGTTGCTCCCTTGCTGTCGTTGCATCACACTTTGTTTGTGAAACGGGCTCATTACATCTGGGCTTTGTGCTCAATGATACTTTGATGATCAAGTAGCAAGGGACCAGCCGTCTAGGCCGCAAGCTCAATTCAAACAAACCAATTCTCAGTTCAACTTGACTGGGCCTTGTTCAATAGGCATCATACAAAAAAAATGTCTGAATGCACATTTTCATTTTGTCGCATGTCGCACGCCCTAATGAACACAACCCTTGTCACAACTCAAGCACTTTGAGCTACAGTCTGTGTATGACATGTGCTGCACAAATAAATATTTCTAAATGAATTAAATGATTTAATTGTCTCATAGGCGACCACAGTGGAGGACATGGAGGCACGGCTAGACTGTGGCCTGGTCAAGGGCCACGCATACGCAGTTACGGACGTGAAGAAGGTGCGTCTGGGCCAGGGCCTGCTGGCATTCTTCAAGTCAGAGAAGCTCAATATGATCCGCATGAGGAACCCCTGGGGAGAGAAGGAGTGGAGCGGGCCCTGGAGCGACAGGTAAATACACAACACTGCCTCCTCAGGCCTGGAAGTGGTACTACACAACCATAGTATTAGATTTAGAATTCTCATTCTAATTCGATGTACACAACACTGCTTAATGAAAGCTTCTCCTATTCAGAGTGCCTTTACTGCCTCGAAACGAGTAGACCGTGTAGGAGTAATGAGGTGTCGTCCATCTTCTGAAATGGAGGGGGGGGTGATAAATGCCATAAATTAACTGTTGTACATGTATACGTGTGAATGTGTGTTTTTGTTTTATTTATTTATTTTAAGAAAATGTGGAGGGAAAATTAAGGGTAGGCTCTACATTTGTTTTTACATTTCAGTAATAATGCAGAAGAAGGAGACACAAAAAGTGAAAGCCATTACAATGTCATTCCGATCTCTGCAGGGGTGCTGTTAGTACAGTAACTATTATATTGTGGAGTGAATTCCATTAACTCAACTGTTTGGAACTGAGTTAATCCGATGTGTACGAGTCGTATTGTTACATAACAATTACATTAAATTATAAATTAAATGATAAATTACATAACATTACATTGTACATAAACTTGGTTGAATGGTAAAAAAAAATAATAATAATAATACAGTTATTATTTTTGAAGTTTAAAGTTTAAACAAAAATATAGAACCCAAAAAATATCTAACATAATAAATCAAATCACACGCTCAACAGTTAATTTATGGCATTTATCATGTAATAGGATGGGGAGAAGACTAAGGGCTTCTCTCTTCCTCCTCCTGTTGTGTCCTATTGTTTATCGCTAGGTTGTATGACATAGCAGAGATTGTAGGGCTCGCTCATGAAGGCAGCTGAATTATTGAGTAGGTAAAGGAGAGAGATGTTAGTTCTTAAAGGGGAAGTGACTGAGTGGTGTTATTAAAGGAGTCGTCTAGAGAGATGTTAGTTCTTAAAGGGGAAGTGACTGAGTGGTGTTATTAAAGGAGTCGCCGAGAGATGTTAGTTCTTAAAGGGGAAGTGACTGAGTGGTGTTATTAAAGGCGTCGTCGAGAGAGATGTTAGTTCTTAAAGGGGAAGTGTCTGAGTGGTGTTATTAAAGGAGTCGTCTAGAGAGATGTTAGTTCTTAAAGGGGAAGTGACTGAGTGGTGTTATTAAAGGAGTCGTCGAGAGATGTTAGTTCTTAAAGGGGAAGTGACTGAGTGGTGTTATTAAAGGAGTCGTCGAGAGATGTTAGTTCTTAAAGGGGAAGTGACTGAGTGGTGTTATTAAAGGAGTCGTCTAGAGAGATGTTAGTTCTTAAAGGGGAAGTGACTGAGTGGTGTTATTAAAGGAGTCGTCGAGAGAGATGTTAGTTCTTAAAGGGGAAGTGACTGAGTGGTGTTATTAAAGGAGTCGTCTAGAGAGATGTTAGTTCTTAAAGGGGAAGTGACTGAGTGGTGTTATTAAAGGAGTCGTCTAGAGAGATGTTAGTTCTTAAAGGGGAAGTGACTGAGTGGTGTTATTAAAGGAGTCATCTAGAGAGATGTTAGTTCTTAAAGGGGAAGTGACTGAGTGGTGTTATTAAAGGAGTCATCTAGAGAGATGTTAGTTCTTAAAGGGGAAGTGACTGAGTGGTGTTATTAAAGGAGTCGTCGAGAGATGTTAGTTCTTAAAGGGGAAGTGACTGAGTGGTGTTATTAAAGGAGTCATCTCCTTTCATTCATATAGTCATAGGAATGCATATATAATATATTGGAGAAATGTAATTTTATTGTTTAATGTGGAAGTTTGTCCCACAGAAGTTGTGGAACTTGCAGTAATTTCATAGAAACAGAAGAGAGGTTTATTTTCATATGCACGTAGGCACACACACAATTGCTATGTATTACCGATACCTACAATTCTTACTTCCTGGGGTAAGTCTTCCTGTTTTCATCCTTGACTGCTCCTGAGAAAATTGCTGTCCGTTGTCATGTGGTGCTGAACTTCGGGAATCTCCAATCCAAAGGGTTTTCAGTGGTGTGTTTGCTCTGTAATTTCCTTTGTGTCATACTGTCGAACATGAGGTCATTTCATGTCTGTGCCCCCAGCTCAGAGGAGTGGAAGAAGGTGAGCAAGAGTGAGAGAGAGAAGCTGGGCGTCACCGTGCAGGATGACGGAGAATTCTGGTGAGAGGGACCACCATACACACACACCCACCCCATTAAAACATTAGGGGCCATTTACCCACACACAGATTAAGCCTAGGCCTGGACTAAAAAGCTCCGGACTATGCTTAATCTGTATCCGGGAAACCAGCCCTAGTTAATTCATCTGAATTTTATTAACTGATTGAGCGGCACTTTCCTAAATATACCTTCCCTCCCTCTTGCCCCCCCTCCCTTCCACCCTAGGATGACGTTTGATGACTTCTGCCAGTACTTCACAGACCTGATCCTGTGCCGCCTCATCAACACCTCTTATCTGAGCATCCACAAAACATGGGAGGAGGAAGTGATGAGGGGCTCCTGGGTCCCCCGCCAAGACCCTCTGAGGAACCGCTCTGGGGGATGCATCAACCACAAGGCCACCTTCCTCCAGAACCCACAGGTGGGGTGCATGAGGGTGGAAGTGGGTGGATGGTGGGAGGCTGGGTAGGAGTGTTTTTGTACTGTGTAAGTTTATTTGTGTTTTTCTGTTGGTGTCTTTGCATATTCTGTATTTGATTTGAGGAGATTGTTCTAATTAGTGTGTTTATGTCTCTGCAGTATGTGTTTGATGTGAATAAGGTAGAGGATGAGGTGTTAATCGCCCTGCAGCAGAAGGAGAGAAGAGCCACCACCAAAGAGGGCAAAGGAGATAACCTGGCCATAGGCTTCGACATTCACCGGGTATGTGAGCACACACACACACACACACACACACACACACACACACACACACACACACACACACACAGACACACACACACACGCAGATGTTAACACACACCCAGATGAAGACACACAGAGAACAGACTCACCAGGAAGATGAACACACCCAGATGGACACACAGTTTAAGAGACACATACGCAGATGTTAACACACACCCAGATGGACACACCCAGATGGACACACCCAGATGGACACACCCAGATGGACACACAGGAAGATGAACACACCCAGATGGACACACCCAGATGGACCCAGATGAACACACCCAGATGGACACACCCAGATGGACACAAGATGGACACACAGGAAGATGGACACACAGGAAGATGGACACACAGGAAGATGGACACACCCAGATGGACACACCCAGATGGACACACCCAGATGGACACACCCAGATGGACACACAGGAAGATGGACACACCCAGATGGACACACCCAGATGGACACACCCAGGAAGATGGACACACCCAGGAAGATGGACACACCCAGATGGACACAGGAAGATGAACACACCCAGATGGACACACCCAGATGGACACACCCAGATGGACACACCCAGATGGACACACCCAGATGGACACCCAGATGGACACACCCAGATGGACACACCCAGATGGACACACCCAGGAAGATGGACACACCCAGGAAGATGGACACACCCAGATGGACACACCCAGATGGACACACCCAGGAAGATGGACACACCCAGATGGACACACCCAGATGGATACACCCAGATGGACACACCCAGATGGACACACCCAGATGGACACACAGGAAGATGGACACACCCAGATGGACACACACCCAGATGGACACACCCAGATGGACACACCCAGATGGACACACCCAGATGGACACACCCAGATGGACACACCCAGATGGACACACCCAGATGGACACACAGGACCCAGATGGACACACCCAGATGGACACACCCAGATGGACACACCCAGATGGACACACCCAGATGGACACACCCAGATGGATACACCCAGATGGACACACCCAGATGGGATGGACACACCCAGATGGATACCAGGAAGATGAACACACCCAGATACACAGGAAGATGGACACACCCAGATGGACACACCCAGATGGACACACCCAGATGGACACACCCAGATGGATACACAGGAAGATGAACACACCCAGATGGACACACAGGAAGATGGACACACCCAGATGGACACACCCAGATGGACACACCCAGATGGACACACCCAGATGGACACACAGGAAGATGAACACACCCAGATGGACACACAGGAAGATGGACACACCCAGATGGACACACCCAGATGAGCACACCCAGATGAGCACACCCAGATGGACACACCCAGATGGACACACTGTCGCTCCACATGAATTTTTCCTTTTGCCTCTTCATGCTTTACTTCATGGTATTGCCCTCTCTTTACCTCCTTGCTACTCATAACATAAAAGATAAGACGTAAGGATCCTGGTTCAGTCCCTGCATGTGCCATCTTTCCACCTCCTACATCTGTCTCCCTGCTTCTGCCTCTATCCTTGCTCTGCCTGATGATGCCTTGAACGTCTCCCTTTAAAATGTGACCCTGATGTCATGTCCCCACCCGTCCTCTAGGTGGAGCTGAACAGAAAGTACCGCATGCACACGGCCCAGCAGAAGGTGGCGGGCTCCATCTACATCAACTCGCGCTGCGTCTTCCTCAGGAAGGAGCTCAAGGAGGGTCGCTACGTCATCATCCCCACGACTTTTGACCCCGGGCAGCAGGGCGACTTCCTGTTGCGGGTTTTCACCGACGTGCCTTCAGACTGCAAGTAAACCAGCCGGCCGACATACAGACCCACCCCCCTTCCGTTTAACCTCCTTACCTTTACAAGGGGATAGTTCACTGGGATCATAGAATTGAATAGAACAGTATTGTTTTGTACTTCTATGATAGGGATTGCCTAATTTGAATCAGTTCAAATTGATCAAATAACAAACCTCCATTTTATAGAAACCCATCAAATTCAACTGGTGTGTATGCTAAAGGGATATTTCATCTTGGTATTTTACAACACTTGGGGTTCAGGTAGTTTTCATGCACACCAGTTGAATTGTATGGGTTTCTATAAAAGGATTTTAGCTTGTTGATAAAGTTGAATTGATTCTCTAAGTGGACCCAGAACCCTTTTCACGTAATTTGTCATCCACTGCCATTACTCTCACCAAAATGAATGACTTTTCTTTCCCTACCCAACAGAGAGTTGAACCTAGATGAGCCCCCACAGACGTGTTGGACGGGCATGTGTGGTTACCCCCAGCTGGTCACCCAGGTCCACGTTTGAGTGCTGAGGGACTCCAGGGCCAGGACTCTAATGGAGGTAAGCTAGTAAGGCTGCAGTAGGAAATAGTAGGCCTACAGTAAAGTAAGCTGCAGTATGCACTCAGCTTTGGGAGCTGACTTGCATAGACCATTTTCACACGAGCTATACTAGGATGGCCCGGTTGTATCTCCACCATTGTTACTGGACCATGCTGGAAAGGATGGGGGATATTTTGGAGGGGAAAAGTTCTGGTCGACACAATAAACTCTTCTGCCGATGAGTAACTTGAGTTTAAGTGTGTACTGTACATTTTGTGCGAGTGTGTATGTGTTTTTCCGTGCCCCAGCATGTGTTGCAAGGTGAACTCTTCTGGTCATACACAGAGCTGCACTGTCTCATTCCCAACAAGAAGAGGCACCCGGCCAAAACACAAGGAGGTACATCAGCATCACCTAGTGGCTAGCGGCTTAGCTACAGCTAGACATATTGCACAGTTAATAGTCCAATAGGCTTTGGCTCAGCCCAGAAACAGCCCCTAGCCCCTAAACCCCTTCAAACTCATCTCTGGACCTCAAAGCCAGTTCCACTACATTTTTACATTGTTCCCCTCTAATCAGGGAATGATTTAGACCTGGGACACCAGGTGTGTTCAATTAATTATCAGGTAGAACAGAAAACCAGCAGGCTCTGGACTTCGTAGGGCAAGAGTTGAATACCCATGTCCTAACCCTTAACCCCTAGCTTCATGTAGATCGAAGAGGATTGGATAGATATAACAAAGGGCTATGTCTAGGAATACCTTTTTCCATATGGCTGGAACCCTCCCTTTCAGATTTATAGTCTTCTATAGTTCCCCATATCCTCTACCTACCTAGTAGCACAAGCAACTGAAGCCCTTCTCCACCCACCTGTCTGCTTGCTGGTTGGTCTGATGGCCAGATAAGGATCGGATTCATTTAGACCTCGAGTTGGTTTTGGCGTGTATAGTTGAGCACACACACGTTTACACTTCCCATGCCGATACAGAGAGACAGCTGTCCCTCATCCTTCCTTCCCTCCCAGCCTCGGACCCGTACGTCATCATCACCTGTGAGGGAGAGAGAGTGCGCTCGCCGGTGCACAAGGACACGCGGAGCCCCAACTTCGATGTCAAAGGCCTGTTCTACCGCAAGAAGCCCAAGGAAGGCATCCACATTGAGGTAAGCACAGACAGAGAGGGGGAACTCTTTGTGTTGTATCTGTCCGTCTGTGTTCATACAGTATGTATCCCTCTATCTCTTGAATGTTTTACTCTTAACTTTTTGAAAATCACTTTTCCTATGCTTCCCCTCTCTCCCGCTTTGTCTCTTTCTTCTCTGCTCTCCTTGGACCATACCATAATAGATCTACAATAAGAACGTAATTGTGGATACCTTCCTGGGTCAGGTGACCCTGTCCAGTGACCCAAACGACCGGCAGGAGCAGCACACACTCCACCTGCGCGACAAGGGCAATCGCCAAGACAACGACCTCCCGGGCACGGTCACCGTGCGCCTCATCACCTGCATCACACTCATCAACATATGACGTCACAACCACCGCCGTCGCCGCTCTGGCCATGAGATGTCGAAGGAGCTTGACCTTTGTCATCTTGACGACCTTTCGCCCCCCCTAAACCCGAGCATGTCAGTTAAACGGTTAACCCCCCCCACCCCTGCTCCACCCAACCCAACACATACACACAGCTTTCTTTCTGACTCTTTCTCTCACTCTCACTGTTACACACATACACACAGCTTTCTTTCTGACTCTCACTCTCACTGTTACACACATACACACAGCTTTCTTTCTGACTCTGACTCTCACTGTTACACACAAACACACAGGCCATGTCTGAGTTCCAAATAGTAGGCTGATTGGGTATGCGAAAATATAAAGTTTTATAGTATGTGAAATATTGAACATTTTGTTTGCTTTAAATGCCAGGATGTCATACTCATTTAATCTTTCCATCTAGTAGAATTCACTGCACACTATTGAGGAAGAGAAGTGGCTTTTCAGACCCACGTAGGTGTGACAACAGCCGATAAACCGCTGATAATCATCTACCAAAATGAAAGAATGGTGGGAAACAAAGCAATTGTGCGTTAGATGTCACATTCTCAGTGAGGGTGAGCCTGGGATGTTGTTTTTTAAGCTTACTGCCTACATATACTAAACAGTACATTCTAAATAGTATGAAATATGACTAGTACACAGTATGTATATCGTTTTAGTAAGTAGTAGGCAAGACTACTCTCTCTACATGCCTTCAACTCTCACACACACACACACACACACACTTTTAACATGCTCCTGCACCCCTCATGCATCTGCCAGCGTCTCTAAGGGCTATACATCGCCTTAAGGCTGAGTGGGTCCCTTTAGGAGCCTGTGACCAGCCATATGTCGGGTGGGAGGGGGGTCATTGTATTGGGTGGTACACTGGGTGTAGCCTTGCCTCCTCCCCCCTCCATCACATCTTTCCCCTCCCATCCCCTCAGAATACCCTTCCCTTCTACAGGTTGCCATGGACAAAATAGAGTTTAGCACGGCAAAAAGATTCTGCCTGCATTGCACACGCCCCATTCCCCGTTTACACACAAATGTTTTATTTAATTTACCTCTATTTAACATCACACTCTTAGCTTAGCAACCGGCGCTTTTGATATGCTCCAGTGGAGTGCCATGTTCAAGTGCTTAACGGGACCAAAGACGGACCAGGCCCTCCCTCCCTCTCTCTTTTGCCGGCGGCAGTTGCCACCGTGCCACGTCAGTCGGTCATCTCTATGGCAACGCCACTGCCTGACGCTTCCTAAGTCATGGGACTCCTGTCAATTGACCTGAATCGTGTGAACTGAGAGACACAGCAGCTGTTGTCCCTGTGTGTGTGTGTGTGTGTGTGTGTGTGTGTGCATTCGTACGTGTTATGCCTGCGCCTTTGAACATCATGCACCTCGCCTGGCTCTGACAGGCTCACGGACACGGCTGGATGGATGAGCGGAAGAAGAGAGGGAAGAGGCAGGAAATCCATCAGCCGACTCCTGCCAAAAACAGCCTTGTTCCTGGCTCTGACTCTGTTGTGACTCGCTATTCCCGACCGGAACACAGTTTGGATTAGCATCATTTTAAACTATTTGAAATGGTAGTGTGAAAAGAGGGTTTTTGTCTGGCCAAGACAGAGACTATCACATCATTCAGAAGCATCACTGTTACAGTCCCCAAAACCGTTAGCATCTCTTCTCACGAAGATGATGTTGCGCTTTCTCTTTTGACCTGCTTTCCGCAGGCTATTTCTATTACTACTACTATTCTCTGACAGTGGCAAGCGTCGGAGAAAGAAGATATACAAGGAGATTCAAGCCCCAAACGGTATATTGTCTATTATCTTTTCAAAAGTGCAATATGATTGCAGAGACTTTTCTAGAGCAGGATCTGACGTGGGATCCCACGTACGTTAAGAATCATTCCAGAGACATTGTTGTTTTGAATGTAACGCGGAGAGCTTTCGACCGACCGATCTCTCTCTTTCTCTTTCTCGAACCATCAATCCCTTTGACTTGTTTATGTGCTTGTTTCAACGCCTTTTCTTTTTTTGCATTACTCGAACAACAACGGCATTTATTGCATTTTATTTATTTATTGCATTATCACAGTTTATATATTTATTAATGCATTTATTGAATTAATGTGTCTCGCATAGATCATTTTTAATGATATGTACATGGCCTTGTATTGTTCTTCCATTGTTACTATTTTATATTTTCTTTCCATGTTCAGTGTGGGAAACAAATGGTCGTGTTTAAGAATCAGCATGTTTACACTATTGCACCTCATATCAATGTCATATCAAGATGTTTAAAAGGGTCACTTTTTAAGGTACTGATCAGTGACATCCACCATTCATAACAATATGTTTACTATTTACTGTCATTCGTTGCTTCAAATGACGAAAATGCCATTCAAGTGTGACACATGTATTTCCTTCTATGGTGTTCAGCTGCAGACTAAGACATAGACTAAACTGGTTGCTAAAAAAACTCTGAAAGGGATAGTTATTGCTAAATCTATTTTTGTGTCGAATTACTCCTACTTTGAGTTGTGTCTGAAGGCCCATAGCGACAGAATCTGCCAGTAGCATAATTAGAATCGTCCAAATTCATTCATAAAAAGCGGTGCCGATATTGGCAGAGCTGCTTTGCAAGCCGAAACTTCAAACTGTCTTGTTATAAGGCAATATGTTATACAAGTAACATATCGTAACAAAAAATAGAAACAAAAATTGGACAAACAATTTAGTAAACTGAAATAAAATCATTCAGAAAAACATTTTTAAACTACATGACCAACAGTATGTGGATACCCGCTCGTTGAACCTTCCAAATCATGGACATTAATATGGAGTTGGTGCCCCTTTGCTGCTATAACAGCCTCCACTCTTCTGGGAAGGCTTCCCACTAGATGTTGGAACTTTGCTGGGGGGACTTGCTTCCATTCAGCCACAAGAGCATTAGTGAGGTCGGGCACTGATGTCGGGCGATCAGGCCTGGCTCGCAGTCGGTGTTTCAATTCAATGTGGTTGAGGTCAGGGTTCTGTGCCACTCAAGTTTTTCCACACCGATCTCGACAAACCCTTTCTATATGGACCTCGCTTTGTGCACACGGGCGTTGTCATGCTGGAACAGGAAAGGGGGTTCCTCAAACTGTTGCCACAAAATTGTAAGCACAGAATCGTCTAGAATGTCATTGCATGACATAAGTTTACAGTTGGCACTATGCATCCGGTCAGGTAGCGTTCTACTGGCATCCGTCAAACCTGTAGCTAACGGAAGAAATCCGAGCGCGAATGTGAACCAGGCGTGAACAATGGCTGCATCGGTTGTTTTGAGTACATTGCTAGAAGGGACAAAAGAAAATGTTTTGGCGTGTCAGAAGATGGCAGCAACCAACCACCTGATCCCAAATGTAAAACCTGGCGCTGCCAGAGTAAACAGGTGGATTGCTTTGCAAATGGATACAGCAACCCAGAAAGTTAAGGAGATTCTGAAAGAGGCATGACAAAATGACCGTGTGTAAACGGATGGAGCAAGAAAGAAATGACTACTTAATTTATGGGTATATCAGCCTGTTTCTATCATCCCTCCTCCAACAAGGCACAGCATGCGTTGCTCCAACCTCCATCGGATTTAGCATCCATACACAGGAGAGGTAATTGACTGCAAGTGACATACCAGAAAATATAAAAATATGTGCCAAAATGGCCGGGAGGAAAAGACCATTGTACTGCAGTGTACTGTTGGTTCAGGTTCTGCAGTAGATTAGCTTTGTTTGCCACTCTTGTGGACATACAATAACTAGTTAAACATTGTGGCCATTGTCAAGCCTTTCTCCTTCCAATATGCTTTTTGTGTGTCTTTGTCAAACACGCCTGCTGGTTGAGATCTCATTGCGTTAACATTGCACGTTCTTGTCATTTGCCAGAAGCATCACTTACTCAAGGTGCGATTGGTTTACCCTTGGTGAGCGGAGTGTCAATTCGGTGATCAGATTTTTTTCTGGCTCTGTGTATATTTTTCTGATAGCAAATGTTTGAAGGACACAAAACGCATAAGAATGTTCAGAACTTTGGCCAGTTTTATATCAAACCAATAACACCAATGCATGAAGCAAATTACTTCAAATCAGCTTGCACAGTTTGATTTTCAAAGATCTTATATTTTTTATTCAAAGTGTTGTAAACAGTGTTAGTACTTTCATATATTGAAGGCTTCTGTTGCATACTTGCATGTATTTGACAGATTCTGAACATTTGAAGTCAGCATCCCAAACAGTATGTATATGAATAGTGGCAGCAGCCAAAGCGTTTGTCCACTACTGCAGGACTCCTATTGTGACAAATGTAGATGTATGGCGACGCACAAGGAAGTAGCACAAGGTCCCTCGTGGGCCGCGAACCCCAGTCGCCTGATCGTGACCCCCCGATCCCAATAAGGATATCCCCACTGGAAGAGATTGTTAGGCACCTTTCAAGGATAGGATCGTTACACTCTTCATCATTACCCCCTCCGTTTACAGGACTCACCTTCGAAAGCCACGATCACTATCCCACTTCTGACGTCCAGTGTGATAAATGTGGAAGTTGTGCTAAGTCTGTAGTGGGCTGTGAACACCAGTTGCCTAGCCTAAAGATGAACACCCTATCCACAATTACAATAGGGCTATCCCAGTTGGGAGGGATTGTACTGTGCTTATCAAGTCCAGGGTCATTACAATATATTCTTTGCAATTCAGACGCAAGAGCATATAATAGTTGAGAGACATTTTAAAGCAAGAATACTTGTCAGATACTTATCCAGTTAAATTTGAAAGCAAAAAAAATTGTTAGAGATGGACAACATAAAAAATGTGAGGAATAACGAAAATAATTGATTGCAGAGAGTGTTTGTATTGTGTTTACGATTTATTTGGATGATGTGTTTTATTAAAGCCTGTGTAATGGCCAAACAGTACTTTCTATGTTTCAGTTGAACACAGACATCACCATGGTGCAATGATTTACCTATGTTAGCTCATTTAGCCTCGGAGCTACCTGGAGTTTGTTAGCCTGCGTACCGCTGCATGTGAACTTTAAAGGACATTGGTCATGAAACGTCATACATGTTTATGCTAGGTGTTACGTCATCTTTACAATAGCATTATGTAGATTATATGACATTGCTCACTCAAATTTGCCAAGTCTTTGAGACACCTTCTGTGGTGGCCATGTTTTCAAAAATGGAGTTTGATACGTTCGACGAAGGAGCTTGTGATTCTCTTGTACTTTTCTGCGGATGTTTATTAACTCGAGGCTGGAATATACTGCATGGTGACACTTATAGAAGATACTAAGGTCTTTATAACGAGTAGCCTATCTTATCAATATTTTATACTCTTGTTAATTTTATATATCCAATTAACCTTGTGTTCTCTACGCTTAACACTGATATGTTTACTGATGGCTAGATATCAGAAGGCTGTATCTTATGTACTGTATGCTTATCTGAGTGTTCTTACGTTGTCTTTTTTGTTACCGTGCATGTTTGTTTGATTTCATTATCGGTTACACTGTGGTTATTTTATAGTTATGATCTGGAAATCATTTATTTTACTTTTGTATTTTATGTCAACTTGTGGCATGACTTTCAAATAAAACATTAAACCTGATTTTATTTTCAATTGTATCTGTCAGAAATGGCTGCCAATGTGTGGTCCAGGGTTGGGGTCAATTCAGGAAGTAAATTGAATCTAACTGTGATGTAATCACGTCTGCCTCATTATACGGTTAGTAGTTGTCGTTTAAAAAAACAAGACCCTCAGTCTTCACATGGCATTATCAACTGGCACATAGTCCCCAAACCCACCCTATTCATTATCAACTGGCACATAGTCCCCAAACCCACCCTATTCATTATCAACTGGCACATAGTCCCCAAACCCACCCTATTCATTATCAACTGGCACATAGTCCCCAAACCCACCCTATTCATTATCAACTGGCACATAGTCCCCAAACCCACCCTATTCATTATCAACTGGCACATAGTCCCCAAACCCACCCTATTCATTATCAACTGGCACATAGTCCCCAAACCCACCCTATTCATTATCAACTGGCACATAGTCCCCAAACCCACCCTATTCATTATCAACTGGCACATAGTCCCCAAACCCACCCTATTCATTATCAACTGGCACATAGTCCCCAAACCCACCCTATTCATTATCAACTGGCACATAGTCCCCAAACCCACCCTATTCATTATCAACTGGCACATAGTCCCCAAACCCACCCTATTCATTATCAACTGGCACATAGTCCCCAAACCCACCCTATTCATTATCAACTGGCACATAGTCCCCAAACCCACCCTATTCATTATCAACTGGCACATAGTCCCCAAACCCACCCTATTCATTATCAACTGGCACATAGTCCCCAAACCCACCCTATTCATTATCAACTGGCACATAGTCCCCAAACCCACCCTATTCATTATCAACTGGCACATAGTCCCCAAACCCACCCTCTTCATTATCAACTGGCACATAGTCCCCAAACCCACCCTCTTCATTATCAACTGGCACATAGTCCCCAAACCCACCCTCTTCATTATCAACTGGCACATAGTCCCCAAACCCACCCTCTTCATTATCAACTGGCACATAGTCCCCAAACCCACCCTCTTCATTATCAACTATCCCCAAACCCACCCTCTTCATTATCAACACATAGTCCCCAAACCCACCCTCTTCATTATCAACTGGCACATAGTCCCCAAACCCACCCTATTCATTATCAACTGGCACATAGTCCCCAAACCCACCCTCTTCATTATCAACTGGCACATAGTCCCCAAACCCACCCTATTCATTATCAACTGGCACATAGTCCCCAAACCCACCCTATTCATTATCAACTGGCACATAGTCCCCAAACCCACCCTATTCATTATCAACTGGCACATAGTCCCCAAACCCACCCTATTCATTATCAACTGGCACATAGTCCCCAAACCCACCCTATTCATTATCAACTGGCACATAGTCCCCAAACCCACCCTATTCATTATCAACTGGCACATAGTCCCCAAACCCACCCTATTCATTATCAACTGGCACATAGTCCCCAAACCCACCCTATTCATTATCAAAAGTCCCCAAACCCACCCTATTCATTATCAACTGGCGCATAGTCCCCAAACCCACCCTATTCATTATCAACTGGCGCATAGTCCCCAAACCCACCCTATTCATTATCAACTGGCGCATAGTCCCCAAACCCACCCTATTCATTATCAACTGGCACATAGTCCCCAAACCCACCCTATTCATTATCAACTGGTCCCCAAACCCACCCTATTCATTATCAACTGGCGCATAGTCCCCAAACCCACCCTATTCATTATCAACTGGCGCATAGTCCCCAAACCCACCCTATTCATTATCAACTGGCGCATAGTCCCCAAACCCACCCTATTCATTATCAACTATTCTATTCATTATCAACTGGCGCATAGTCCCCAAACCCACCCTATTCATTATCAACTGGCGCATAGTCCCCAAACCCACCCTATTCATTATCAACATAGTCCCCAAACCCACCCTATTCATTATCAACTGGCGCATAGTCCCCAAACCCACCCTATTCATTATCAACTGGGCATAGTCCCCAAACCCACCCTATTCATTATCAACTGGCATAGTCCCCAAACCCACCCTATTCATTATCAACATAGTCCCCAAACCCACCCTATTCATTATCAACTGGCACATAGTCCCCAAACCCACCCTATTCATTATCAACTGGCGCATAGTCCCCAAACCCACCCTATTCATTATCAACTGGCGCATAGTCCCCAAACCCACCCTATTCATTATCAACTGGCGCATAGTCCCCAAACCCACCCTATTCATTATCAACTGGCGCATAGTCCCCAAACCCACCCTATTCATTATCAACTGGCGCATAGTCCCCAAACCCACCCTATTCATTATCAACTGGCACATAGTCCCCAAACCCACCCTATTCATTATCAACTGGCATTATCATAGTCCCCAAACCCACCCTATTCATTATCAACTGGCGCATAGTCCCCAAACCCACCCTATTCATTATCAACTGGCACATAGTCCCCAAACCCACCCTATTCATTATCAACTGGCACATAGTCCCCAAACCCACCCTATTCATTATCAACTGGCACATAGTCCCCAAACCCACCCTATTCATTATCAACTGGTCCCCAAACCCACCCTATTCATTATCAACATAGTCCCCAAACCCACCCTATTCATTATCAACTGGCACATAGTCCCCAAACCCACCCTATTCATTATCAACTGGCACATAGTCCCCAAACCCACCCTATTCATTATCAACTGGCACATAGTCCCCAAACCCACCCTATTCATTATCAACTGGCCATAGTCCCCAAACCCACCCTATTCATTATCAACTGGCGCATAGTCCCCAAACCCACCCTATTCATTATCAACTGGCGCATAGTCCCCAAACCCACCCTATTCATTATCAACTGGCACATAGTCCCCAAACCCACCCTATTCATTATCAACTGGCACATAGTCCCCAAACCCACCCTATTCATTATCAACTGGCGCATAGTCCCCAAACCCACCCTATTCATTATCAACTGGCGCATAGTCCCCAAACCCACCCTATTCATTATCAACATAGTCCCCAAACCCACCCTATTCATTATCAACTGGCACATAGTCCCCAAACCCACCCTATTCATTATCAACTGGCACATAGTCCCCAAACCCACCCTATTCATTATCAACTGGCACATAGTCCCCAAACCCACCCTATTCATTATCAACTGGCACATAGTCCCCAAACCCACCCTATTCATTATCAACTGGCACATAGTCCCCAAACCCACATAGTCCCCAAATTCACCCTATTCATTATCAACTGGCACATAGTCCCCAAACCCACCCTATTCATTATCAACTGGCACATAGTCCCCAAACCCACCCTATTCACAAGCCAGGAATTCATTATCATACATAGTGGGGTGGCACATTTTTATCAAGGGTGTCCCCAAACCCGTGTCTTCAAAACTATTTCATTATCAACCCCTGGGTCAATAATTTGTAGAAGCCCCAAACCCACCCTATTCATTATCAACTTTGGCATCTTGATTTTCTCCCATTCTTCCTTTGCAGTCCCCAAACCCACCCAGTTAACAGCAATTCAGGTCTTTCCACAGATTTAAAATGGAATTCAAGTATGGGCTTTGGCTGGGCCACTCAAGGACTTTCACATTCTTTTTCTTTAGACATTCCAGCATTGCTTTTGCTCAACTTGGGGTCATTGTCCTGTTAGTCCCCCCCTCCCCCAGTCTAAGGGAATTTAAACTTTAAAGCTGGTCTTCATCAAGGATTTGCCTGTATTTGGCTCCATTCATTGCTCCTGCTAACCTTACCATTCCCCTAGTCCCTGTTGCTGAAAAGCATCCCCATAGCATGATGCTGCCACTACCATACTTCACATTAAGAATGTTGTTAGACTGGTGATGAGCTGTGCCTGGTTTTCTCCTGACTTTGCGCTTTGCACTTAGGCCAAAGAGTAAAATTTTGGTCTCATCAGACCATTGCCTTATGCTCAGTCTTTCATGTGCCTTTCTGCAAACTCCAGATGTGCTGTCATGTGCCTTTTCCTCAGGATTGGCTTTCATCTGGCCACTCTCCCACAAAGCCCAGGATGGTGACGTGCTGTAGAGACTGGTCCTTCTGGCAGGTTCTCCCATCTCAGCTAAATCGCTCAGTAGTTTTGTCAGATTGGTAATTTGGTTCTTGGTCACCTCCCTGACAAAGGTCCTTCTTGCCCAGTTGCTCAGTTTGGTTGGACGGCCAACTCTAGGAAGTCTTTTTTGCTTGTCATATCCAATTACGATCTTGTCTCATGGCTGCAACTCCCCAACGGGCTCGGGAGAGGTCGAAGGTCGAGTCATGCGTCCTCCGAAAACATGCTCCTTAACACCTGCCCGCTTAACCCGGAAGCCAGCCGCACCAATGTGTCGGAGGAAACACCATTCAATTGAAGACCGAGGTCAGTCTGCAGGTGCCCGGCCTGCCACAAGGAGTCGCTAGAATGTGATGACCAAGTAAAGTCCCCCGGCCTAACCCGGACGATGCTGGGCCAATTATGTACCGCCCTATGGGACTCCCGATCATGTCCGGTTGTGACACAGCCTGAGATCAAACCCGGGTCTGTGTTACAGCTTATTCTAAAATTAATTACATTTGTTTTTTTTCTTCCAACAATCTACACACAATACCCCATAATGATGAAGCAAAAACAGGTTTGGCACACGTGTAATTTGGGAGTTTCTCCTATTCCTCTCTCCAGCTCTGTTGGATGGGGAGCGTCGCTGTATAGCTATTTTCAGGTCTCTCCAGAGATGTTCAATCGGGTTCAATTTGGGGCTCTTGCAGGGTCACTCAAGGACATTCAGATACGTGTCCCGAAGCCACTTCTTTGTGCTTAGGGTCGTTGTCCTGTTGGAAGGGAAACCTTCGCCCCAGTCTGGTCCTGAGCACTCTGGAGAATTTCATCAAGGATCTCTCTGTACTCTTCTCGTTCATCTTTCCCTCACTCATGCCAGTCTCCCACTCCCTGCAACTGAAAAACATCCCCACAGCATGATGTTGCCATCACTATGCTTCACCGTAGGGTTGGTATTGGCCAGGTGATGAGCGGTGCCTGGTTTCCTCCAGATGTGCATTCAGACCAAAGAGTTCAATCTTGGCTGTCATGTGCCTTTTACTGAGTGGCTTCTGTCTGGCCACTCTACCATAACGGCCTGATTGGTGGAGTGCTGCAGAGATGGTTGTCCTACTGGAAGGTTCTCTCATCTCCACAGAGGAACTCTGGAGGTCTGTCAGAGTGACCATCAGATTCTTGGTCACCTCCCTGACCAAGGCCTTTCTCGGCCGGGGGGCCAGCTCTAGGAAGTCTTGGTGGTTCCAAACTTCTTCCATTTAAGAATGATGGAGGCCACTGTGTTCTTGGGGACCTTCGATGTTGCAGAAATGTTTTGGTACACTTCCCAAGATCTTAGCCTAGACGCAATCCTGTCTCTGAGCTCTATGGACAATTCATTTGACCTCATGGCTTGTTTTTTCTCTTACATACACTGTAAACTGTGGGACCTTGTATAGACAGATGTGTGCCTTTCCAAATCATGTCCAATCAATTGAATTTACCACAGGTGGACTCCAATCAATTTGTAGAAACATCTCAAGGATGATCAATGGAAACAGAATGCACCTGCTAGTTTCATAGCAAAGTGTCTGAATACTTACGTAAATAAATAAAAATATTTCTGTTTAAAAAATATCAACATTTATCATAAATGTCAGAAACTGTTTTCTCTTTGTTATTATAGGGTATTGTGTGTAGAGTGATGAGCAAAAACATTAATATAATCCATTATTGAATTAGGCTGTAAAAAATGTGGAAAAGAGAAGGGGTCTGAATACTTTCTGAATGCACTGCAAACCAATCCCATTCCCCCCCATCCCCCAGGCAGCCCTGGCGGTGTGGATCACGGTGCTGAGGTTCATGGGGGACCTGTCTGAACCCGAAGTACCACACCGCCATCAGTGACGGCTCAGAGAAGATCCCCGTCATGACCTACGAGACGCTGAGCAAGAGGACCTACAAGGGAGAGCTGCAGGAGCTCCAGACTGTGGAGGGAGAGGTGAGGGTGAGCTCCGAAGTGAAGCCTCCCATAGGTACAGATTCAGAATCAGCTTCCCCTCTCCTAAACATAGTTGAGACAGGGGATAGAATGTGGGTGGGAAGAGTGGGGGAGGGGGTAAAGGGAAGATAAATGAGGAGAGAGAGTGGGGTGGGTTGGGTAGAGAAGGGATGAGAGGGAGGACGTGAGAGAATGTGGGGTTGAGGAGTCGGGGGAGGTGTGCAAAAAGGTGTTTCTGATTTTTTTTGTTTGCCCAAATTTGAATGTTGTGAAAAGTCTGTGCCACTTCCAGCCCGTGTTTACTGTGAACACTAAGGTTGTACTCGCTTTAAGTTACATCTTTAACAGTGGTCAAGTAGACTACGGTGGCTATTTGATCATACTGCAGGCCTACCAGAGTGGCCTACCATCAGAAACAAATGGAGAAAATGCATCCCATTACATTTTAACATGGAAATAGCTGTTCTAACATTCAGCCTACAGTAGCAGCCAATGTGTGGTGGTCAATGTAGGTCTACATTCCATGAGGCCTGTATTGAACACAGGGCTTGACATTAACCTGTTTATCCACTTGTCCTTCAGACAAGGAGGTAACTGAAAATGTTGTTCTAATCAAATGTTATTTGTCACATGCACCGAATACAGGTGTAGACCCTTACCATGAAATGCTTACTTACAAGTCCTTAACCAACAATGCAGTTCAAGAAATAGAGTCCAGAAAATATTTCTTAAATAAAATCAAATAAAAAATAAGATTAAAAGTAACACAGTACAATAATGAGGCTATATATGGGGGGGTACCGGTACCGAGTCAATGTGCGGGGGTACAGGTTAGTCGAGATAATTTGTACATGTAAGTAGGGGTAGAGTGATTAGCAGTCTTATGGCTTGGTGGTAGAAGCTGTTAAGAAGCCTTTTGGACCTAGACTTGGTGCTCCGGTACCGCTTGCTGTGCGGTAGCAGAGACAACAGTATATGACTTGGGTGACTGCGATCTTTTAACATGTTTTGAGCTTTCCTCTGATACCGTCTAGTATGTAGGTCCTGGATGGCAGGAAGCTTGGCCCAAGTGATGTACTGGGCCATACGCACTACCCTCTGTAGCGCCTTACGGTCGGATGTTGAGCAGTTGCCATACCAGGCCGTGATGCAACAGGTCAGGATGCTCTCAATGGTTCCATTGTAGAACTTTTTGAGGACATGGGGACCCATGCCAAATCTTTTCAGTCTGCTGAGGGGGAAACAGTGTTGTCGTGCCCTCTTCACGACTGTGTTGGTGTGTTTGGACCATGATAGTTTGTTGGTGATGTGGACACCAAGGCACTTTGAAACTCTCGACCCGCTCTGCTGTTGGGTTATTTGATGCAAGAAACCACTTTGCAAAATAAAATCCATTATTATTCCCATACCAATATTACAGAGAATCAGACAAATTATGCTACTCTCTGCCTATTGGCTACTTAGCTTATTCAAGTCACCTTTAAGAAAAAAAAATATCTATACCTGACTTTTCAAAGATGTCTAGAAATGTACACATTTTGTGCTCTTGTAGGAAGCACCCCTATTTCTGACTACAAATGATCTATAACTGGGCTAATAACTCACTAACTAACAAAGTATATGAACAAAATCTGCATATTGGCCTACTGCAGCTCTGATTGTTTATGCCGTACTTTTCTGTATAGAGTACTGTTCTGTATGAGTAGTGCGTATATGCAATAGAATCCTACTCCGATGCTTTCTGCCTACAACAAATCTACAGTAGTTTGTTTTGTTTCTGTATGTTGCATTGAAAGTGGTTAATATTGCGTTAATTTGATCACAATTGCCACAGTAGAGGGAAAACCAAAGCGCAGCGTACTTTGATTGATACTATTGTAAAGTGGCTGTTCCACTGGATGTCAGTGAAGGTGAATTCAACAGAGACAATTTGTAAGTCGCATAGAAATCTGGATAAGCCCACCCAACTCACGCCCGTCATACTAAATAAAGACAAAACTTAAATGTAAATGTAAATGTATAGTCTTAACAGGGAAAACTCTAGAACAGTGGTCACAAACCTTTTGAGTCAAAATCACTTTGAGTCAAAGTACAAGTCGAGATCTACCACTCAGATTTTTTTTAACATGACTTTAAAAACACACGCCAAATGCAGCATTAACCAATTAAAAACAGTACTGTAGTAATTATGTTTTGTAAAGTAGGCTATAGGCCCAAATCATTATTACCACATATTGGCTTTGCTTGAATTGCCCTGCCAATAAATTGTTGTTCAGGATAAAAAAAAATATATTTCCAAATTTGAGGTAGTCTATATGATCACACAGGTAATAGATCAGTTGTTGTATTACTTGTGAAGAGTTGCACCCGTCATTCAGGTCAGGTGGGGCTAAGCCTTACCTGTTTTGATCCCTACATTTTTAGCAAAAATAATTATAAAAAAGTTTTGCATGTCACATATCAGTTGGCAAACAATGTATAAATAAATAATAGATATAATGTATCATTGAGTTAATAAAGCAGCATACAAACATGGTCTCTTTTTTTGTTTTCTTGAGAAAGGCAGCTCCAAAATGCAGGTGTTTCAGCCTAGCTCAGTGCTTTCTGTGGTGGTTGGGCAAGCCAGCAGAAAATACGGAGCCTTGCGCCGTGATTCGCTCAGTGTTCTGTCACTCATGGGGACACTATGTCACTGCCAAGTCTAAGGGTAGAGCTCTAAAATTAGAGCCCCTTGGGTGCTGCCATAGTTACAGTAGAAGTGCCCATCCAAGAAAGCTCAAGGTCATTAGACACAGATGAAATTACATCAAATCACGCTATATGTACAGTATTTTTGATTGGACTGATCATGCCACTGTCATACTTTCAAAATCTGAGCTAGCAGTCATCATAATGAATCAAGTCGACAATCTACTGGAAAATCCTTTTTTTAATTTTTAAAAATTTTTTTTAATAATATTTTTTTCTGTATATATTAGCTCTTGATCCACCTCTATGCAGATGACACCATTCTGTATACATTTGGCCTTTCTTTGGACACTGTGTTAACAAACCTCCAAACGAGCTTCAACGCCATACAGCGCTCCTTCCGTGGCCTCCAACTGCTTTTAAATGCTAGTAAACAATTGAATCTCTCTCGAAGTTCTTGATGATCCGATAAATGGTTGATTTAGGTGCAATCTTACTGGCAGCAATATCCTTTTTATTTTTTATTTTTTTTATTTCACCTTTATTTAACCAGGTAGGCTAGTTGAGAACAAGTTCTCATTTGCAACTGCGACCTGGCCAAGATAAAACAAAGCAGTGTGAACAGACAACACAGAGTTACACATGGAGTAAACAATTAACAAGTCAATAACACAGTAGAAAAAAAGAGTCTATATACATTGTGTGCAAAAGGCATGAGGAGGTAGGCGAATAATTACAATTTTGCAGATTAACACTGGAGTGAAATGATCAGATGGTCATGTACAGGTAGAGATATTGGTGTGCAAAAAAGCAGAAAAGTAAATAAATATAAACAGTATGGGGATGAGGTAGGTAAAATTGGGCGGGCTATTTACCGATAGACTATGTACAGCTGCAGCAATCGGTTAGCTGCTCAGATAGCAGATGTTTGAAGTTGGTGAGGGAGATAAAGGTCTCCAACTTCAGCGATTTTTGCAATTCGTTCCAGTCACAGGCAGCAGAGAACTGGAACGAAAGGCGGCCAAATGAGGTGTTGGCTTTAGGGATGACCAGTGAGATACACCTGCTGGAGCGTGTGCTACGGGTGGGTGTTGCCATCGTGACCAGTGAACTGAGATAAGGCGGAGCTTTACCTAGCATGGACTTGTAGATGACCTGGAGCCAGTGGGTCTGGCGTCGAATATGTATATGTATGTACAGCCAATATGTAGGGCCAGCCGACTAGAGCATACAGGTCGCAGTGGTTGGTGGTATAAGGTGCTTTAGTAACAAAACGGATGGCACTGTGATAAACTGCATCCAGTTTGCTGTGTAGAGTGTTGGAAGCTATTTTGTAGATGACATCGCCGAAGTCGAGGATCGGTAGGATAGTCAGTTTTACTAGGGTAAGTTTGGCGGCGTGAGTGAAGGAGGCTTTGTTGCGGAATCGAAAGCCGACTCTAGATGTTATTTTAGATTGGAGATGTTTGACATGAGTCTGGGATGAGAGTTTGCAGTCTAGCCAGACAGGTACTTATAGATGTCCACATATTCTAGGTCGGAACCATCCAGGGTGGTGATGCTAGTCGGGCATGCGGGTGCAGGCAGCGAACGGTTGAAAAGCATGCATTTGGTTTTACTAGCGTTTAAGAGCAGTTGGAGGCCACGGAAGGAGTGCTTGTATGGCATTGAAGCTCGTTTGGAGGTTAGATAGCACAGTGTCCAAGGACGGGCCGGAAGTATACAGAATGGTGTCGTCTGCGTAGAGGTGGATCAGGGAATCGCCCGCAGCAAGAGCAACATCATTGATATATACAGAGAAAAGAGTCGGCCCGAGAATTGAACCCTGTGGCACCCCCATAGAGACAGCCAGAGGACCGGACAGCAGACCCTCCGATTTGACACACTAAACTCTGTCTGCAAAGTAGTTGGTGAACCAGGCAAGGCAGTCATCAGACAAACCGAGGCTACTGAGTCTGCCGATAAGAATATGGTGATTGACAGTCGAAAGCCTTGGCAAGGTCGATGAAGACAGCTGCACAGTACTGTCTTTTATCGATGGCGGTTATGATATCGTTTAGTACCTTGAGCGTGGCTGAGGTGCACCCGTGACCGGCTCGGAAACCAGATTGCACAGCGGAGAAGGTACGGTGGGATTTGAGATGGTCAGTGACCTGTTTGTTGACTTGGCTTTCGAAGACCTTAGATAGGCAGGGCATGATGGATATAGGTCTGTAACAATTTGGGTCCAGGGTGTCTCCCCCTTTGAAGAGGGGGATGACTGCGGCAGCTTTCCAATCCTTGGGGATCTCAGACGATATGAAAGAGAGGTTGAACAGGCTGGTAATAGGGGTTGCGACAATAGCGGCGGATAGTTTCAGAAATAGAGGGTCCAGATTGTCAAGCCCAGCTGATTTGTACGGGTCCAGGTTTTGCAGCTCTTTCAGAACATCTGCAATCTGGATTTGGGTAAAGGAGAACCTGGAGAGGCTTGGGCGAGTAGCTGCGGGGGGGGCGGAGCTGTTGGCTGAGGTTGGAGTAGCCAGGTGGAATGCCGTTGAGAAATGCTTGTTGAAGTTTTCGATAATCATGGATTAGCCTCAGTGCAGTGGGCAGCTGGGAGGAGGTGCTCTTGTTCTCCATGGACTTCACAATGTCCCAGAACCTTTTGGAGTTAGAGCTACAGGATGCAAATTTCTGCCTGAAGAAGCTGGCCTTTGCTTTCCTGACTGACTGCGTGTGTTGGTTCCTGACTTCCCTGAACAGTTGCATATTGCGGGGACTATTCGATGCTATTGCAGTCCGCCACAGAATGTTTTTGTGCTGGTCGAGGGCAGTCAGGTCTGGAGTGAACCAAGGGCTATATCTGTTCTTAGTTCTGCATTTTTTGAACGGAGCATGCTTATCTAAAATGGTGAGGAAGTTACTTTTAAAGAATGACCAAGCATCCTCAACTGATGGGATGAGGTCAATGTCCTTCCAGGATACCCGGACCAGGTCGATTAGAAAGAAGTGTTTTAGGAAGCGTTTGACAGTGATGAGGGGTGGTCGTTTGACTGCGGGTCCGTAGCGGATACAGGCAATGAGGCAGTGATCGCTGAGATCCTGGTTGAAGACAGCGGAGGTGTATTTGGAGGGCCAGTTGGTCAGGATGACGTCTATGAGGGTGCCCTTGTTTACAGATTTAGGGTTGTACCTGGTGGGTTCCTTGATGATTTGTGTGAGATTGAGGGCATCTAGCTTAGATTGTAGGACTGCCGGGGTGTTAAGCATATCCCAGTTTAGGTCACCTGAAGCTAGATGGGGGGCAATCAATTCACAGATGGTGTCCAGGGCACAGCTGGGAACTGAGGGGGGTCGGTAGCAGGCGGCAACAGTGAGAGACTTATTTCTGGAGAGAGTAATTTCTAAAATTAGTAGTTCGAACTGTTTGGGTATGGACCTGGAAAGTATGACATTACTTTGCAGGCTATCTCTGCAGTAGACTGCAACTCCTCCCCCTTTGACAGTTCTATCTTGACGGAAAATGTTATAGTTGGGTATGGAAATCTCTGAATTTTTGGTGGCCTTCCTGAGCCAGGATTCAGACACGGCAAGGACATCAGGGTTAGCAGAGTGTGCTAAAGCAGTGAGTAAAACAAACTTAGGGAGGAGGCTTCTAATGTTGACATGCATGAAAGCAAGGCTTTTTCAATCACAGAATTCAACAAATGAGGGTGCCTGGGGACATGAAGGGCCTGGATTTACCTCCACATCACCCGCGGAACAGAGGAGTAGTATGAGGGTGCGGCTAAAGGCTATCAAAACTGGTCGCCTAGAGCTTTGGGGACAAAGAATAAAAGGAGCAGATTTCTGGGCATGGTAGAATATATTCAGGGCATAATACCCAGACAGGGGTATGGTGGGGTGCGGGTACAGCGGAGGTAAGCCCAGGCACTGGGTGATGATAAGAGAGGTTGGACATGCTGGTTGTAATGGGTGAGGTCACCGCATATGTGGGAGGTGGGACAAAGGAGGTATCAGGGGTATGAAGAGTGGAACTAGGGGCTGTGATAACAATGATAACTAACCTGAACAACAGTATACAAGGCATATTGACATTTGAGAGAGACATACAGCGAGGCATACAGTGATCACAGGTGTTGATTGGGAGAGCTAGTTAAACCAGTAGGTGAGACAACAACAGCTAATCAGCTAGCACAACAACAGCAGGTAAAATGGTGTTGACTAGGCAGGGAGGGTCGAATTAACTACACACAGAGCCTGAGTGCGGCCGACAGATAAAACATAAACAAACAGAATGGAGTACCGTGATGAATGGACAGTCCAGCAGGCATCAGCTATGTAGCCAAGTGATCACGGTGTCCAGGGGGCAGCGGTGGATGGGACAGGGAAGCTAGACTGGTGAGTATTATCCAGGTAAAAAAAAAACTGGCTGGTAAAAGCCGCTAGCAGTGGCTAACAATGACTAAATAGCTTGTAGCTAGTTAGCTGGTTGGCTTCTGGAGGTTCTTGAATGTGTTCTAAAAATGTAAAATAATAGCGATTCCGTATCACATTGGGTGAGGCAGGTTACCGGAAGGTATAATCAAATTAAAAATCGGAAAGAGATTGAAAGTAAATATGGGTCCAGTGAGTGGATGGGCTGGCTGGGGAAGCGGCGATTCAGACAGTTAGTAGGCCTGTGCTAACAAGCTAACAGTAGGCCGGGGCTAAACAAGCTAGCAGTTAGCAGGCCGAATTAGCAAGCAAGCAGATAGCAAGGGCTAGAAAGTTAGCCTTTGGGGGACGTCACGATGGGGGTTGAGTCTGTTTATGCCTCTTCATGCGGTGACATCGATAGACCGGTCGTGGGTCCGGATATTGTAGCCCAGGAGTATGCTTCGGTGGTAGCACAGGAGTTCTGGCCAGGCTAGCTTCCAGCTAAGTGGGTGGAAACGCTAGCCAGGAGTAGTCATCCGGGGTTGCGGTTAGCTAGTTAGCTAGTTGTTAAGATCCAGATGAAAAAAGTTCCGTTTGCGGTGGGAATCCGGGGATAAAAATAATAGGTCCGTTATGCTCTGGTTAGAGTCGCGTTGTTCAAACTGGCGAGAGCTTTCCGAGCTAAAGGCTAGCTGATGACCGCTAGCAATGGTTTGCTGACTGATAGCTGGTAGTTAGCTGGCTAGCTTCAGTTGAGGGGTATCCTGAACCGAAGTAAATATAAATACTTTAGAAAAAAAGCAGATCCACGCGCTACATAGGGTGAGGCGGGTTGCAGGAGAGTATTTAGATGTTGAGGTTTAGAAAAATGTTTTAAAAGATATGCAAAGAAAAATATGTTTAAAAAAACTAACAAATATATACCAGGGACACGACACAACGTCTGACTGCTACGCCATCTTGGAAGGGCCTGTGAAGCCCTTTTTGTGCAATGATGACGGCACGTGTTTCGATGCAGGTAACCATGATTGACAGAGGAAGAACAATGATTCCAAGCACCACCCTCCTTTTGAAGCTTCCAGCCTGTTATTCGAACTCAATTAGCATGACAAAGTGATCTCTCTTGTCCTCGTCAACATTCACACCTGTGTTAACGAGAGAATCACTGACATGTCAGCTGGTCCTTTTGTGGCAGGGCTGGAATGCAGTGGAAATGTTTTTGGGGGATTCAGTTCATTTGCATGACAAAGAGGGACTTTGCAATTCACTCATCATAACATTCTGGAGTATATGCAAATTGCCATCATGCAAACTGTGGCAGTAGACTTTGTGAAAAATTAATATTTGTGTCATTCTCAACTTTTGGCCACGACTGTACAGGCAGTACCAGAATAATGTATATGAGGTAGATATGTACTGTTCATGAAGGCAGGGTAAAGTGACTATGCATTAGGATAGAAAATAAGAGTAAAATAAAGAACAGAGTAGCAGCAGCAAATGATGAGTGAAAGTGCGTGTGCGTGTGCTTGTGTGTAATGTGTAGATACTGTATGTGTGTTTGTTCTTTGGTATGTGTGTATGTGAATGTGTGTGGGTTTTGTGTGGGAGTGTCAATGTAATGTGCGTGAGTGAGTGTGTATATAGTCTAGTGAGTGTGTGTAGAGTCAGTGCAAGATAGTTTGGGTTCCATTAATTGACTATTTAGCAGCCTGGCTATTTCACAGTCTTATGGCTAGGGAGTAGAAGCTGTCTTGGAGCCTATTGGTCCGAGAGTCAATGTTCCGGTACAGTGAACAGTCTATGGCTTGGGTGGAGTCTGGAGTCTTTGGCAATGTCTTGGGCTTTCCTACTGTACGACATCGCCTGATATAGAGGTACTGGATGGCAGGGAGCTCGGCCCCCGTGATGTACTAGGCTGTCCCCAACACCATCTGTAGCGCTTTGCGGTAAAGGGTGATGCATTTGCCATACCAAGCGGTGATGCAGCCAGTCCAGATTCTCAACGGTGCAGCTGTAAAAAATTCTAAATCTTTTCAACCTCTTGGGGGGCGGGGTGAGTGCTGCCGTGCCCTCTTCATGACTGTGTTTGTGTGTGTGGAACATGTTAAGGCCTTAGTGATGTGGACGCCAAGGAACTTGAAGATCTCGACACGCTCCACAACAGCATCGACGTGGATGTGCTCGCCCCTCTTTTTTGTTGTCCTGGCACCACACTGCTAAGTCTCTGACCTCCTACCTGTAGGCTGACTCTTCGTTGATCAGGCCTATCACCGCCGTGTCATCAGCAAACTTGATGACGGTGTTGAAGCTGTGTGCTGCCACGCAGTTGTGGGTGAACAAAGAGTACAGGAAGGGACTAAGCACACATCCCTGAGAAGCCCCTGTGTTGAGGGTCCATATAGTTGTTCAACAATCTCGTGCAGATTACCATGATCCTGATTATATCTGACTAGCTTCTACTTGGGCTGTCAACCATCAAACCTGATACTTGTGTGTTGTTGGTAAGTAGCTACGTTTTATTTATATCTCGCTGCTCTTAGCAATGAGGGTGTATTTACAGTGGCTTGCAAAAGTATTCACCCCCTTGGCATTTTTCCTATTTTGTTGCCTTACAACCTGGAATTAAAATGGATTTTTTGGGGGTTTGTATCATTTGATTAACACAACATGCCTACCACTTTAAAGATGCAAAATATTTTTGGGGTGTGAAACAAACAAGAAACGGAACACTTGAGGTTGCATAGCTAATCACGCCCCGCCAAAGGCAATACTTTGTAGAGACACCTTTTGCAGCAATTACAGCTGAAAGTCTCTTGGGGTATGTCTCTATAAGCTTGGCACATCTACACACTGGGATTTCTGCCCATTCAAGGCAAAACTGCTCCAGTTCCTTCAAGTTGGATGAGTTCCGCTGGTTTACAGCAATCGTCAAGTCATACCACAGATTTGGTCTGGGCTTTGACTAAGCCATTCCAAGACATTTAAATGTTTTCCCTTAAACCACTTGAGTGTTGCTTTAGCAGTATGCTTAGGGCCGTCGTCCTGCTGGAAGGTGAACCTCCGTCAGAGTCTCAAATCTCTGGAAGACTGAAACAGGTTTCCCTCAAGAATTTCCCTGTATTTAGCGCCATCCGTCATTGCTTCAATTCTAACCAGTTTCCCAGTCCCTGCCGATGGAAAAACACCCTCACAGCATGATGCTGCCACCATCATGCTTCAATGTGGGGATGGTGTTCTTGGGGTGATGAGAGGTGTTGGGTTTGCGCCAGACATAGCGTTTTCCTTGATCGCCAAAAAGCTCAATTTTAGTCTCATCTGACCAGAGTACCTTCTTCCATATGTTTGGGCAGTCTCCCACATGCCTTTTGGCAAACACCAAACGTGTTTGCTTATTTCTTTCTTTCAGCAATGGCTTTTTTTAGAGTTCATATAAGGAAATCAGTCAATTGAAATGAATGAATTAGGCCTTAGTCTATGGGTTTCACATGACTGGGCAGGGTGCAGCCATGGGTGGACGCCAATCAGACAGAAATACTCCTGTGTAATGATCATGCTGTTTAATCAGCGTCTTGATATGCCACATCTGTCAGGTGGCTGGATTATCTTGGCAAATGAGAAATGCTCACTAATAGGGATGTAAGCAAATTTATGCACAACATTTTGAGAGAAATAAGCTTTTTGTGTGTATGGAACATTTCTGGGATCTTTTATTTCAGCTCATGAAACATGGGATCAACACTTTACATGTTGCGCTTATATTTACATTACGTGTATATTTACATTATGTGATGAAACGTTGAAACTAAGTTGCAAGCTACTTTTGTAGCAAGGTGCTGTAGAATGAGTTACTTATGAAACACATTCCAGGCTCTTGCTATCTTGCCATAACTGATTTGGCAGAGAAATATCAGCTAGATATGATAGCCAGCTGCAGCTATCAACAAGCTATGCTAGCAAGCAGCTGTCAGTTTGGCTAAACACAATGTCAGGCTTTAGCCTACACATAGAACTAAATTCGCTGACCATCTTGAGATGGTGTGTCAGTCAGGAGGGGAGAAGTCCTCAACTTCAAATCTTTGTTCCAGGACCCACATCAAACCCCACCCCCAAGACGACTCTTGTTTGCCTTCAGTCATTGGCCGCTAGTATTTCATAATGAGTATTGAGGAGATGAGAAGGAGGACGTTGGTAGAATGGATGGATTGTTTTGTGTATGTCATCCAGGACACAGACAGACTTACAGACAACATAAAGCTCAACTACGCCCCTCTCTCTCCCTCTTACAGAACAGCTTGAATGAAGGTGGTGGTGAGCAAAAGAAGAACAGTGTGAGACACAAGCTGGTCTCTCTCACACAGAAGAGGAAGTCCAAGATCACTGAGGAGGTTTGTGTCTCATTATAGCCTTCATAATAATAATAGTAAAAAAACATAATAACGATAGTATATGCCAGTTAGCATTACCGTGCTCTTACCAACTGAGCCACACAATCCCAGAAATAGTGGGTTGGTACTCTGATTTGTTATGGGGGTGTTCAGCATCTGTGGGTACCCCTGTAATCCAAACCCCCCCATTGCCAACTCAGCATTTACCAATACCAATGTTCCCTGTTGGCACCGCCTCCTCTTCTCTCCTATAGGTGACCCAGCGTTTGATGGACGGTGATTTCAGCCTACAGGGAAACAGCATGTTGGAGGACCGGCCCACCTCCAACCTGGAGAAGCTTCACTTCATCATCGGCAACGGCATCCTAAGGCCCGTCCTCAGGTGATCTACTTATTTGACTTATTCTACGAATTACTCAGAAATACTTTTTCTCTGCATTCTTAATCTGTTCTTTCCATGCCTCCCCTCCTTCATTGATGATCGGAGCTTCCACCATAGTGCTCGGATGTTGGTCACCACCTTAAGTGCAACCTCGAAAAAATGGAGCTGCTCTTCTTCCCGGGGAAGGCCTGCCCGATCTAAGACCTTTCCATCACAGTTGATAACTTCACGGTGCCCCTTGGCGTGACCCTGGACAACACCCTGTCGTTCTCTGCATACATCAAAGCAGATACTCGCTCCTGCAGGTTCATGCGCTACAACATCCGTAAAGTACAACCTTTCCTCACAGAGGAAGCGGCCAGGTCCTAATCCACGCACTTGTCATCTCCCATCTAGACTAATGCAACTCTCTGTTGACTCCCTGCTTGTGCCATAAAACCGCTGCAACTTAGCCAGAATGCCGCATCCCACCTGTTTAACCCATGTCACCTGGCTCCTTCCCACACTCCACTGGCTTCGATTCGAAGCTCGCATCATCTTCAAGACCCTGGTGCTTGCCTACGGACCAACAAGAGAACTGCCCCTCCCTACCTTCAGGCTATGCTCAAACCCTACACCCCAACCCGAACACTCCGTTCTGCCACCTCTGGTCACTTGGCCCTCCCACCGCTACAGGAAGGCAGCTCCCACTCAGCCCAGTCAAAGCTCTTCTCTGTTCTGGTACCCCAATGTTCAGGACAGCGTCAGGACAGTGGAGTCCCTGCCCATCTTCCGAAAATGTCTGAAACACTACCCCTTCAAAGAGTACACTATCTTAAATGTCTGAAACACTACCTCTTTAAAGAGTACACTATCTTAAATGACTGAAACACTACCCCTTCAAAGAGTACACTATCTTAAATGTCTGAAACACTACCTCTTTAAAGAGTACACTATCTTAAATGACTGAAACACTACCCCTTCAAAGAGTACACTATCTTAAATGTCTGAAACACTACCTCTTTAAAGAGTACACTATCTTAAATGTCTGAAACACTACCTCTTTAAAGAGTACACTATCTTAAATGTCTGAAACACTACCTCTTTAAAGAGTACACTATCTTAAATGACTGAAACACTACCTCTTTAAAGAGTACACTATCTTAAATGTCTGAAACACTACCTCTTTAAAGAGTACACTATCTTAAATAACTCCCACTGAGTTTTTTGCTAGTATCACAGACTTAGCTGATAAATACTTTGTTGAGGGAAAATGTACTACAATTGTCATATGTTATTGTCTCACCTAGCTACAGTATTTTAAGATGAATGCATTAATTGATAGTCGCTCTGGATAAGAGCATCCGCTAAATTACGTAAATGTAATTGTTTGCACCTGTCACAAAGAAATGATTAAGTAATATATTGGACGTGTATTCTAAGTGGTATGCTAGTTTGAATATGGGGACCCCTAACCATCACGTTATTGGCTGGCTGCTGTGTCTATTACCAGGGATGAGATCTACTGTCAGATCTGTCAGCAGCTGACCCAGAACCCATCTAAGAGTAGCCATGCACGTGGCTGGATCCTGCTTTCTCTCTGCGCTGGCTGCTTCGCTCCCTCTGAGAAGTTTGTCAAAGTAAGACCCTCGTGTTTTTGATAACACACACACACAGAGGATATACACATGTATGCATATATGGGTGCGAACACACACACACATACACCTCTCGTTTGTCTTGGTCTACTCCTGAGGAATTGAAAGTGGATCCACTGAATGTGCCCTAGGATGTCTCATTGGTCTTTAACCCCTGAGACCCCCCCCCCTTCTCCCTCTGTCAGTATTTGCGTACGTTCATGATCAGTGGTCCGCCAGGCTACGCTCCATACTGCGAGGAGAGGTTGAGGAGGACCTTTGTGAACTGCACCAGGACCCAGCCACCATCTTGGCTCGAGCTGCAGGTACGCACAGATCTAAGATCAGTTCTGAACCGTGTTATTAGGTGGAATATACTAAATTGAGATCAGTGTCCAATTGTCAAACTAAAAATACAGATACCTTAATATAAATTTACTCAAGTAAAAGTGAACGTTAGCCAGTAAAATACTACTTGAGTAAAAAAGTATTTGGTTTTCAAAAGTAAATGTTATTGCTAAAATATACTTAAGTATCCAAAGTAGAAGTATAAATCATTTCAAATATTAAGCAAACCAGACGGCTTGATGTTCTTGTTTACGGATAGCCAGGAGCACACTCCCAACACTCAGACATCATTTACAAACAAAGCATTTGTGTTTATTGAGTCCTCCAGATCAGATGCAGTAAGGATGACCAGGGATTTTCTCTTTAAGTTCTTGAATTAGACCATTATCCTGTCCTGCTAAGCATTCAAAATGTAATGAGTACTTTTGGGTGTCAGGGAAATGTATGGAGTAGAAAGTACATTGTTTGCTTTAGGAATGTAGTGGAGTAAAAGTAAAAGTAATCAAAAATATAAATAGTAAAGCACAGATACCCCCAAAAAATACTTAATTAGTACGCTCAAGTATTTTTACTTAAGTACTTTACACCACTGCAAATAAATTGCCACCCTTGCACTTAAATGATTTCCTATTTCCTCAAAAATGTGTTGAAATTTAAATTCAACTTTTGGTCACCACACCTTGTTATGGGATTTTCTGCATTGCAAAACCAATACAATTTTTGTTAATTAAGTATATCATTTTATGTTTAGAAAATAAAGACAAATGGCATAGATCAAATTATTTGCACCCCGGAGCTAGGACTTGGTTGCACAGCCTTACAATTTTTCTATGCCGTTTGTCTTTATTTTCTACATGAAAATTGTAAACTTAAGTTAACAAGTATATAATTGGTTCTGCAATGTTGAAAAGTGACGCAGCATTTTAAGGCACTGCATCTCAGTGCTAGAGCCGTCACTACAGACACCCTGGTTTGAATCCAGGCTGTATCACAACCAGCCGTGTTTGGGAGTCCCATAGGGCGGCACATAATTGGCTCAGCGTCGTCCGGGTTTGGCCGGTGTAGGCCATCATTGTAAATAACAATTTGTTCTTAACTGACTTGCCTAGTTAAAAAAAGGTTAAATTCAATAAAACATATCAATTTAAACCAAATTATTTAAGAAAAGTGGCAAGGGTGCCCATATTTTTACTATCTGGTTTTAGACATGCAAGCGTAGCCTGGAGTAATTTTTTTATAAAACATAATCACCCCCCCAGGCCACTAAGTCGAAGAAACCCATCATGTTGCCAGTGACCTTCATGGATGAGACCTGACTGAGTCAGCCACCACAGCCAACGAGCTGTGTAATTCCCTGGCCGACAAGATCAGCCTCCAAGACCGCTTCGGTTTCTCCCTCTTCATCGCCCTGTTTGACAAGGTACTGGACCTTCATCTGAGCGAGAGACTTGTGTAGATGTGCACACACACGCATGTATACAAGCAGGGACACACTCACTCTTGCTTACTCAATAACTCACTCAAGCTTACGGTCTCACAAACTTGTTTGAGAAGCTATCGAGTCCACGTTTATTAACAATGTTGAATGTCCATTCTTCCCCCTCTCCCCCCAGGTATCCTCATTGGGCAGCGGCAGCGACCATGTGATGGATGCCGTGTCGCAGTGCCAAGGAGCAGGGTGCCCAGGAGAGGAATGCTCCCTGGCGCCTTTTCTTCAGGAAGGAGATCTTCACGCCCTGGCACAATCCTGGCGACGACAGTGTGGCCACCAACCTCATGTACCAGCAGACTGTCCGGGGAGTCAAGTTCGGCGAGTACCGCTGCGAGAGGGTGAGTGGGGAATGAGGGCAGAGGGATGAAGGCATGTATGAGGAGAGAGGTTAGAGGTGAGAGATTTGGGGAATTGCTCTTTGATTGTGTCTTTTTCACTCTTCCTTGCTCTTTTACAGGTTGATGAATGATGTGAGATGGCGTTTTTATGTTGAATTTAGTTCATGCTGATGTTCATTCATCTAAAGTGTTGGTCCCATGTTTCATGAGCTGAAATAAAAGATCCCAGCAATGTTCCATATGCACAAAAAGCTTAATTCTGTATACAAATTTGTTTTCATCAATTTTAGTGAGCATTTCTCATTTGCCAAGATAATCCATCCACCTGAGGTGTGGCATATTAAGAAGCTGATTAAACAGCAGGATCATTACATAGGTGCACCTTGTGCTGGGAACAATACAAGGCCATACTAAAATGTGCAGTTTTGTAACACAACACACTACCACAGTGCTCGTCATCCTCACCAGGGTCTTGACCCGATTGCAGTTTGGCGTCGTAACCGACTTCAGGGGGCAAATGCTCACCTTCGATGGCCACTGGCGTACGCTGGAGAAGTGTGCTCTTCACGGATGAATCCCGGTTTCATCTGTATCGGGCAGACAGCGTGTATGCCGTTGTGTGGGCAAGCGGTTTGCTGATGTCAACATTGTGAACACAGTGCCCCAGGGTGGCGGTGGGGTTATGGTATGGGCAGGCATAAGCTACAGACAACAAACACAATTGCATTTCATTGATGGCAATTTGAATGCACGAGATCCTGAGGCCCATTGTCGTGCCATTCATCTTCCGCCATCACCTCATATTTCAGCATGATAATGCACGACCCCATGTCGCAAAGGTTTGTACACAATTCCGGGAAGCTGAAAATGTCACAGTTCTTCCATGGCCTGCATAAACACCAGACATGTCACCCATTGAGCATGTTTGGGATGTGTATGACAGTGTGTTCCAGTTCCTGCCAATATCCAGCAACTTCGCACAGTGGGACAACATTCCACAGGCCACAATCAACAGCCTGATCAACTATGTGAAGGACATGTGTCGTGCTGCATGAGGCAAATGGTGGTCACACCAGATTCTGACTGGTTTTCTGATCCACACTCCTACTTTTTTTTTTTTTAAGGTGTCCGTGACCAACATATCAATTTCTGTATTCCCAGTCATGTGAAATCCACAGATTAGGGCCTAATGAATTTATCTTTTTATTTTTGTTCAGTGTATATGTGAATGCACATTCATACCTAATGCTTATTTTGTAAAATATGAAAGTGTTAAAGCTTCCCCTTATCTCTCACTCCATATATCCACTCACCCTCTCTTAATCTCCCTCTCTCTTGCTCAGGACGAGGATCTGGCGGAGCTGGCGTCTCAGCAGTACTACGTAGAATATGGCTCAGAGATCCTCCAAGAGCGCCTCCTCAACCTCATCCCCTCCTACATCCCTGACCGTGAAATCAGCTCAGCCAAGACCACTGACAAGTGGGCCCAGCTAGTTGTCTCCTCCCACAAAAAGGTAGGTGTCCCCAAGGATCAGTCTCAGTGCCCTTCACTTTCTGACCCCAAATCTGTTTCTCGTGCTCTTACAACAGGATTTGTCCTTTGAACTATTTGTCACTATAGTCAGGGATGTCATGGGTAAACACATGTAAGCACTTTTTCCACTGCTTATGCTTTAGTGAATAGCGTTTAAGCTTCTACTACGCCAAATTATTATTTTCTGAATTAGCATTTCTTAATCGTCGCCATCATATCAATCAGCGTTCAGTGTTTACCCACCTTTGTTTTTACCGCTACAACTTGACTATATTGTCCTACATTCACACACCCAGTTTTCAAACAGTCTCTCTAACCCCTCCTCTGCCTCAGGGAGTTTACACTCAGAAGAGGTTGGACAAGGTGAAAGAGGACGTGGTTGACTTTGCTTGTTTCAAGTGGCCTTTACTCTTCTCACGCTTCTACGAGGCCTTCAAGTTTTCAGGTAAGTCTACTGTTGATATTTATGGGAGTTTTGGCCAATTTAATACAAGGGATGTAACACTAATGATATTTCTGAGAAAGACCTGTATCATATCCATGATATCATGACTAAACGTAGGTTGAAATGACCTCTAAGTAAACTTTGAACCCCTCAGGACCCAGCCTGCCTAAGAATGATGTCATTGTAGCAGTGAACTGGACCGGGGTCTACTTTGTGGAGGACCAGGTCCTTTTGGAACTCTCTTTCCCAGAGATCACTGCTGTGTCCAGTAGCAGGTATTGCTGCTACTATTCCTGTCAATGATAATTAGATATGTTTTCATTCAGTTGGTTGGGGGGAGGGGTAATGCAAATAGTCTTGATAGCCATTTGACTAGATGTTTAGGAGGTAGAAGCAGTTTAGAAGCTTCTTGGACCTAGACTTGGTGCTCCGGTACCGCTTGACGTGTGGTAGCAGAGAGAACAGTCTATGACTAGGGTGGCTGGAGTCTTTGACAATTTTTAGGGCTTTCCTCTGACACCACCTGCTATAGAAGTCCTGGATGGCAGGAAGCTTGGCCCCAGTGATGTACTGGGCTGTTCGCACTACCCTCTGAGGTGCCTTACGGTCGAAGGCTGAGCAGTTGCCATACCAGGCAGTGATGCAACCAGTCAAGATGCTCTCGATGGTGCAGCTGTAGAACCTTTTGAGGATCTGAGGACCCATGCCAAATCATTTCAGTCTCCTGATGGGGAATAGGTTTTGTCGTGCCCACTTCACAACTGTCATGGTGTGCTTGGACCATGTTAGATTGCTGGTGATGTAGACACCAAGGAACTTGAAGCTCTCAACCTGCTCAACTGCAGCCCCGTCGATGAGAATGGGGCGTGCACGGTCCTCTTTTTCCTGTAGTCCACAATCATCTCCTTTGTCTTGATCACGTTGAGGGAGAGGTTGTTGTCCTGGCACCACACGGCCAGGTCTCTGACCTCCCTATAGGCTGTCTCGTTGTTGTCGGTGATCGGGCCTACCACTGTTGTGTCATTGGCAAATGTAATGATGGTGTTGGAGTCGTGCCTGGACGTGCAGTCATGAGTGAACAGGGAGTACAGGAGGGGGCTGAGCACACACCCCTGAGGGACCCTGTGTTGAGGATCAGGGTTGGTGGATGTGTTGTTACCTACCCTGCCCGTCAGGAATTCCAGGATCCAGTTGCAGAGGGAGGTGTTTAGTCCCAGGGTCCTTAGCTTATTGATGAGCTTTGAGGGCACTATGGTGTTGAACACTGAGCTGTAGTCATTGAATAGCATTCTCACATAGGTGTTCCTTTTGTCCAGGTGGGAAAGTGCAGTGTGGAGTACAATAGAGATTGCATCATCTGTGGATCTGTTGGGGCGGTATGCAAATTGGAGTGGGTCTAGGGTTTCTGGGATAATGGTGTTGATGTGAGCCATGACCAGCCATTCAAAGCGCTTCATGGCTACAGACGTGAGTGCTACGGGTCGGTAGTCATTTAGGCAGGTTACCTTAGTGTTCTTGGGCAGAGGCACTATGGTGGTCTGCTTGAAACATGTTGCTATTACAGACTCGGACAGGGAGAGGTTGAAAATGTCAGTGAAGACACTTGCTAGTTGGTCAGTGCATGCTCGCAGTAATGATTGTAATGATAAGAAATATGTATTTTTTTCAGTTGTAATATTCAAAGCTTGTGATTTTATACAACAAACTAAAATATGGAAAGATGAAAAAAATAGTATTTTCACATGTTTAGACCCATATAAAATATAAGTACAACAATATTATAGTCTCTATCATTGTTTTGATATTGTAAGAATAATTTCCCTTGACAGAGGAGGTAAGCTCCAGGGCCAGAGCTTCTCGCTGGCCATCATCAAAGGAGACGAGTACACGTTCACCTCAAACAATGCAGAGAACATCTGTGAGCTTATTGTGACCTTTTTGGAAGGCCTCAGGAAGAGGTCACAGTTTGTGGTGGCGCTGCTGGACTGCCCCAACCCCGGTAAGTAACCTACTATCAAAGGAGACATTATTTACTTATTAGGTTTATTACCCAGGGGCAATGCACATTGATCAACATTGGAAACACTTTTTAAGAACAGGTCATGATTTTCAAAGCAATCAAGGGAAAGTGTGGTAAATGACTGTGGTTTTGTTGGTGTTTTCTTGTACAGAGGCATGTTTTTCAGCACCACCACACATGACTTTCCCTCACAGGGGACAATACAGTTATTTGAATGGAATTTCCATTGTATTGAATGTTGTGTTCCCTTAGCGGGCGGCGAGGCCTCCACCTTCCTCAGTTTTTCCAAGGGCGACCTGATCCTATTGGCACTGTGGAGCAGGTCATGACCTCGGGGTGGGCTCACGGGTCAACGACAGGACCGGTCGACTGCGTCTACGTCCTTCCCACGTCACCCGGCCGCAGTATGACATCGTGGTGAGTGACCTCATGACTAGGGTTGCAAAATTCCCTGTCATTTTCCAAAGTTCCAGGAACTTCTAGAAACTGTACTCATGGGTCATTTTGGAAATCTATGGAAACTTGGGGGATTTATACCGCAATATGACGTTGTGGTGATTATGACCTCAGGAATTGCCAAGCTCCATACTGCCTTTATAGCTCCTATTCTGTAGTTTCTCTTTACTGAAGTTTTTTTTCTCTCTTTTCCTCTCTGCTCCCTTCCCTCTCCATCTCTCTCTTTCTCTTTCTTCTGCTCCATCTCTCGTCCCTTTTTTCTCCATCTCTCTCTTTTGCTCCCTTTCCTTTGCATCTCTCTTTACTAGGCTATGGAAACTATGACTCCAGACCAGAAAAGAGAGTCCATCAACCTGTCCCAGACGGCCCTGGCTGAGAGTGAGGACAAGGTCAAGCCTTACACCCTAGAGGAGTTCTCCTACGACTACTTCAGGTAGGCACACTCATGCACACTCACTCACCTCTTACACACTCACTCTCCCCCCCCCCTCCTAAGAGCACTCTGAGCAGGGTGATGATCACTAAGGGCAAGGAGCGTTTGTGGTGTTGCACCAGGGAGCCCCTCAAACAGCCTCTGCTGAAGAAGGTGCTGGCCCAGGAAGAGCTCTCCCAGGAGGCTCAACTGGCCTTCGTTGATATCCTTACTGCCTTGCAGCCATTGTGTATTGAATACTTTTTTATACTTCATACCCAAATCATCTTAAAGTAACTTTATTGAGTTAAACATGTATTAAAAATTGATTGTTTATTTTATTTTTATTTCACCTTTATTTAACCAGGTAGGCCAGCTGAGAATATGTTCTCATTTACAACGGTGACCAAGATAAATCAAAGATGTGTGACAAAAACAACAACACAGAGTTACACATAAACAAACGTACAGTCAATAACACAGTAGAGATATCTATGTACTGTGTGTGCAAATGTAGACGATTCGGGAGGTAAGGCAATAAATAGGTTAATTCTGGAATGATAGATGTGCAAGTAGAGATACTGGGGTCCAAAAGAGCAAGAGGATAAACAACAATATGGGGATGAGGTAGTTGGGTGTGCTATTTACAGATTGGCTGTGTACAGGTACAGTGATCATTCAGTAAGCTGCTCTGACAGCTGATGCTTAAAATTGGAGAGGGAGATATAAGGCTCCAGCTTCAGTCATTTTTGCTTTTCGTTCCAGTTATTGGCAGCAGAGAACTGGAAGGAAAGGCGGCCAAAGGAGGTGTTGGATTTGGGGATGACCTGTGAAATATACCTGCAGGGGCCCGTTTTTACGGGTGGGTGTTGCTATGGTGACCAGTGAGCTGAGGTAAGGCAACGCTTTATCGAGCAAAGACTTATAGATGACCTGAAGCCAGTGTGTTTGGCGATGAATATGTAGTGATATGTATGTAGTGAGGGCCAGTCAACGAGAGCATACAGGTTGCAGTGGTGGGTAGTATATGGGGCTTTGGTGACAAAACTGATGGCACTATGATAAACTACTCGCCGAAGTCAAGGATCGGTAGGATAGACAGTTTTAGAGGGTAGGATAGTCAGTTTTACGAGGGTATGTTTGGCAACATGAGTGAAGGAGGCTTTGTTGCGAAATAGGTAGCCAATTCTGGATTTAATTTTGGATTGGAGATGCTTAATGTTAATCTGGAAGTAGAGTTTACAGTCTAACCAGACACCTAGGTATTTGTCCACATATTCTAGGTCAGAACCGTCAAGAGTAGTGATGCTAGTCGGGCGGGCGTGTGCGGGTAGCAATTGGTTGAAGAGCATGCATTTAGTTTTACTAGCATTTAAAAGCAGTTAGAGGCCACGGAAGGAGTGTTGTATGGCATTGACGCGTTTGGAGGTTTGTTTGGAGGTGTCCAAAGAAGGGCCAGATGTATACGTCTGCGTAGAGGTGGATCAGAGAATCACCAGCAGCACCAGCAGCAAGAGCGATATCATTGATGTATTCAGAGAATTGAACCCTGTGGCACCCCCATAGACTGCCAGAGGTCCGGATAACAGTCCCTCCGATTTGACACACTGAACTCTATCTGAGAAGTAGTTGGTGAACCAGGCGAAGCAGTCTTTTGAGTCTGTCGATAAGAATGCGGTGATTGACACAGTCGAAAGCCTTGGCCAGGTCGATGATGATGGCTGCACAGTACTGTCTTTTATCGATGGTGGTTATGATATCGTTTAGGACTTTGAGCATGGCTGAGGTGCACCAATGACCAGCTCGGAAACCAGATTGTATAGTGGAGAAGGTACGGTGGGATTCGAAATGGTCGGTGATCTGTTTGTTAACTTGGCTTTCGAAGATTTTAGAAAGGCAGGGCAGGATGGATATAGGTCTATAGCAGTTTAGAGTGTCTCACCCTGTGAAGAGGGGTTAGATTACGTTTAACATATTGACGTGCATTGATTTTTGAATGCTAAACCGTTAGCATTTGGAGACAATGGCCAGCTATCTAACCTTGCCCATAGACTGCCTACAACAAACCCTGGTGAAGACATCATCATACCCTGGTGAAGACAGACATAGACATCATCATACCCTGGTGAAGACATCATCATACCCTGGTGAAGACATCATCATACCCTGGTGAAGACATCATCATACCCTGGTGAAGACATCATCATACCCTGGTGAAGACATCATCATACCCTGGTGAAGAAGACATCATCATACCCTGGTGAAGAAGACATCATCATACCCTGGTGAAGACGACATCATCATACCCTGGTGAAGACATCATCATACCCTGGTGAAGACATCATCATACCCTGGTGAAGACATCATCATACCCTGGTGAAGACATCATCATAGACATCATCATACCCTGGTGAAGACATCATCATACCCTGGTGAAGACATCATCATACCCTGGTGAAGACATCATTATACCCTGGTGAAGACATCATACCCTGGTGAAGACATCATCATACCCTGGTGAAGACATCATCATAGACATCATTATACCCTGGTGAAGACATCATCAGACATCATCATACCCTGGTGAAGACATCATCATACCCTGGTGAAGACATCATTATACCCTGGTGAAGACATCATCATACCCTGGTGAAGACATCATCATACCCTGGTGAAGACATCATCATACCCTGGTGAAGACATCATCATACCCTGGTGAAGACATCATCATACCCTGGTGAAGACATCATCATAGACATCATCATACCCTGGTGAAGACATCATCATAGACATCATCATACCCTGGTGAAGACATCATCATACCCTGGTGAAGACATCATCATAGACATCATTATACCCTGGTGAAGACATCATCATAGACATCATCATACCCTGGTGAAGACATCATCATAGACATCATCATACCCTGGTGAAGACATCATCATAGACATCATCATACCCTGGTGAAGACATCATCATACCCTGGTGAAGACATCATCATACCCTGGTGAAGACATCATCATAGACATCATCATACCCTGGTGAAGACATCATCATACCCTGGTGAAGACATCATCATAGACATCATCATACCCTGGTGAAGACATCATCATAGACATCATACCCTGGTGAAGACATCATCATACCCTGGTGAAGACATCATCATAGACATCATCATACCCTGGTGAAGACATCATTATACCCTGGTGAAGACATCATCGAAGACATCATCATAGACATCATCATACCCTGGTGAAGACATCATCATAGACATCATCATACCCTGGTGAAGACATCATCATACCCTGGTGAAGACATCATCATACCCTGGTGAAGACATCATCATAGACATCATCATACCCTGGTGAAGACATCATCATACCCTGGTGAAGACATCATCATAGACATCATCATACCCTGGTGAAGACATCATTATACCCTGGTGAAGACATCATCATAGACATCATCATACCCTGGTGAAGACATCATCATAGACATCATCATACCCTGGTGAAGACATCATCATAGACATCATCATACCCTGGTGAAGACATCATCATAGACATCATCATACCCTGGTGAAGACATCATCATAGACATCATCATACCCTGGTGAAGACATCATCATACCCTGGTGAAGACATCATCATAGACATCATCATACCCTGGTGAAGACATCATCATACCCTGGTGAAGACATCATCATAGACATCATTATACCCTGGTGAAGACATCATCATACCCTGGTGAAGACATCATCATACCCTGGTGAAGACATCATCATACCCTGGTGAAGACATCATCATACCCTGGTGAAGACATCATCATACCCTGGTGAAGACATCATCATAGACATCATCATACCCTGGTGAAGACATCATCATACCCTGGTGAAGACATCATCATACCCTGGTGAAGACATCATCATACCCTGGTGAAGATGACATCATTATACCCTGGTGAAGACATCATCATACCCTGGTGAAGACATCATCATACCCTGGTGAAGACATCATCATACCCTGGTGAAGACATCATCATACCCTGGTGAAGACATCATCATACCCTGGTGAAGACATCATCATACCCTGGTGAAGACATCATTATACCCTGGTGAAGACATCATCATACCCTGGTGAAGACATCATCATAGACATCATCATACCCTGGTGAAGACATCATCATACCCTGGTGAAGACATCATCATACCCTGGTGAAGACATCATCATACCCTGGTGAAGACATCGTCGTAGACATCATCATACCCTGGTGAAGACATCATCATACCCTGGTGAAGACATCATCATAGACATCATTATACCCTGGTGAAGACATCATCATAGACATCATCATACCCTGGTGAAGACATCATCATACCCTGGTGAAGACATCATCATACCCTGGTGAAGACATCATCATAGACATCATCATACCCTGGTGAAGACATCATCATATAGACATCATCATACCCTGGTGAAGACATCATCATACCCTGGTGAAGACATCATCATACCCTGGTGAAGACATCATCATACCCTGGTGAAGACATCATCATAGACATCATCATACCCTGGTGAAGACATCATCATACCCTGGTGAAGACATCATCATACCCTGGTGAAGACATCATCATACCCTGGTGAAGACATCATCATACCCTGGTGAAGACATCATCATACCATCATGAAGACATCATCATAGACATCATCATACCCTGGTGAAGACATCATCATAGACATCATCATACCCTGGTGAAGACATCATCATACCCTGGTGAAGACATCATCATACCCTGGTGAAGACATCATCATAGACATCATCATACCCTGGTGAAGACATCATCATACCCTGGTGAAGACATCATCATACCCTGGTGAAGACATCATCATAGACATCATCATACCCTGGTGAAGACATCATCATACCCTGGTGAAGACATCATCATAGACATCATCATACCCTGGTGAAGACATCATTATACCCTGGTGAAGACATCATCATAGACATCATCATAGACATCATCATACCCTGGTGAAGACATCATCATAGACATCATCATACCCTGGTGAAGACATCATCATAGACATCATCATACCCTGGTGAAGACATCATCATAGACATCATTATACCCTGGTGAAGACATCATCATACCCTGGTGAAGACATCATCATAGACATCATCATACCCTGGTGAAGACATCATCATACCCTGGTGAAGACATCATACCCATGAAGACATCATTATACCCTGGTGAAGACATCATCATACCCTGGTGAAGACATCATCATACCCTGGTGAAGACATCATCATACCCTGGTGAAGACATCATCATAGACATCATCATACCCTGGTGAAGACATCATCATAGACATCATAGACATCATCATACCCTGGTGAAGACATCATCATACCCTGGTGAAGACATCATCATGAAGACATCATCATACCCTGGTGAAGACATCATCATACCCTGGTGAAAGACATCATCATACCCTGGTGAAGACATCATCATACCCTGGTGAAGACATCATCATAGACATCATCATACCCTGGTGAAGATAGACATCATCATACCCTGGTGAAGACATCATCATACCCTGGTGAAGACATCATCATACCCTGGTGAAGACATCATCATACCCTGGTGAAGACATCATCATACCCTGGTGAAGACACATCATCATGAAGACATCATCATACCCTGGTGAAGGTGAAGACATCATCATACCCTGGTGAAGACATCATCATACCCTGGTGAAGACATCATCATACCCTGGTGAAGACATCATCATAGACATCATCATACCCTGGTGAAGACATCATCATACCCTGGTAGACATCATCATACCCTGGTGAAGACATCATCATACCCTGGTGAAGACATCATCATACCCTGGTGAAGACATCATCATAAACATCATCATACCCTGGTGAAGACATCATCATACCCTGGTGAAGACATCATCATAGACATCATCATACCCTGGTGAAGACATCATCATAGACATCATTATACCCTGGTGAAGACATCATCATAGACATCATCATACCCTGGTGAAGACATCATCATACCCTGGTGAAGACATCATCATACCCTGGTGAAGACATCATCATACCCTGGTGAAGACATCATCATAGACATCATCATACCCTGGTGAAGACATCATCATACCCTGGTGAAGACATCATCATACCCTGGTGAAGACATCATCATAGACATCATCATACCCTGGTGAAGACATCATCATAGACATCATGAAGACATCATCATAGACATCATCATACCCTGGTGAAGACATCATCATACCCTGGTGAAGACATCATCATACCCTGGTGAAGACATCATCATACCCTGGTGAAAGACATCATTATACCCTGGTGAAGACATCATCATACCCTGGTGAAGAAGACAACATCATACCCTGGTGAAGACATCATCATAGACATCATCATACCCTGGTGAAGACATCATCATACCCTGGTGAAGACATCATCATACCCTGGTGAAGACATCATCATACCCTGGTGAAGACATCATCATACCCTGGTGAAGACATCATCATACCCTGGTGAAGACATCATCATAGACATCATCATACCCTGGTGAAGACATCATCATACCCTGGTGAAGACATCATCATAGACATCATCATACCCTGGTGAAGACATCATCATAGACATCATCATACCCTGGTGAAGACATCATCATACCCTGGTGAAGACATCATCATAGACATCATCATACCCTGGTGAAGACATCATCATACCCTGGTGAAGACATCATCATAGACATCATCATACCCTGGTGAAGACATCATCATAGACATCATCATACCCTGGTGAAGACATCATCATACCCTGGTGAAGACATCATCATACCCTGGTGAAGACATCATCATAGACATCATCATACCCTGGTGAAGACATCATCATAGACATCATCATACCCTGGTGAAGACATCATCTGGTGAAGACATCATCATACCCTGGTGAAGACATCATCATAGACATCATCATACCCTGGTGAATCATCATAGACATCATCATCATAGACATCATTATACCCTGGTGAAGACATCATCATAGACATCATCATACCCTGGTGAAGACATCATCATAGACATCATCATACCCTGGTGAAGACATCATCATAGACATCATCATACCCTGGTGAAGACATCATCATACCCTGGTGAAGACATCATCATACCCTGGTGAAGACATCATCATACCCTGGTGAAGACATCATCATACCCTGGTGAAGACATCATCATACCCTGGTGAAGATGACATCATACCCTGGTGAAGACATCATCATAGACATCATCATACCCTGGTGAAGACATCATCATACCCTGGTGAAGACATCATCATAGACATCATCATACCCTGGTGAAGACATCATTATACCCTGGTGAAGACATCATCATACCCTGGTGAAGACATCATCATAGACATCATCATACCCTGGTGAAGACATCATCATAGACATCATCATACCCTGGTGAAGACATCATCATACCCTGGTGAAGACATCATCATACCCTGGTGAAGACATCATCATACCCTGGTGAAGACATCATCATACCCTGGTGAAGACATCATCATACCCTGGTGAAGACATCATTATACCCTGGTGAAGACATCATCATAGACATCATCATACCCTGGTGAAGACATCATCATACCCTGGTGAAGACATCATCATACCCTGGTGAAGACATCATCATAGACATCATCATACCCTGGTGAAGACATCATCATACCCTGGTGAAGACATCATCACCCTGGTAGACATCATCATACCCTGGTGAAGACATCATCATAGACATCATCATACCCTGGTGAAGACATCATCATACCCTGGTGAAGACATCATCATAGACATCATCATACCCTGGTGAAGACATCATCATACCCTGGTGAAGACATCATCATAGACATCATCATACCCTGGTGAAGACATCATCATAGACATCATCATACCCTGGTGAAGACATCATTATACCCTGGTGAAGACATCATCATACCCTGGTGAAGACATCATTAGACATACCCTGGTGAAGACATCATCATAGACATCATTATACCCTGGTGAAGACATCATCATGAAGACATCATCATACCCTGGTGAAGACATCATCATAGACATCATCATACCCTGGTGAAGACATCATCATCATAGACATCATCATACCCTGGTGAAGACATCATACCCATAGACATCATCATACCCTGGTGAAGACATCATCATAGACATCATCATACCCTGGTGAAGACATCATCATAGACATCATCATACCCTGGTGAAGACATCATCATACCCTGGTGAAGACATCATCATACCCTGGTGAAGACATCATCATACCCTGGTGAAGACATCATCATACCCTGGTGAAGACATCATCATACCCTGGTGAAGACATCATCATAGACATCATCATACCTGGTGAAGACATCATCATAGACATCATCATACCCTGGTGAAGACATCATCATAGACATCATCATACCCTGGTGAAGACATCATTATACCCTGGTGAAGACATCATCATACCCTGGTGAAGACATCATCATAGACATCATCATACCCTGGTGAAGACATCATCATAGACATCATCATACCCTGGTGAAGACATCATCATACCCTGGTGAAGACATCATCATACCCTGGTGAAGACATCATCATACCCTGGTGAAGACATCATCATACCCTGGTGAAGACATCATTATACCCTGGTGAAGACATCATCATAGACATCATCATACCCTGGTGAAGACATCATCATACCCTGGTGAAGACATCATCATAGACATCATCATACCCTGGTGAAGACATCATCATACCCTGGTGAAGACATCATCATAGACATCATACCCTGGTGAAGACATCATCATACCCTGGTGAAGACATCATTATACCCTGGTGAAGACATCATCATACCCTGGTGAAGACAAACATCATAGACATCATCATACCCTGGTGAAGACATCATCATAGACATCATCATACCCTGGTGAAGACATCATCGAAGACATCATCATAGACATCATCATACCCTGGTGAAGACATCATCATACCCTGGTGAAGACATCATAATACCCTGGTGAAGACATCATCATACCCTGGTGAAGACATCATTATAGACATCAACAAACCCTGGTGAAGACATCATTATAGACAGATGATGTCTGGTGAAGACATCATCATACCCTGGTGAAGACAAACATCATAGACATCATAATACCCTGGTGAAGACATCATCATAGACATCATCATACCCTGGTGAAGACATCATCATACCCTGGTGAAGACATCATCATAGACATCATCATACCCTGGTGAAGACATCATCATAGACATCATCATACCCTGGTGAAGACATCATTATACCCTGGTGAAGACATCATCATACCCTGGTGAAGACAAACATCATAGACATCATCATACCCTGGTGAAGACATCATCATAGACATCATCATCATACCCTGGTGAAGACATCATAATACCCTGGTGAAGACATCATCATACCCTGGTGAAGACATCATTATAGACATCAACAAACCCTGGTGAAGACATCATTATAGACATCATCATACCCTGGTGAAGACATCATCATACCCTGGTGAAGACATCATCATAGACATCATCATACCCTGGTGAAGACATCATTATACCCTGGTGAAGACATCATCATAGACATCATCATACCCTGGTGAAGACATCATCATAGACATCATCATACCCTGGTGAAGACATCATCATAGACATCATCATACCCTGGTGAAGACAGACATAGACATCATCATACCCTGGTGAAGACATCAGACATCATCATACCCTGGTGAAGACATCATAGACATCATCATACCCCTGAAGACATCATCATGAAGACATCATCATACCCTGGTATAGACATCATCATACCCTGGTGAAGACATCATCATACCCTGGTGAAGACATCATCATACCCTGGTGAAGACATCATACCCTGGTGAAGACATCATCATACCCTGGTGAAGACATCATCATAGACATCATCATACCCTGGTGAAGACATCATCATAGACATCATCATACCCTGGTGAAGACATCATCATAGACATCATCATACCCTGGTGAAGACATCATCATAGACATCATCATACCCTGGTGAAGACATCATCATAGACATCATCATACCCTGGTGAAGACATCATCATAGACATCATCATACCCTGGTGAAGACATCATCATAGACATCATCATACCCTGGTGAAGACATCATTATAGACATCATCATACCCTGGTGAAGACATCATCATATAGACATCATCATACCCTGGTGAAGACATCATCATACCCTGGTAGA